>NC_133457.1:122410393-122729560 GCF_048565385.1 Saimiri boliviensis
TATGGTTGATTTAATTCTTTTCTTATCTGTACTTCCAAATATCTCATAAGAGCATATAATACTTTGTATTAAGAAAAAATTATATAGGTGATAAAATAGGAATATAAATAATACAATAAAAATAAGAATGTAAAATCAGGATGTGTGTTGACTCATAAATGCCTCTATAGAATCCAGTAATAACATGGATTGCTTTTCTATGAGCTCATCTGTATTATCAGGCAAAATGATGTCCTGTGAAACACGATCACACAGTTAAAAGCCAGATATACCATACTGAACAAACAAGTCAGACTCCCTAAAGTGGTGCTACTTCTATTCAAAGACTTCAACCTCTTAGTTGAAATAATATTGAGGTAATTATAGCAACATAATTAAGATACATGACTTTAGAATGCACTCAAAAGAAATATACTTACAAGAAATACCATGTCAAGAAAATAAGCCAACCGATTGCATTTAAACAATCCTTTAACAAAATGTAATTTGCTTAAAATCATTAAGGGTTCATTCTTTTATTCATAAAGTATATCAACATGTGATCAATTTTACTATAATGAAAGAAAATCATATTTGTATACTATTTTTCTACTATTTTTCAAATTGCTGTTAAAAGAAAGCTACCCAAATGAAAATGTCTATATTGTCATGCTTTAAGAAAACTTGGTAAAAATGAAAAATTTCAAAGCAGGGAATGATGTGATTATAAATTGCACGACTTAAAAGCAGACTGAATTATTCTATGAAAGAATGAGCTTTCAGTACACATCAAAAATTTTCAGTTTTCCTGCTTCTATAGAGTTACTTTCTTTCAGGTTCTCTCTGTAAATACAATTGCTTGTCTAGATGTTACTAATTGTTATTATGAAGGTTCCCCTCTGATCTCACTTAACTTTCTTTTTTATTAGCAGAGGCTGACATTCATTCATCCGAAAGGTGTTTGAGGAGTGTCTACCACATTCCAGGCTGTATGCTCAGAGCCCAGAGGACTGAGCATCACTGACCATAAGTGGGCTGTCCAGTGCCAAGAACAGCAGTACCACACAGGCACTGCTGTTGAATACATATGTATTGAATACTGGCCTTAGGAGGACGGATCGGGGTGAACCTGTGTGTGCACATTACAACCTCTCCCAGGGTTGTGTGTTGTCCATGTGAACCTGGGTATTACATCGTGGCAGGTGGATAAGGGCTAACATTTATTGGGCAGTCACTGAATTCTGGGGAGAACACTGAGCACTTTACCTGCACTAGGTGATTCACAGCCCATTGATTTATGGACTATCATTACCACACTTTACAGATACGAAAACCAGGGCCCAAGGCAGTTAAATAACTTGCCTGGGGTCATAACGTAGTGAAACCTGGAGATTGCTTCTTCTTGCCAAGGGCATGGAGAAAGAGGAAAGTGATGAAGACCAGAGGTGTATTCTTGGGAATGCCCTACATCCAGGGGAAGAGGGGCCGGCAGAGCGGCAGAAGAAAGAGCCCGGAGGGACTTCCTAAATGCTCAGTGAACTCCGAGGATGCTTCGAGAAAAACTGGCTCACAGGAAGGGCTGCAGAGAAGTTTGGGGTGGATGGGAAGGAAGGTCCAGAGGCACCTGGTATCTAGAATCTGGGGGCCTTTCAAGGAGCACCTTCAGGTACATGGGTAGGGTACAGCTGAGTTCCTGCGCCTAAGAAGGCTGCCGAGCTATGGAGGCAAGGTGTTTTTCCCAAAAGGCTTGGGATGGCAGGCAGGAATGTGCTTAGAGGGATGTCTTGAATTGGGAGAGAATCCAGGCAAGAATTATTTCAGGCCAGGATGAGTTAGCAGAGAGGCTGAAGACATTTGAGAGCTGAAGGCTGAAGAAAGCTTCTCGAGGAGCTGAGGGGCAGGGCACAGTGAGCCTTAGCTCAGCAGAGGGCAAAGGAAGGAGACTTCTGGCTCCATGGGAAACTGAAGAAGATAGCCGAGTAAAACATTCGGCAGTGTGATGCAGGGCGAGGCGGGAGACAAGGCGAGCAGGAAGGATTCAGCATGGTTGGATGGGCGGCTTGATGGGCCCAGCACCTGCTGGCTCCTCTGTCATTTCAGAGGGTGACTTTCTGTTCCAGGCTAGTGATGCCATTTCTTTTCCATTCGTGGTAGTTTCATAAAGTTCCCTTTTAAAATAAATCTATTTAGATAAAATAAATAAGCCCATTAAGGGAAGAAGAAAGCAAATAATGGTACAGATGGTACAGGGATGTGGCAGGAATCATGAAAGAGTGTGGGTGAGTGAAGACTGGACGACAGTGCACACAGCAGCACGTTTCCCAGTTAAAAATCAGTTAAAGTGTCATTTTAAAAAATGTACAGTTAATTTCCACCTGCACCGCTGGAAACTGTCTAGGTGGGACCGAATCTCAGCCAAAACCAACACCCGCCCTGGGAGAAGAGGGAGCTGAGTCCTTGGCTGGGGTTGTGGGCTGGTCGTGGCAGAGACTGTGGCCTGGAGAAGCTGTCCAGCTGGCTTGAACATGTGGATTTGCAGCTGCACACTCAAACCAGGCTCTATACTTTTTTTTTTTTTTTTTTTTTTTTTAATGACATAGTTACCCTATTTCACTGCCCCATTAAAATGTTTTTGGGCTGGGTATGGTGGCTTATGTCTTTAATCCCAACATTTTGGGAGGCTGAGACAGGAGAATCGCTTGAGCCCAGGAGGTCAAGGCAGCAGTGAATCTTAATCACACTGCTGCACTCCAGCCTGGGCGATAGAGTGAGACCCTGTCTCAAAAAAAAAAAAAAAAAAATCAGGTTTATGAAATGCTTTTCATTATGAGGGTCAGAAATAGTTGGGTTTTTTTTTCTGTAATGAGAATTATGGAACCAGTTGGGCCACTCACCCTCTCTAGCCTGGGCGACAGAGCAAGACCCTGTCTCAAAAATATATATATTTTTGGCTCACGCCTGTAATCCCAGCACTTTGGGAGGCAGACGGCGGATCATGAGGTCAAGGGATTGAGACCATCCTGGCCAACATGGTGAAACCCCATCTCTACCAAAAATACAAAAATTAGCTGAGTATGGTGGTGCACAACTGTAGTCCAGCTACTAGGGAGGCTGAGGCAGGAGAATTGCTTGAACCTAAGAGGCAGAGATTGCAGTGAGCTGAGATCCTGCCACTGTACTCCAACCTGGCAACAGAGCAAGACTCCATCTTAAACAAGCAAGCAACCAAGCAACCAACCAGAAAAAAAAAAAAAAAACAAAAAAAAACCAAAAAAAAAAAAACCCAAAACTTTAAAAAATGCTACTGTTCAGGCAATATTTTATTTCATCTTACTCTGTAACTTCAAGACATTTCAAAATAAAACGGAAAATCTTTGCTTTAAGGGCTAAGAAGCAGGGGAAATGAACTGAGAAGGTTTGATCTGACTGTGTCCTCTATGGCAGACATCATCGCATCCCTGCTGAGAACTCACAGCCTTTGCTGGCTACGAAATTGATTCTGGGCACTGAGACATAAACAAGACCTAAAGACAAATGCCAACTTCTTATTAGATTTTAACCTTTCCTTCAGATTTCCCTTGGAATACTGAATTCACTAATCAATTTTCCTATTTTCATTATAGAAACTCAAATAATACTTGCCAGGTAGAGATGAAAAGACAGTAGGTTCCAGAACCCTTGCCTTCTAGGACATAGATGGGGCATACAAACAGTTTTATAAGTTATAAGCATATGCAGAAAGTAAAATTTTTACAAAAAAGCAAAGTGTGGAAATGCCTCAGAACATTCACTTTTATGCATGTACAGAGAAAATCACTATTTCCCCGTATTTACTTCATTTAAAAATTTCCTCCAGTGAAATATAATTAGTTATTGAAAAAAGACATCCCTAGGGACAGAACGCTATGCACCACCTCTGTCTTCTAGACTTGCAGTGGTGCTGCTGTGCCACAATCAGTTGTCAGGTCAAGATTAGTTAGGATGAAACTTTTCTGACGCAGAATGAATACATAATTGCATTTAAAAATGAATCTGCCTGATACTCAAGATGCCTCGCCTGCTCTATCTGTAAGATTCATGAAGAAATTAGGTCACTCAGTAGGACATAAGTTCAAAATGAAGACATTCCAATTTATCAGGAGGACAAAGTACAGTTTCAAACAGAATCTTCTACATCAATGAAGATTCCGCTAAATATCCATTAACCTAAAAATTAACAAAGGAAAACCTCAAAGACACAACTCTTGATTTTGGGCGGTCTTATTTTCTAGACAAGTTTTGAAAACATCCCAATATGGTTACATAAACTGCTTTCAAAGATAAGACCCTTGATTACTGGTGCTGCAAAAATAGAGGAAACAAATATCAAATCATATAAAAACACCAAATTTGATTTTACAGCACTTTCTTCAAAACTCCAATTAAATTAAATGCAAATAATGTAACCATATATCAGCCAGAAAGCTTAAAATCCATCTAATAAAACCCATATGGTTTTAAAGGAGGTTTTACATAGAAAGAGACAGACTTTAGGAAGAAAATATGAAAAATATGTACTGGTCTAAAACTTTGAAATAACAACCAGACTGTATGCCTGAGAAAGAGCAAATTACTGTCAGGAGAGAATCCTGTGTATATTTATTTTAGTGTCTGTTTAGGAGGTGAGGCAGATAATAATTTAAAAAAATGGGCTGGTAGAGTTCTGCTATTGATTTGTAAAGGTGACTCATGTACCATGTGACAAGGTACGTAACTTCTATGACTTATTCAGATGTAATCACAATGTAAAGATTTCATACATTTCTTTATATTCTTTAATAATCCAGAAAACATCACATAAATACTAGTATAGTTAAGAATGGAATTGTGAACTCCATATTACTACTGGCAATTCTTAGCATGTATATTCCAGAAATGTTTTCCAAAATGGAAGGTACTGATGGGGATTTCCTGTTCGGTATTACAGGGGTTAACGAACTATGGCCCACAAGCCAAATCTGGCTCGCTGGTTTGTTTTGTAAATAAAGTTTTATTGGAACACAGTCATGCTCACTTATTTACATATCGGCTCTGGCTGCTTTTGTGCTGTAGCAGCAGAGTCTAGTGGCTGTGGCAGAGATCTGGCCTGCAGAATCTCAAATATTTTCTCTCTGATCCTTTACAGGAAAGCTTGCCAATCCCTGGCTCGTAGAATCATTCAGAATAGTAATGAATTCTATGTACTTTAATATCCACGGTGATAGCAAATTGGCAGATTAATTAATTTTGCTTCTCTTTGCTTTGCTACAGTCAAAATAAATTAGGTATTTATTTTAGAACTTGTGGCTGATCAATGTTCAAAAACAAGCAAAATCACTTATCAGAACTAAATACTCTGCAAGTTATTTTCATAAAAAGAAACGAGGCAGAGAATAAACAGGACAAAAAATGGGTAATAGAAATAATGAGACACTTATTCAAAGCTGAAGACTACCCTCAGGCTGCTCAGACAACTTAGGCTCTCACGAAAAACCGTGAACCTTGCTTGGAATACATTCGCTCTCTTTTCTGTGAAGTAGACATTTCTTGGGAAAGGCATCCTGATAGTGGTAATTAAGTTCAGAAAGTTCTATACTGAGTAGGAGATGGGCCTGTATGGCTTGACTTTTTTTTTCTTTTTCTTTCTTTTTTTTTAATGAGAAGACAACATCTCCTGGTAGACAGCTGAACTTTTTGTGTGTGTGTGTGTGAGACAAAGTTTCACTCCATCTCCCAAGCTGGAGTGCAGTGGCACAATCTCGGCTCACTGCAACCTCTGCTTCATGGGTTCAAGCGATTCTTCTGCCTCAGCCTCCTGAGTAGCTGGGGCTACAGGTGCACGCTACAATGTCCAGCTAATTTTTGTATTTTTAGTAGAGATGGGGCTTCATTACACTGGTCAGGCTGGTCTCGAACTCCTGACCTCATGATCCACCCACCTCCGCCTCCCAAAGTGCTGGGATTACAGGCGTGAGTCACCGCACCTGGCCTGAACTTTTAATTTTACAGGTGAATACCAGTTTATAAACCTGGGATGCAACTGTAAATAAATATATAATAAATGTTCTCTAAAATACAAGATATAGGTCATAAGAATTAAGAGGAAAATAACTGCAGTGATCAAAACGGAATTTAAAAGCAGTGGTAAGATGAATTGCTTGGAGCATCACATAGATAGGGAGAATACCGAACCCTGCGCATAGTCCCCGGTCAGGAGGCCCACCAGGGGGCGCCTTGTTTCTAACATTTCCCTAGGGGTTGTTCATGGTTAAGATTCCTGGATTGGTAAAGATTCTTTGGCGTTTTTAGAGAGATCCTGAAACTGATTAATCATCTCTGAGGCTCTCAGTTCCTTGCCGATAATCCAATAGATACATCCCAGTGGGATGGTTATGTCCCTCAGATTTAGGAACCTGAATTTTAATGAACATAGCCTTCAAGCTACAACGTTTTGTAAAACCTATAGTCAAGTACAGCCCCGGATCTTTTCCATATGAATTTGTGCTTAGGTTAAGATTCATTCCCTGAAGAACTGTTTCTGGAAAACTGGAGGATGTATATATTATTGGAGTTCTGGGAATCTAGTGTCTCTTTTCCTCATCCTCAGAGTATGAGACCTTGAGCCAATGACTTGACCGCCTCGGGCTCCAATTACTGCCATTTTTGCAAGCTGAGTTTATAAACATGAGTTGACATAATGTCTGTGGAATGTCTGGCACATAGTGGGTGCTTCATACCCTTTATCAAGCTGCTTTCATCCTTTAATTGTATTAAAGCAAAGAACAGAGATCCAGGGTTTTATGTTCACACCTGTTAAATTTCTTCCTAATTTCCTTCTTCTTTTCTTTCTTTCTTTTCTTTTCTTTTCTTTTCTTTTCTTTTTTTTTTTTTTTTTTTTGAGATGGGGTTTTGCTCTGTTGTCCAGGCTAGAGTACAGTGGCATGATCTTGGCTCACTGCAGCCTCTACCTCCCGGGTTCAAGCAATTCTCCCACCTCAGTCTCCCGAGTAGTTGGGATTATAGGGGCATGCCACCACACCTGGGTAACTTTTGCATTTTTAGTAGAGATGGGGTTTTATCATGTTGGACAGGCTGGTCTCAAACTCCCGACTTCAGGTTATCTACCTGCCTCGGCCTCCCAAAGTGCTGGGATTATAGGCGAGAGCCACCATGCCCAGCCTCAGTTCATCTTTCAATGATAAAACTCCTTCTGAATCTTGATTTCTTCTGTCAAAGGATGAGTGTTCCCTTCCAGCCCTGGGCTAACTCTAACTTGGATTTTCATTTTGCTGAGTCCTCATCCTAGTTTAACATTCACAGTCAAGGTGAAAAACCAGGCACTCTCCTTCCAGGTTGATAGTAACCGATGCTTTTTGGGGGAAGCCTGCCATGAGTAATACCTTGGGGAAGCCAAGGTCATGGGCAAAGAGGGCAATGACCATCAGTGGGGATGCTTACCAGGTCCTGGCCCTGAAGTCCACTCTCCCCAGGTCCTCCTGCTTTCCTGTTGGATGCCAGTCAGACCCTGGTCTTTTGGGGGGCCCTGGTGTCTTCCCACTTTGCTAAGCCTTTGGTGGCTTGGTTCTGAGATATGTGTGTCCTCATTGCCTCAAATAGTAAGCAGGGACCCACGTTCCCATATTGTCCATCTTTTGTCTGTGTCTATTCTCCCTATTTCTCTGGGTGTACCATGTCCAGCATTGAGGATTGATTTTAACAGTCAATACATTTGTCCCAGTCTGCCTTGAACAATCTGACTTTGTTATGCTTACAGAACTTTACCAAATGCCTCAGAGTAGATGGAGTTTTTTTTTGTTTTTTTTTTTTTTTTTTTAACTACTTTTTACAAATTCCTGGCAACAAATTCCCAGAGCTTGGCTCAGAGGGCATTTAAAGGCTGCCATCTGGGACCAGAACAGTTGCAATTTAAATCACCACTTAGATGCCTGGTCAGTGCAAGGAACATAGAGTCTTCCGAGCTCAGGAGAAGTGGCTTGTCTTGTGAGTTTCACAGCCAGGGCAAGGAGTTGGGGAATCTGGTTCCAAGGGTCTGTGAGTCTTCAACGTTCCTCTTACTATTTCTCCCAAGAGGCATCATGGGCCCTGAGGCAAACATAGATACTGCTGACCTGATCTGGCAGCTCATACCCTTTTGGAGCTGGGCTCCAAAAGAGATTTCCAATGCATCAATGTATGCTCTTTAATGTATCACTGACCTTGTACTACAAGAAAGAATGCTGGGGACAGCACAATATATTTTGGAAATACTTCTATCAATAGATTAATTTTTCCCTTAAATAGTTGTTTTATTATTAAAGTGAAATTCACACAACGTAAAATAACCACTTTAAAGTGAACGATCCAGTGACATTTAGTCCATTTGCAATGCTTCACAAACACTGCTCTTTCTGGTTCCACATATTCATTACTCCCAAAGGAAACCCCGTACCACTAAACAATTACCCCTCATTCCTCCTCCTTCCAGGCTGGAAACTACCAATCTGCATCCTGTCTCTATGGACTTATCTATTCTGAATATTTCATATAAACAAAATTGTATAACACGTGACATTTTGTGTCTGGCCTGTGTCAGTGGTTCATTCCTTTTTAAGGCTGATTACTGTTTCATGTATGCACATATCACAATTTGTTTATCCATCTCAGTTGATGGACATTCGGGCTGTTGGCACCTTTTGGCATTGTGAATAGTGTTGATATGAACATTCACATACAAGTTTTTGTTTGAACACCTGTTTTCAATCATGTTGGGTATACACCTAAGAGTGGAATTGCTGGGTCATATGATAACTCTATGTTTAACTTATTGAAGAATTATTAATTTTTGTGCATTTTTTGCATTTTTGTTGTTGAGTTGAGAGTTCTTTATATATTCTGGATACCAGATTTTTATAAAACATATGACTTGCAAATTTTTTTTTCATAGATTGTCTTTTTGCTTTTTTGATAATGTCATAATGACTTTTTTCCCAGCTCCAAAAGGGTATGAGCTGCCAGATTAGGTCATCAATAGCTATGTTTGCCTGAGGACCCATGAGTTCTCCTGCCTCAGCCTCCAGAGTAGCTGGGATTACAGGTGTGCGCCACCATGCCTGGCTAATTCTTTGTATTTTTAGTAGAGACGGGGTTTTACCCTGTTGGCCAGTCTGGTCTCAAATTTCTCCTTGTGATCCCCCGCCTCAGCCTCCCAAAGTGCTGGGATTAAAGGTGTGAGCCACTGTGCATGGCCCCTTTTTTCTTTTTTTAAAAGTCAGGTTTCTTGAGGAATAATTTACATAATAATTACATATAATAACATTTATCCTTTCAAAGTATTCAGCAGCATGACTTTTGGCAAATGTATATAGATGTGCAGCCAACACAGTCAAGATGTAACATTTGCACCACCACAAAACGGTTCTCTTGGGCCCTTTGGAAGTTAAGTCCCTCCCAGTGCTAATTACTTGTTAATTTTTGTTATTAAACTAAATTTTAATTTTTTTTATTTTTTAATATATATATATATTTATTGAACTTTAGATTCTGGGGTACACGTGCAGATCATGCAGAATTGTTGCATAGATACGTACATGGCAATGTGGTTTGCTGCCTCCATCCCCGTCACCTTAAATTTTCATTTTCTAAAAAAAATTAACTTCTGTGGAACACCTAACCAATACACAGTAGGTCAATGATGCACCATTGTATTATTTGTATTGACCCTGTGCAACTTGCAGAGAATTGACATTTTACATTTTGAATTTACCCTTTCCTGGGACCCAGCTGCAAGAGTAACACTTGCTTCAGTTGTACAGACTTGGGAGTGCCAGCAGGAAGCACTGAAGCTGGCTCTTCTCCCCTGATGATTCTCTGAGAAGGCTCTTTGGAAGGAATGCAGAGGCAGATTCCACTGTGAAATACATTCCATTACATTGTTCCACATGCAATATTCACACATACAGGGTATAGACTGAATTATTTCTTTCACAGTCTTCTTTTCTAGAGACAAAACGGGACTAATGGTTTTTCTGGTGTTTCAAGAGACAAAGGAGGCTGGGTATGGTGGCTCACACCTGTAATCCCAGCACTTTGGGAGGCTGAGGCAAGAGGATCGCTTGAGGCCAGGAGTTCACGACCAGCCTGGGCAACATGGAGAGACCCTCTCTCTACAAAAAATAAAAAATTAGCTGGGCGTGGTAAAAAATTAGCTGGGCGTGGTGGTGTGTGCCTATGGTCCCAGATACTCAGGAGGCTGAGGTGGGACAATGGCTTGAGCCCAAGAGGTGGAAGCTTCAGTGAACCCTGATTGTACCACTGCACTCCAGCCTGGGTGACAGAGTAAGATTCTCTCAAAAAAAAAAAAAAAAAAGACAAAGGAGACTGAAATTTGACCTTGACCTTGCTCTGACCTGCCCCTGCTTATGAACATCTACCCTCCACTCCAAAGTCCCATGTTCTGCCATGGGGTTGCTCACTTTCTCAGTGAAACCATCCTAGAGATGTTCCTGTGCTGCCCCTATCCTGCAGAGGGGGTACAGGCATTATCGGAACCCTTTATCTGAGCTAGGTTGAACTTGAACTGGTCTAGATTTCTAAAATTCAGAAGAGTGGTGTTCATGTCATTTACCACATCACATTGAAATGATCTGTTCACATATCTGTCGTCCACACTGGATAGTCATCTCTTCAGGAGCTGAGCCAGTTTTATTTGACCTTGTTTTTACAAGGTCTCTGTAATGTCTCAACAGAGGGGGCGTCACTCAGTGCCTGTTTCCAAGGACTCGGGCTGCATCACCTTCTGCACTCAAAATAGTTTGCAAACACTATATCCTCAGTTATGCCTTTTGTGGGCTGTTTCTGTCTTCTCGCCCCTTTTTAGCATCTAAGCTACCTTAATTTAAATTACATTCATAGTATCTTTGAAGTAGGCAAGTAGATATGTAATGCTGAAGTCCAAAATATTCAGGTTAATAATGGAAAAGATAGCTATTGCCAAACAACTAAATGTAAGACATAATACTGGAGACTGATACAGAAAAATAGCTGCTGATACAGAAAAATAGGACACTGTTGAGTCCACTGGTGAAGCTGGAATATGGAGCAACAGGCATTATTCATCTGCCCTCCCATTCATCCTATTCTTTTATTTTCTTCCTCCTGGTTCTAACTGTAGATAAGAGTTTCATGTCAAGGTAGAATTTCCTGAATTTGATAACTGTATTGTTATTATATTATAAACTCTCCTTTTTCTTGGGAAATGCACACTAAGCTATTTAAGGATAAAGAGACATGATGTATACAATTTAATCTCAAACGGCCCAGACAGAGAATTTATGATAAAGTGAATGCAGCAAAATGCCAGCTGTCGGCGAGTTTGGGTAGAGTACTGGGAACCTTTTGCACTGTTCTTGCAACTTTTATGTAAGCTAAACATTATTTCTAAATACAGTTAATAAAAGGTTGTTATTTCCGAGATTAAACCTTTTCTTTCATACTCTGTGAACAAAGAGCATAAACAAGTTAGCCAGGACTGACAGGCTGAAGCAACATGTCCTTATTCATCCACTCCTCTAGCCCTCTTCATTTCTGCCCCTGACTCTAACTTCCTCCTCTTATTGTCTAAGTGTGGACGTGCCCCAAGGCCCCTTTGTTTGCAGTCTTTTCCTCCACACTCCATTGGTGCTCTTGCTTCCGCTCGTGGCTACTGTCACCCAAGAATGTTGCACACCATTGTGTCCGGGGTGCTAGGGCAAGCTGCAGATGTTTGGTTTATGGTTGTGTAGATAAAGCAGGTGCACAGAGGTGTTTATGACCTGGATTTTCACAAAAATTTTAAATGAAATTGGAAATCTTCAAGTCCTCACTGCCTACTCATTGTCCCTGCTCCTGTTTCAAGAGACTAAGGAGGCTGGGCATGGTAGCTCACACCTGTAATCCCAGTACTTTAGGAGGCTGAGGCAAGAGGCAGCAGTTCAAGACCATCCTGGGCAACATGGAAAGACCAGAGAAGACTGGTTTTGACTTACACCACCATTCAAAGCAAACTATGCTAGGGAGTATCACCAAAAACTTCCAACTGGAAATCCAGTGGACAGTGGAAATCCAACCTTTGTTACATTCACCTCTTAAGAATCTGTGTGATCTAGGATAAGAGTAACAGCAAAAACAGAGAGTTTACTAATGAAGGCTCTGTTCTAGGCAGTTAACATATAACTACCAATTTAATTACCTCAACAATTCTAGCAGCAAATTTTATTATCATTCTCACTTTACAGTGAGAAGTTGGGGCATAGAGAGGTTGAGTAACTGACTAATTTAGTGAGTGGTGGAGCTAGAATCGTAGCTTAGGCATCTATGGCTTTATCATATTACACGGCATGCAGAATATCATGGTTCCTGGTATACAGTCAGTGCTCAATCCATGTTAGGTATTATTGTTATTATTAGCTGTCAGTTCTGGGGTGAATGAAGGTCTGGGTCAGATGGCTTAGCGAGAGCTGTGCTGCTCAACAAGGGTTCCCCTGGATATGCGGTTCCTTTAAATTGAGATGTGCTTTAAGTGTAAAATATACACTGGTTTGAAGATTTAACATACAGAAAAAAATCTCGATAACTTAAAAATATTTTGGATATAGTGGGTTCAATAGATGCATGATTAATTTTGCATTTGATTTTTTACCTTTAAAAATATGTTTACTTTACCTGGGCATGGTGGCGGGTGCCTGTAATTCCATTTACTCAGGAGGTTGTGGCAGGAGAATCGTTTGAACCCGGGAGGTGGAGGTTGCAGTGAGCCGAGATTGTGCCACTGCACTTCTGCCTGGGTAACAGGGCAAGGCTCCGTCTCAAAAAAAGAAAAAAGAAATACATATATATATACACTAACAAATTTAAATATATGTATATATTCACTAGCAAATTTAAAATTATAAACGTGGCTTGCATTGAATTGCGCAGGACCTGCACAATTGCCAGCGCATTCACACATTGCCCCCTAAGCCAGAGAACTGAGGGCCGCAGATGTGGAAGGTTGCCGTGGACTTTTCCATTTTCAGCACAATTGCTTCAAATTGTGTCTCGGCAGACAGGCCCCACGCACCCGCTGCCATCGAACCCTCGCAGAGATGAAGGGCCCCAGCACCGCCCACCTCCGTGGCGGGAAAAGCCTCCGTCCGGCCTCGCCGGAAGTCCCGCCCCTCACACGGAGGCCCCGCCTCCTGGCTCTCCCCGCGCCTGCGCGGCAGCTGCTCCAAGGAGCGTTTTTCTGGTCCCCTTGCTGTTTCCAGGGTACTCTGGTAAAGCTTCCGGGAACAGGGTTGTCTTAAGCTCTTCAAAACCTACCTGTTCATCTAATGGTTTATTCTCTTCTTCCTGGGCTGAGGGGTCGGGGAAAAGCTCAGGGACTCGCACACTTGCTGCAGACTCTTCCTGAAGCATCTCCTCCTGGCGCCCCCACCTGAGGCATCTCCACCTGGCGCCCCCACCTGAGGCATCTCCACCTGGCGCCCCCACCTGAGGCATCTCCACCCTGTAAACTCGTAAGTCCAGTCTCCACAGTCTTTCCCTCTTGTGTGCTGGCCTCAGTAAACAGACCACCGCCCTGGGCCAGACCCCAGGCATCATCTCAGCCTCGCCTTCTCCTTCAGTCTCCTGGCCAATCTGTCACCAAGTTGTGTGGGTGCTGCCTTCTAAGTATATGTAGGACTTTTCCAGCGGTCTGTCTCCCATCATGGTTTAGGCCATTACCGACTTCACCTGAGCGACTGCAAGGACCCCTTTTCTGGCCTTCTTGTTTTCAATTTGACCCGCCCCCACCAGCCAAGCACTGCGCACTGGTGGGTGTCTTCCTAAAGCTGCGTCTGCTGGTCTCCTGTGAATGTTGCTGTGAAGTCCAAGGTCATACAGATGACTTCCCGCCAGGCCTTTTATCAGGCCTTGATTCTTCAGCCTCCTTACTCACCCTTTGCCCTCTCACTTTACAGTTTAGTCATCTAAGTCTTCTTCCCTGCCCGTCCCCCCCCCCACCTTTTTGGCCTGAAATCCATCAACCCAGGCCTCTCCTAATACCACCTCTGTACCTTCTACTCCCATCTTCACCCCAAAATTTTGCCTGCAAAGCTTACTCTTCTTTAAGGTCTCAGTTAGCACCTCTTAACTCTGGAAGAGCACCCTCTTCCTTTCTACTTTCCTTCTAGGGGCACTTTGCATTCTGCTTTGTAGACTGATTTTGAGCATGGACTTCTGATTCCTATCTGTGGCTCAGCACCAGCAAAGTGCCAGGGCCATAGTAGTTTTCCAGTAAACGCTTGTTACATAAATGAAAGGATTCCACACAACTGACCATTGCTGGAGGGCACCCTATCTCTGGGTGGAAAAAACTTTAAAGCCTAGACAGATACTGACAGTCAAGCCATTATGATTTCCAACTTAAAAAAGCTAAACGTCCAGGATCAAAGACAATCCCCAGACTTCTTCCTTCTTGGCCAGCTCATGAAATGTTCATCTTTCCAAGTCCCGTAGTCACGCCTGCTCTCCTTTTTCCTTTTCCTTTTCTTTTTTCTTTCTTTTCCTTATACCTAATACAGAAATTAACTCAAGAGCCTGCTCTCCTTTTTTACTTATTATTATTTTTTAAGGGTGACCAGGCTAAGAGTGTGCCAGTGGAGGTGAGAGTGAGGCAAAGTTGGTTAGAACTGATTTTTGTTTAGCCTTGGAGAGTGAAGTAACTCTTCACAATTGCTAACTACTTGGTACTTTTTTTTCTTTTTCTTTTTCTTTCTTCCTTTCTTTCTTTCTTTCTTTTTTTTTTTTTTTTTTTTGAGATGGAGTCTTGTTCTGTAGCCCAGGCTGGAGTGCAATGGCGTGATCTCTGCTCATTGCAACCTCCACCTCCCAGGCTCAAGCTATTCTCCTGCCTCAGCATCCCAAGTAGCTGGGATTACAGGCATGCGCCACCATGCCCAGCTAATTTTTGTATTTTTAGTAGAGACAGGGTTTCTCCATGTTGGCCGGGCTGGTCTTGAACCCCTGAGCTTAGGTGATCCGCCCGCCTCGGCCTCTCAAAGTGCTGGGATTGTAGGCATGAGCCTCCATGCCCAGCCCACTAACTTGGTACTTTTCATCAGCTTACTCTTTTCAAGCATTATTCCCAAATTAAATTTGAGTCATTTTGGAAGCCCAAAATATCCTCTGAATTATTGAATATGGCTGTAAAATGTGTTCTCAAGTAGCCCCTTGTCAATTGCCATCAGCGGCTGTTATCCTAAGTCATATGAAGGCAGAAATACATCAGAGTTACCCTATATGCACAAGGAAGGACTATCTGGAATCTAATTTTATCTCTAACTCTATAAACAGCAAAGTGGCACCATTTATTATTTTACATAAATCATCCCTGTGACCAAATTCTCCTTAAAATGTATCCTTCATTTCTTTTCCAATACAGTACTGCTTAAAAAGCCCCAGCAGCTTGAAGCAGTTCTATGGTCTTTGCATATGGGGAGGGAGAGAGGTCCTGGTGGAATGAGAGGAGAGGAGAGAGACCTGAGAGGGAAAAGGAAACTCCTGTTCAGGACATCAGTCCAACGAGGCATTGGCCTTGGGAGCCAGAACATCTAGATGAAAAGCAAAGAAGTAAGTCAATGGAGGGCCTGTTCTCAACTTGGCTAGATATCTTTTTCTGTTCTCATTTAACATGTCTTTTGGAAAATAAGAACTTGTAGGTCTGCATTAGTTACTATGAGGAAAACTTATACAGATATTTACTTTCTAGTGACTTGACTTGGAGAGTGGCGATTATCCACGGGTCCTTAATAAAAGCCAGTGAGAGAACAGGACACTGATGAAGACTGATGCTTAATGGGCCATGTGCTTCCTGTGGCTCTAATGGAAATCATGGTGTGTTTAGCATAATGGCAATGTGGAAAATCCACTTCCTTCTCTCAGCCATTTTTTTTTTAACTAGTATGATATTATAATACGATTCTGTCTTGTTCATCCCATTATTTTTTATAGTAAAATTTTAATTTGGTGTTTAAATGTAATTTGAATACTGCCTAGAGCTCTCCAGAGACAAGGTGTGATATCAATTCCACAGAATGAAATAATTCTGATTTTCATATGGTGTTGGATGGCAACTAGGGACATACCCTGCCTCATGCCTGGGAATCTGTACGCTTCTGCCACCAACCTCAAAATTACTATCATGAGCAAATGAGAAACTGATAAAAATAAATGTTTCTTTCCTTCCAAAGTCAGTTACCAGAGTGGAAAATCAACTTGTTATCTCTCCTTGCCATACCTTATAGGATGAATCTGGTCTTTCAAAAATATTTAGGAGTAAATAGCCCAGTTTCTTCTTTCTGTTCAGCCATGGGCTGAATTTCTGGGCAGGTGAGTCAACTGTAAAACATAATCCTTTCCTGTCTGATTCTGGCTGTGGTGCTTGGGGACAGATTATCTTCTTCTTGTTGTTTTTGCTTGTTTGTCATTCTCAGTCCATTGAATTCTCCTCTCTAACTTCCAGCCACAGTTCATTTACATTCCCAGTATTTGACGTCCTTGGATGAGATCAGAAATGGCAAACAACTTTGAAAACTTTGTGCTCATGTGGTTATTAATGTTTGCCTGTTGGATGTTTTTGGTTTTGGTTCATTTATAAGCTGATACTGGCTTTTCTTTCTTTCTTTTTTCTTTTTCTTTTTCTGTTTTCTTTTCTTTTTTTTTTTTAAATAAGTAGACTTTATTTTTTACAGCAGTTTCAGGTTTATAGCAATAATTGAGGGGAAAGTACAGAGATTTCCCATATACTTCCAGCCCCACATGTGGATAGCTTCCCCCACTGTCAACATTCTCCAGCAGAGCGGAACGTTCATTACAATTGATTGAGCTACCTTGACACATGATTATCACCCAAGGTCCAAGGTTTAAGTTTGGGTTTATTCTTGGTGTACATCCTGTGGATTTGGACAAATTCATAGTGACATATATTTACCGTTGTGGTATCATACAGAGTAGTTTCACTGTCCTACAAGTCCTCTGCTCCACCTCTTCCTCCCTCTCTCCCGTTGTTAATTCTTGACAACCACTGATCTTTTTGCTGCCTCCATAGTTTGCCTTTTCCAGAATGTCATATAGTTGGAATCATACCGAAAAGTATGTAGCCTTTTCAGATTGGCTTCTTTCACTTAGCAAAATACATTTAAGTTTCTTTCATGTCTTTTCATGGCTTGGTAGCTAATTTCTTTCTAGCACTGAATAATATTTCATTGTCTGAATGTATCACAGTTTATCCATTCACCTACTGAGGGACATCTTGGTTGCTTCCAAGTTTTTGCAGTTAAGCTGCTATAAACATCCATGAGCAGATTTTTGTGTGGACATAAGTTTTCAACTCTTGGGTAAATACCAAGGAGCACAGTTGCCAGGTTGTATGGTAAAAGTATGTTTAGTTTTGTAAGAGACTGCCAAACTGTCTTCCAAAGTGGCTGTGCCATTTTGCTTCTCACCAGGAGTGAGTGAGAATTTCTGTCTGTGTCCTCACTAGCATTTGGCATTGTCAGTGTTCTGGATTTTGGCCATTCTCAGAAGCATGTAGTGGTATCCTATTATACTGTTTTAATTTGTAATTCCCTAATGACATTTGGTGTAGATCATCCTTTCTTGTGCTTGTCATCTGCAGAACTTAAGTGAGGTATCTGATAAGGTCTTTAGTCTATTGTTTAATCAGGCTGTTTATTGTGTTACCATTGAGTTTTAAATATTCTTCATTTATATTTTTTTCATTTTAAGCTTTATTGACAAAAAATTGTATAGATTTGTGGTGTACAATGTAATGTTTGATGTATATTTGCATTGTGCAATGATTAAATCAAGATAATTAACACATTAATCACCTCACGTTTATCGTTTTTTATGGTGAGAACATTTAAGACCTACTCTCTCAGCAATTTTCAAGTATACCTTGCATTACTATGAACCATAGTCATCATGCTGTACAGTAGATCTCCAGAACAGATTCTGCCTGTCTACTAAAACATGCACACCCCTTGAGTACCATCTCCCTGTTTTCCTCTCCCATCAGACCCTGGTAACCACTATTCTACTTTCTGCTTCTCTGAGTTCAACTTGTACATTTTATTTTTTTAATTATTTATTTTAATTGACAAATCAAAATTATATATATTTATCATGTACACGAGGTTTTGAAATGTGTATGCATTGTGAAATGGCTAAATTGATCTAATTAACATATGCATTAGCTCATTTAGTAGCTTGTGGTGAGAATACTTAAAATCTATTCTCTTAGCAATTTTCAAGAATACAATACATTGTTTTTCATTATAGTCATCATGTGATACAATAGATTTCGTAAATTTATTCTTCCTAACTAACTGATGTTGTGTGCTTTGATTATCTCCTAACCTTCCCCCACCCCCTCCCCACCCATTCCCTGGTAATCACCTTTTTACTCTAATTTTACAAGTTCAGTATTATTAAATTCCACATGTATGTGAGATCATGTTGTATTTGTCTTTCTGTGCCTGGTGTATATCACTTAATATAATGTTCTCCAGGTTTATCCACCTTGTAGCAGATGACAGTACTTGTTTCTGTTTTAAGACTAAATGATATTCCATTGTGTGGGTATATATGTCTCTGTGGCACATTTTAAAAATCCATTTATCCGTTGTTGGACACATAGGTTGATTATATATCTTGGCTATTGTGACTAATGATGCAATGAACATGGCAGTGCAGAGACCTCACTGATGTACTGATTTTATTTCCTTTGAATATATACCCAAAAGTGGGATTGCTGAGTCACACGGTGGTCCTGTTTTTAACTTTTTTGAGGAGCCTCCCTTCTATTTTCCATAATGACTCTACTAGTTTACATTCCCTCCAAGAGTGTACAAGAGTTCCTTTTCTCTACATCCTTGCCAGTATTTACCATCACTTGTCTTTTTGATAATAGCTGTTCTAACAGGTGTGAGATGATATCTCATTGTGTTTTAACTTGCATTTCTCTGATGATTAGTGATGTTAGGCATTTTTTCATATAACTGTTGGACATGGTGTGTCTTCTTTTGAGAAATGTCTATTCAGGTCCATTCTGTTTTTAATAGAGTTACATGTTTTCTTACTATTGAGTTGTTTGACTTCCTTATATATTTTGAATATTAATCCTTTATCAGATGTATGATTTGCAAATATTTTCTCCCATTCTGTAGGTCTGTTTTTGCTTTCGTTTGCTGTGCTTTGGGGTCATATCCAAAAAAATCTTAGCCAAGACCAATGCCAAGTTTCTCCCTGTGTTTTTTTCTAGTATTACACTTACAGGGCTTTTGGTTAAATTTTCTATCTATTTTGAATTGATTTTTTTAATATGGTGTGAGATAGGGTTCAATTTCATTTTCGGCATGTGGATATTCAATTTTCCTGTCACCATTTGTTGAAGAGACTATCCTTTCTTCAGTGTGTGTTCTTGGCACCTCTGTGGACGATCAACTGACTGTAAATGCATGGATTTATTTCTAGGCTCTCTATTGTGTTCTGTCGTTCTGTGTGTCTGCTTTTATTTTTATTTTAAATTTTGAGATGGAGTCTTGCTCTGTCACCCAGGCTGCAGTGCAGTAGTACAATCTCAACTTACCTCAACCTCTGCCTTCAAGGCTCAAGTGGATCTCATGGCCCAGCCTGCTGAGTAGCTGGGACTTCAGGCGTGCACCACCACACCGGGCTAATTTTTGTATTTTTAGTAGAAATGGGGTTTCAGCATGTTGGCCAAGCTGGTGTCGAACTCCAGACTTTAACTGACCAGCCCTCCTCAGCCTCCCAAAGTGCTAGGATTACAGATATGAACCACTGTATCCAGCCTGTGTCTGCTTTTATGCAGTTCCATACAATTTTGGCTACCATAGCTTTGTAGTACATACTGAAATCAGGTAGTGTGATGCCTCTGCCTTTGTTCTTTTTGCTTAGGATTGCTTTGGCCATTTAAGGTCTTTTGCGGTTCCATATGAATTTTGGGATTTAAAAAAAATTTCTGTGAAAAATGCTTTGGGGATTTTGATAAGATTGAATTGAATCTGTAGATCACTTTGGTAGTATAGACATCTCAACAATGTTAATTTTTCTAATTCATGAACACAAAATATCTTTCCATTCATGTATTTTCTTAAATTTCTTTTGTTAATGTTCTGTAGTTTTCAGTATATAGAAAACTATAAATTTTACCTCCTTATTACATTTATTCTTAAATAGTTTGTTGTTTTTTTAGACACTATTTTAAAATTTTTTACTTTAACTTTTATTTTAATTTCAGGGGCACATGTGCAAGTTTGTTGTATAGGTATACTTGTGTCATGGGGGTCCGTTGTATAGATTATTTCATTACCCAGGTTTAAACCTAGGACTCACTAGATATTATTCCTGATCCTCTCCCCGCTTCCTCCACCTTCTGATAGACCCCAGTGTATGTTTTTTTTCTTCTATGTGTCCATGTGCTCTCATCATTTAATTTCCACTTACAAGTGGGAACATGTGGTATTTGGTTTTCTGTCCCTGTAGTCGTTTGCTAAGGATGATGGCCTCCAGCTCCATCCATGTTCTTTTTTTTTTTTTTTTTCTGAGACAGAGTCTTGCTCTGTCGCCAGGTGCCAGGCTGGAGTGCAGTGGCACAATCTCAGCTCACTGCAACCTCTGCCTCCCAGGTTCAGGCAATTTTCCTGCCTCAGCCTCCCAATTAGCTGGGACTACAGGCGCACGCCACCACGACCAGCTGATTTTTGTATTTTTTTAGTAGAGATGGGGTTTCACCATGTTGGCCAGGATGGTCTCAATCTCTTGACCTTGTGATCTGCATGCCTCGGCCTCTGAAAGTGCTGGCATTACAGGCGTGAGCCACCATGCCCAACTGTTTTTTTTTTTTTTTTTTTTTTGGAGACAGAGTGTCACTCTGAAGCCAGGCTGAAATTGGAATGGCTCACTGCAACTCTGACTCCCTGTCTCAAGCGATTCTCCTGCCTCTGCCTCAGCCTCAGCCTCCCGAGTACCTGGGATTACAGGCATCTACCACCACGCTCAGCTAATTTTTGCATTTTTTAGTAGAGATGGGGTTTCACCATGTTGCCCAGGATGGTCTTGATCTCCTGGCCTCGGCCTTCCAAAGTGCTGGGATTACAGGCGTGAGCCACTGTGCCCAGCCTGATCTTGTTATTTTCCATGGTTATATAGTATTCTATGGTGCATCTGTACAACATTTTCTTTTTCTTTTTTTATTGTACTTTAGGTTCTGGAGTATATGTGCAGATCATGCAGGATTGTTGCATGGGTACATATATGGCAAGGTGGTTTGCTGCCTTCATGCCCCCATCACCTATATCTGACATTTCTCCCCATGTTATCCCTCCCCACCCACTGCTGTACTTCCCCAACCCTGCCCCCCTACAACAGACCCCACTGTGTGATGCTCCCCTCCCTGTGTACAACATTTTCTTAATCCAGTCTATCACTGATGGGCATTTAGGTTGACTATGTCTTTGCTGTTGTGACTAGTAATGCAATAAACATATGCATGCATGTGTCTTTATAATAGAATGATTTTATATTCCTTTAGGTACATACCCAGTAATGGGATTGCTGGGTCGAATGAGTAGTTCTGTTTTTATGTCTTTGAGAAATCACCACACTGTCTTCCACAATGGTTGAACTAATTTACACTCCCACCATCAGTGTATAAGCATTCTTTTTTCTCCACAACTTGCCAGCATCTGTTACTTATTTTATTTTATTTTTTGAGATGGAGTCTTGCTCTGTCACCCAGGCTGGAGTGCAGTGGGATGATCTTGGCTCACTGCAACCTCCGCTTCCTGGGTTCAAGTGATTTTTCTGCCTCAGCCTCCTGAGTAGCTGGGACTACAGCTGTGCACCACCATGCTTGGCTATATTTTTAGTAGACATAGAATTTCACCATGTTGGCCAGGCTGGTCTCAAACTCCTGATCTGAGGTCATCCACCTGCCTTGGCCTCCCAAAGTTTTTGGATTACAGGAGTGAGCCAGAATACCTGGTCTATCTGTTGTTTTTTGACTTTTTAATAATTGGATGTTATTTTTAATGTGATTTTTTTTTCTTGATTTCTTTTTCAGATAGTTCGTTGTTGGTGTATAGATGTGCTGCTACTTTTTGTATGTTAATTTTGTGTCCTGTAACTCTACTGAACTTCTTTATTATTTCTAACACATTTTTTATGGCATCTTTAGAATTTTCTATATATAAAACCATGTTGTGTACAAAGAAAGACAGTTTAACTTCTTCCTTTCCAATTTGGATGCTTTTGTGTATCTGTTACAGGTTTTTGCTTTATGGTTATCATGAGGCCATCTTACTGATATCACTGTTTTTTGTATATTTTGGATGAGTTATTTATCAGGTATGTTTTTCTGCAAGTATTTTCTCCAAGTCTGTGACTCCATATCTTTTCATTTTCTTGACAGTGTCTTTTGCAGAACACAAAATTTAATTTTAATGAAGTCCAGCTAATGAGGTTTTTTGACTGGCTTTTTGGGGAAGACCTTACCTTTGTTTCTTTCATGAAAAGTGGTATTGTATAAAAGTCATCTTGATTTTATCCTATGTTATCTTATAGGAGTTTTACAGTTTTGCATTTTACTTTTAGGTCTGTGATCCATTTTGAGTTAATTTTTGTGAAGTGTGTAAGATCCGTGTCTGGCATTAATTTAGGAAAATTCTCAGTCATTATTACTTCTAATATTTCTTCTGCTTCTTCTCTTTATTCTTTTTCTGGTATTCCCATTATGTGTATGTTATACCTTTTGTAGTTGTCCTACAGTTTTAAGATATTTTGTTCTGTTTATTTTCAGTCCTTTCTTCTCTTTGCTTTTCAGTTTTTGCAGTTTCTTTTGTAATATTCTCAAGCTCAGAGACTCTTTCCTTAGCTGTGTCCACTTTACTAATAAGCCTGTCTAAGGTATTCTTTCTATTACAGTGTTTTTGATCTTTAGCCTTTCTTTTGATTATTTCATAGAATTTCCATCTCTCTGCTTACTTGCCCACTTGTTCTTGCATGCTGTCTACTTTATCTCTTAAAGTTCTTAGTATATTAATCATAGTTGTTTTCCATTCCCAGTATGATAACTCTGAGATCCCTGACATAGCTGAGTTTGGTTCTGATGCTTGCTTTGCCTCTTTACATTGTGTTTTTTTGCCTTTTAGTATGCCTTATAATTTTTTCTTCATAGCTGGACCTGATGTACTGGGAAAAGGCAGTATGATAAATAGGCCTTTAGTACTGTGGTGGTAAGCTACAGGGGAGGGAAAGCCTTCTATACATCTGTGATTAGCCCTTAGTCCTCTTGTGAGCCTGTGCCCCTGGACTGTGAGCTTCTCAAATGTTTCTTGTTTTTTTGTTTTGTTTTGTTTTGTTTTTGTTTTTGTTTTTGTTTTTGTTTTTGTTTTTGTTTCCTTGTCTCCCTTATGTGGGACAGGATGGCAAGAGTGGGCTGGAGTTGGGTATTTCCCTTTCTCTCTGTGGGGACTAGAGCCAGTTGGAGTTGGCTATTTCCCTTCTCCCACAGGGAAGACTAGAGTCGGCTGGAGTTGGGTATATCCCTTCCCACAGGTCAGTTAGGTTCTCATAAAACCCTAGCTTCTTAGACTCTGGTTAAATCGTTTCTCTTGAGTGCAGACCTTGTTAAGAAGAACAGAATGCTCTAGAGTATTTTAAATGTTCACTTTTTTCCTTTCCCTGCTGGAAGGATTTTTCTCCATGATTGACTGAAAAACTGGTCCAGCTCTTGGAGGCAAAACTCACAAAAGTTTGAGTCCTTCTGGAATTTTTAAATTTTCAGACTTGTTTATACTGGGTCTCTAGCAATTCATCAGGATTTCCTACCTTGGCATTGATTCCTTGGCATTGGTAGAGGTGTCTGCTTATGAGTACCTGCTCCAGTAGGTTGAAATTTTCTGTGTCTGCCTGTGTGACTTTCCAATGTTGAGGGCAGCGCTTTGCACTTTCACCTCACTTCTCTTATGGTTCTAAGAACAATTCGGTTTTTCAGTTTGTTCAGCTTTGTATTTGTTGTTACGTTCGAGTGACAACTTTCAAGCTCCTTACATCTTCTGCAACAAGGCTACAGAGTGAAGTAATGCAAAGCTTCTCCCCGCAGGGAGTTTCCTGTTGTGTGAAGAACTCAAAGAAGTAAACCAGCGATTACCCACATACTGACCATGGCCAGTGGGTGGAAAATCGCTTGTCTCTTGTCAGTACCAGGGCCTGATTCTGTAGGTTCAAATCCTTGTTGTAACACTTAATGTCTCTGTGGTCCTGGTCATGTGATTTAACCTCTCTGAGCCGTAGTTTCCTCCTCTCTAAAATGGGGATATTTATAGTTTCAATTTCCTTATAGGGGTTAAATGGGTTATCAAATGTAATGTGCTTAACTCAGTGCTTTGTGAATTATCACTACTTGAAAATCCTTGGTGGTGTCGTTGTTATTAGTATATTCATGGTGCTATGGGAGAAAGAGAAGGATACACCTAACTGTAGTGTTATAGAGGAGGTGATGTCTGAGAAGTGTTTTGAAGAATGAGTAGGAGTTTACCAGGAGGGTAAGGAAGAGCATTCTAGGCAGATGAAATGTGGCTGTGATTGTCGTGCTCATGGGAAGCAGATTGGCATGTTTAGGAACCGTAGTCTCATAGGGATTCAGCATTGAATGAGTATCTCTACTGTGCCAGGCATGCTTCCAGATACTCAGATACAGTGGGGAAACAGGCCTGGTGTTTGCTGACACTGCACTTAGATTTTAGTGAGGAGACAGTCAACGAATAAAGAAACACAAGGTACTTAGAGTTTTAGGTAGTGTTACATACTGTTTGCATATATTAGCTCTAGAAGCCCATTATAATAAAATAGGGAGGTGGAGAGCTTATCAAGTAAAAGAACTCCCTAAATATTCTTTTGTCCAAAGTGAAGGGTGTGTGTGGTAGTGAAGGAGGAGTGATGAGTGATGAAGTCAGGGAGAAAGGAAGGCATCTCCCATAGGCATGAAGAAACTTTCATAGGTGAAGATGAAACTTCACCCTTAACTGTCGGTCAATGATCCCTAAGCGTCTGTCTTCCATGCATTTTTACCATATTTGTAGAAATTAAAAGCTTCCATTCAGTTATTTATTTCAAAATTTCTATTTAAATAAACTCACCTTTTAGCATTTAGAAAATAAATGCACTTGCTTTCAAAAAGAAGGGTCGTTGTATAGCTGTAAAGGAAGACCAGGTTTACCTGCCATGAAAGTAGCAATTGGAAAAATTAAAATTAAAAAATTGTTTATCTGTGGACCACCCAAAACCATCCTGAGTAGCATTTTTGGTGTGTTCCTCGCATGCTTGGTCAGTATCTAGGTGCTGGGGAGTCACAGAAAATGTTGAATAGAGAAGCAACTTGATTTTTGGTGGCCAGTGGAGCCAGGGTGGAGAGAAGTTAGCAAGACATCAGGGCTGCTGTCGCAGGTGGTGCCCGTAACTAAGGAAGGGTCTGGAGACAAGGTGAGACAGACAGATATGAAACATGCCTTGAGGTGGAATGGATGGACAGTGGGACCATGATGGAGGGAAATGAACCAAAGAAAGTGTCCACGTTTTTGAGTTTGGTGTCGTGAAGCAGCAAGTGTTTTCATGTTTCTGTGTCGTTTGGGCTGTCGAAGGGAATGTTACTGTCACCTGGGCTAATGAACAAACTTTGGAAGTTAAAGGGTGTTAGACTTGGAGCTGTGGCCTTCCATTCCAGGAATGAGCCAAATATATTCATCCTGGGGCAGGGCCCTCCCACTTCCTCTTCCTAAAGGAATTATTTATATTCCAAAGAGTCTTAAGACTTTGGGGAGCAAAGGGTTCTCTGTCTCTCTCTGAGGATGGGAGAGGTCCATAAGTTGTCATATATAAGCTCCCAGGTTCATAATTTTGGGGTTTCTCTCTTGCCATACAGATTCTGTCCAGGCAAGGTGACAGCTGGCTCTCACTGGGTCCCTGTGGGACATGGGGCTCAGGAAATCAGCACAGTTACTGCTGTGAATAATCACTCTGAGCTTTGCTCTAGGAACCCGAGTTTGCACTCAGGACAAAAATGAGTAACTGTAGATATTAAAAACTTTTCAGGTAGCAAGTGATAGAGCTCTCCCAACCTCTATAGAGGTTTAAAAGTGATTTCCTTGCCAAGATGGCTGAGAGGAGACAACACCGGAATGCAGCTCCCAGTGAATGAGATGCAGAGGGCTCCAGGACTTCACAATTCCAAGTGAGATGTCGGGATTCTTGAGGCAGAACTGATAGGGTTCTGAAAATAGCCCAGGGAAGGTGAGACAAGAAGGGAGGGTGAACCGAGACAGGGTGGGGCACATCCCCACCTGGAAAGTGCAGGTTGCTCGGAGGATCAGGAACTTCACCCCCTGGGTCCTCCCATCTGTGGTTCCCTCATTCCTCCTGCAACCCATGGTCCACAAGAGCCCTGCTGGACTGAGGGGTGGGTTGCCAGTGCAAATCTGAGCGACGGCTCCCACCTGGTGCTGCAAGTTGGCATGGACAGGGCGGACGTGTGGACTAAAGCCAGCGGGATGAAACTACCTGCCCCACAGAAAGAGGCAGACTTGAAAGCAGGGAAACAGGCCATAAGGCCTGGCAGTTCCCACCCCCTGCAAAACTCAAACTGAAGCCTGTGTGCTAGAGAGCTTCCCAGTGAAAACACTAGTTTGATCCCAACTGTGAAGATCCAGCTTGGGGAAGGAGAGATGCCATTGGAAAGGCAGGGCTAATCTCACC
This sequence comes from Saimiri boliviensis, assembly GCF_048565385.1. NCBI lineage: Eukaryota > Metazoa > Chordata > Mammalia > Primates > Cebidae > Saimiri > Saimiri boliviensis. The sequence continues at coordinate 122,437,226 of NC_133457.1, forward strand.
TGCCTAAACAAACTCCAGGGGAAGACCACCCACCCAGCAGCCTGACTGAATCAGAGGCAGCCCAGCAGCGCTTCTACAGGCCAAAAAAGATATAGCTCCAACCTCAACAAAAAAGCACATGCACTCAGAGATTCCTCCTGAAATCACCAACTTCAAAGATCAAAGGAGATAAATCCACAAAGATGGGAAAAAAACAGTACAAAAAGTATGAATCCGTCAAAGACCAGAACACCTCTTCTCCCAGGGATCACAGCTCCTCACCATCAAGGGAACAAAACAAGACAGAAAAAGAGTTTGATGAATTGACAGAAGCAGGCTTCAGAAGGTGGGTAATAACAAACTTCTCTGAGTTAAAAGACCATGTTCTAACCCAATGCAAAGAAACTAAGAACCTTGAAAAAAGGTTAGACAAAATGTTAACTAGAATAACCAGCCTAGAGAAGAAAGTAAATGACTTGATGGAGTTGAAAAACACAGTATGAGAACTTTGCAAGGCATACACAAGTTTCAATAGCCGAATGGATCAAGCAGAAGAAATGATATCAGAGACTGAAGATCAAATCAATGAAATAAAACAAGAAGGAAAAGAGTGAAAAGAAATGAACAAAGCCTCCAAAAACAATGAGATTATGTGAAAAGACCTAATCTATGCTTGATTGGTGTACCTGAATGTGATGGGCAGAATGAATCCAAGCTGGAAAACACTCTTCAGGACATTATCCAAGAGAACTTCCCCAACCTAACAAGGCGGGCCAATATTCAAATCCAGGAAATATGGAGAACACCACAAAGATAGTCCCCAAGAAGAGCAACCCCAAGGCACATAATCGTCAGATTCACCAGGGTTGAAATGAAGAAAAAAATCCTAAGGGCAGCCAGAGAGAAAGGATGAATCACCCACAAAGGAAAGACCATCAGACTCACAGTGGATCTCTTGGCAGAAACCCTACAAGCTAGAAGGGAGTGGGGGTCAATATTCAACATCCTTAAAGAAAAGAACTTTCAACCCAGAATTTCATATACAGCCAAACTAAGCTTCATAAATGAAGGAGAAATAAAATCCTTTATAGACAAGCTATTGCTGAGAGATTTCATCACTACAAGACCTGCCTTACAAGAGCTCCTGAAGGAAGTACTAAACATGGAAAGGAACAACCAATACCAGCCACTGCAAAAACGTACCAAATGGTAAAGAACAATGACACAATGAAGAAACCGCATCAACTAATGGACAAAACAACCAGCCAGTAACAAAATGGCAGGATCAAATTCAAACATAACAATATTAACATTGAATGTAAATGGCCTAAATGCCCCAATCAGAAGACACAGACTGGCAAACTGGATAAAAAGCCAAGACCCATTGGTGTGCTGTATTCAGGAGACCCATCTCATATGCAAAGACTCACATAGACTTACAATAAGGGAATGGAAGAAGATTTACCAAGCAAATGGAGAGCAAAAAAAGCAGGGGTAGCAATCCTAGTCTCTGATAAAACAGACTTTAAACCAACAAAGATCAAAAGAGACAAAGAAGGTACTGCATAACAGTAAAAGGATCAGGGTTAGCAATCCCAGTCTCTGATAAAACAGGTTTTAAACTAACAAAAATCAAAAGAGACAAAAAAGGGTATTACATAATGGTAAAAGGATCAATGCAACAAGAAGCGCTAACTATCCTAAATATATATGCACCCAATGCAGGAGCACCCAGATACATAAAGCAAGTTCTTAACAACCTACAAAGAGACTCAGAGTCCCACACAATAATAGTGGGAGACTTTAACACTCCACTGACAATATTGGACAGATCAATGAGACAGAAAGTTAGCAAGGATATCCAGGACTTGAATGCAGATTTGGACCAAGCAGACCTAATAGACATTTACAGGACACTCCACCCCAAATCCACAGAATACACATTCTTCTCAGCACCCCATTGCACTTACTCCAAAATTGACCACATAATTGGAAATAAATCACTACTCAGCAAATGCAAAAGAACAGAAATAATAAGATAACAGTCTTCTTAGACCACAGCGCAATCAAATTAGAACTCAAGATTAAGAAAAGCACTCAAAAACGCACAATCACATGGAAACTGAACAACTTGCTCTTGAATGACAAATGGATAAACAATGAAATGAAGGCAGAACTAAAAATGTTCTTCGAAACCAATGAGAATGAAGACACAACATGCCAGAATCTCTGGGACACGTTTAAAGCAGTGTCTAGAGGGAAATTTATAGCAATAAATGCCCCACATGAGAAACAAAGAAAGATCTAAAATTGACACCCTATCATCAAAATTGAAAGAGTTTGAGGAGCAAGATCAAAAAAACTCAAAAGCAAGCAGAAGGCAAGAAATAACTAAGATCAGAGCAAAACTGAAGGAGATACAGACACAAAAAACCCTTCAAAAAAATCAATAAATCCAGGAGGTGGTTTTTTGAAAAGATCAACAAAATAGACAGATCACTGGCTAGACTAATAAAAAAGAAAAGAGAGAAGACTCGAATAGATGCAATAAAAAACGATAAAGGGGAGATCACCACCGATTCCTCTGAAATACAAACTACCATCAGAGATTACTACAAACAGCTCTATGCACATAAACCAGTAAATCTGGAAGAAATAGATAAATTCCTGGACACTTGCACACTCCCAAGACTAAGGCAGGAAGAAGTTGAAACCCTGAATAGACCAACAGCGAGGCCTGAAGTCGAGGCAGCAATTAATAGCCTAACAACCAAAAAAAGTCCAGGAGATGGGTTCACAGCCAAATTCTACCAGATGCACAAAGAGGAGCTGGCACCATTCCTGCTGAAACTATCCCAAACAATACTAAAAGAGGGAATCCTCCCTAACTCTTTCCATGAGACCAACATCATCCTGATACCAAAACCTGGCAGAGACACAACTGAAAAAGAAAGCTACAGGCCAATATCCATAATGAACATCGATGCAAAAATCTTCAATAAAATACTGGCAAACTGAATCCAACAGCACATCAAAAAGCTTATCCACCATGATCAAGTAAGCTTCATCCCGGGGATGCAAGGCTGGTTCAACATACGCAGGTCTATAAATGTAATCCACCACATAAACAGAACCAAAGACAAAAACCACATGATTATCTCAATAGATGCAGAGAAGGTATTTGACAAAATTCAACAGCCATTTATGCTAAAATCTCTCAATAAGCTAGATATCAATGGAACGTATCTCAAAATAATTAAAGCTATTTACAACAAACCCACAGCCAATATCATACCGAACAGGCAAAAACTAGAAGTATTCCCTTTAAAAACTGGCACTAGACAAGTATGTCTTCTCTCATCACTCCTATTCAATATAATATTGGAAGTTCAGAGCAAATAGCCAGAGCAATTAGGCAAGAAAAAAAAAAATGGTATTCAATTAGGAAAAGAAATCAAATTGTCTCTATTTGCAGATGACATGATCATGTATTTAGAAGACCCCAGCATTTCAGCCTGAAACCTCCTCAAGCTAATAAGCGACTTTGGCAAAGTCTCAGGATACAAAATCAATGTGCAGAAATCACAAGCATTTCTACACACCAACAACAGACAGAGAGCCAAATCATGAGTAAACTCCCATTTGCAATTGCTACCAAGAGAATAAAATACCTAGGCATACAACTAACAAAGGATGTAAAAGATCTCTTCAAGGAGAACTGCAAACCACTGCTCAAGGAAATAAGAGAGGACACAAACAGATGGAAAAAACAGTCCATGCTTATGGTTAGGAGGAATCAGTATTGCGAAAATGGCCATACTGTCCAAAGTAATTTATAGATTCAATGCTATACCCATCAAGCTACCAATAACCTTCTTCACAGATCTGGAAAAAAACACTTTAAACTTCATATGAAACTAAAAGAGAGCCAACATAGCCAAGACAACCCTAAGCAGAAAGAACAAAGTGGGAGGCATCATGCTACCTGACTTCAAACTATACTACAAGTCTACAGTAATCAAAATAGCATGGTACTGGTACCAAAACAGAGATATAGACCAATGGAACATAATAGAGGCCTCAGAAACAATGCCACACATCTACAACCATCTGATCTTTGACAAACTGGACAAAAACAAGCAATGGGGGAAGGATTCCCTGTTTAATAAATGGTGCTGGGAAAACTGGCTAGCCATATGCAGGAAGCTGAAACTAGACCCCTGCCTTACGCCTTATACAAAGATTAACTCCAGATAGATTAAAGATTTAAACATAAGAACTAACACCATAAAAACCCTAGAAGAAAACCTGGACAACACCATTCAGGACATAGGCGTAGGCAAGGACTTCATGACTAAAATACCAAAAGCAATGGCAACAAAAGCCAAAATAGACAAATGGGATCTAATCAAACCTAAGAGCTTCTGCACAGCAAAAGAAATAATCATTAGAGTGAACCAGCAACCAACAGAATGGGAAAAATTTTTTTGCAATCTACCCATCTGACAAAGGGCTGATATCCAGAATCTACAAAGAACTAAAGCAGATTTACAAGAAAAAAACAAACAAACCCATTCAAAAGTGGGCAAAGGATATGAACAGATACTTTTCAAAAGAAGACATATATGAGGCCAACAAACATGAAAAAATGCTCATCATCACTGTTCGTTAGAGAAATGCAAATCAAAATAAATGCACATTGAGATACCATCTCATGCCAGTTAGAATGGCGATCACTAAAAAATTTGGAGACAACAAATGCTGGAGAGGATGTGGAGAAAAAGGAACACTTTTACACTGTTGGTGGGAGGGTAAATTAGTTCAACCATATGGAAGACAGTGTGGCAATTCCTCAAGGATCTAGAAATAGAAATTCCATTTGACCCAGCAATCCCATTACTGGGTATATACCCAAAGGATTATAAATCATTCTACTACAAGGACACGTGCACACGTATGTTTGTTGTGGTGCTGTTTATGATAGCAAAGACCTGGAACCAACCCAAATTCCCATCAATGATAGACTCAACAAAGAGAATGTGGCATATATACACCATGGAATACTATGCAGCCATAAAAAATAACAAGTTCGTGTCCTTTGTAGAGACATGGATGAATCTAGAAACCATTATTCTCAGCAAACTGACACAAGAACAGAAAACCAAACACCACATGTTTTCACTCATAGGTGGGTGATGAACAGTGAGAATACTTGGGCACAGGGAAGGGAACCACACTCACTGGGCTAGGAAGGGAGGGGAAGGGGAGGGGAGGGACAGAGCGCGGCAGGTTGGATGGGGAGGGATAACACCTGGAGAAATGCCTGATGTAGCTGACGGGGTTGGGGGGGGTGGCGTGGATGTGGCATGTATGTACTTATGCAGCACTCCTGCAAGATGCAGGGTGTGTACATGTACCCCAGATCCCAAAGTACAATTAAAAAAAAATATGATTTCCCATGATGACCTTGTTTGACCTTCTCAAACGTTCAGAGCCAGCTGGGAAAACATGGGGCCCTTTTCAGAGGAGGAACTTGAGGCTGAGAGGGGAAGGGGTTTGCTAAAGATTAGGCTGCTTGTACGTAACAAAGCTGGCTTCTTCTACGTCAGTGGTCCACCATGGGGCTGATTCTGCCCTCCAGGGCACATCTGGCAATATCTAGGGACATTTTTGGTTGTCACAGCTTTGGAGAGGATGCGATAGGCATTCAGGGAATGAAGGTCAGGGATGCAGCCAAACACCCTGCAATGCACAGTATGGCTCCACAACGAATGTCCACTTTGCCAAGGTCGAGAGATAGTTCAGAGACTTCCTGCCCCAGTCTTGTGCCTTTCTGTTACAGGGCAGCAGCCTCCTCTTTTCTGCAACTTCCACTTGGTCCTGATGAAAAACAAAAAGCAACCTGCCAATCATGTCTTACCGAAGGTACCTGTGGTAGTGAACATAATATTTTTGAAGTTTTCTTTAGCATATAAATAATCCCTGCCTTTATTATAATATTCTGTGGGATAATGTCTAACTCAGCCCTAACTGACAGCATTATATTTGTGTGTATTTTCTTCCGGAGCCTATTATAATGAAATAAAAAGGCAGCGAAGCTCACTGGGAAAACAGCAGGCTGGGGCTGCCCTTGTGTTGGAAAGTGCTTTGAGGAGGGAACGTTCATTCTTCTCTCACCAGCTTCCTGCTGCCCTTCCCAGGGTACTCTCTGATGTGGAAAGTGATAGCGTTCTCTAGCATTCTCCCCTGGGACATCATGGCTTCTGATCATTTCTGTGACCCAGTCCTTCTACGCACAGCTCTTGGCAGGCTTCTTGACTTAGCCTTGTGATCCCAACTGGGTGAAGGTGGATGTCCTTTGGCCCACACTTGTGGCTGCCAGGTTATAGGTTTGATGTAGAGATTTAATTTTTGGAGAGCTGAGAACTCGAAACTCGTGGATGGACATGGCTTTGTGGATGGCTGGCTTAACAAGAGCCACTGGCCATTTATGATTTGTTAAATGCTTTTGCTTTCTTCTGGCCTCAGCTTCTCTCTGGGTCTTACCACAAACCCGTTACCATTTCATTTGATTTGTTTCTTGGTTTAGTTGTTTTCTCCCTTTTTGGTTATTGTTATTTTCCTGTAGTTTTGAGGATCAGATTGAGCGGGGTGAGGGCGCCAAGTTACCACTTGGAAATTTCAGAGACAGTGAGATCAGATTTCAGGTCTAAGGTGAATTTGCTGTGGCCCGAAATATTCACTCTCTGTCTAGCAGCTCATTCCCCAATTGTCCTAATTGCAGTGAGCTTCTTTTTATCTCCAGGTCAACAGGGATACCTTAGTAATCCATTTAACTTAGGAAGTAAGATCAGCCCCCCACCCATCCCTTATTCTAAAGAGGAGGATGTTTTCCTTGAGTTCAAACTCCAGAGCCACACTCAATATCATAATTCCTTCTACATCATAATTCAACTCAATTCACAAAACATGGATCCAGCTTCTACTTTGAAAGTTCCCATACTTACCATTAAGATCAAAACCACAATGGGCAAATGTGGAATCCTGGTTCTGGATTCTCCCTGCCCTGCTGTGAAGAAAGGCATGGCAGTTGGCTGGGCTGCACTGAGCCTCGAAGTTGAAGAGTTAGGGCCGGCCAGTGACTGTCCCACCCTTCCTTGTCTGTTCTTCGCTGTCCTCTCTTGCTCTTATCCTCTTCAACCTCTCGTTTCCATTCTGTGCCACAATCTGAACACCTTGGCTGAATGCATCAGGCTGCTTTCTGAATCTGGGACTCTGCACACGCAGCATCTTCTTCCCAAGCCATGTTCTCTTCTCTGGTCATTGACCTGACTCTTACTTATCGGTTGGGTGGGTGTCTGTTAGAGATTCAGCTGATAGCATGTAACAGAATATCCAAATAGGAGAAACCTCAGCAAGATAGGGGTTGACTTTTCTCTCCCACAACAAGAAGCCCGAGGGTAGGCAGTTCAGGATGGTCTACAGACTCCTGGTCTGAGGGCTTTGCAACATTCCTGACTTTTCCCCCTTCTGTGTAGCAAGGTGTCCACTGCAACTCCAGCAATCAAGTTTTGGACTCAGGCAGGAAGAAGAGGAAAGGCAGGGGACAAACCCACAAGGACCACAAGCATCTTTTAAGGAGGTTACCTTGAGGTCCACCTGGCCACTGCTGCTTACCTCTCGTTAGCCAGGAACTGTGGGACAGCTCTGCAGGGACAGCTGGGAAATTTAGTTTTTTGTTTTTAAGCTGAGCACATAGTCCTTTCTTCCTCCTACTGCTCTCAATATGGTTCTGCAAAGTATATTCAGAGAAGTGGAGTTTCTCATGTCCCATCTATGGCATTTTGTAAAATAGATTTTTATTACTTTACTATCTTTTAAAAAATAAATGGAGTATATTGTACATCCTATTCTCCATCTTGCTTGTCTTTGCCTAACAATATGTCCAGAGGAGTTCTCCCAACATGGTTGTGTTATTTTACATTCCCACCAGCGACATCTGGGAGGTGCAATTGGCCCACATCTTAAGCAGTATTTAGTGCCATCAATTTTTTTTTTTTTAATTGAGACAGAGTCTCACTCTGTTGCCCAGGCAGGAGCACAGTGGCACGATCTTGGCTCACTGCAACCTCTGCCTCCTGGATTCACGTGATTGTCCTGCTTCATCCTCTTGGGTAGCTGGGATTACAGGTGCATTCCCCAACACCCGGATAATTCTTGTATTTTTTAGTAGAGACGGTTTCATCACGTTGGCCAGGCTGATCTCAAACTCTTGGCTTCAGGCAATCTGCCTGTCTTGGCCTCCCAAAGTGCTGGGATTATAGGCGTGACCCTCTATGCCCAGCCAGTACTGTCAGTTTTGAAAATCATATTCATTCTAGTGGCTATCAAATATATAACATGGTGGTTTTAATTTTCGTTTTTCTGAAACCTAATGATGTTGAGCACATTTTAATGTACTTTTTGACCATTCATGTACTTCCTGTTGTGAAGGATCTGTTCAAGACATTTACCTATTTTTATTGGGTTGTCTTTTTATTACAGATTCATAATAATCCCTTAATTATTATAATTATTCAGGCATAATTATTCCTGAATCAGACATGTATAATATAGATATTTTCTATGAGTCTTTGACTTGCCTATTCATTTTCTTACTGATGTCTTTTGAAGGGTTGATATTTTAAACTAAATGTATCAGTTTCTCTTTAAAAGACGTGATCTGTTAAAGAAGGGGGCTGTATTCATTTCTCAGGGCAGCTGTAACACATGACCACAAGCTGGGAGGCTTAAAACAAAGGAAATGGATTTCCTTGATGGTCTGAAGGCTGGAAGTCTGAACTCAAGGTGTAGACAGGGCTGCGTTCCCTCTGAGGGCTGTGGGAAAGGGTCTGCTCCAGACCTCTCTCCCAGCGGCTGGAGGCTGCCAGCAACACCTGCTGCTCCTGGGCTTACGGCTGTGCCACTCCAGTCTCTGCCTCGATTGGCACCAGACCCTTTCTCCTGTGTGTCTTGTATCTTCTTTTCCAATAAGGACATAAATTGTGTCAGATTAGGGCCTGCTTTGCTTCTGTGTAACCTTAACTAATTACATCTGCAATAACCTTCCTTCCAGATAAGGCCACATTTTGAGGTTCCAGGAAGAAAATGAATTTTGGAAGGGCATTACCCAACCAAACATAGACAGCAAGGCAATTGGCTAGGGACTTAGCTGTCTCTTTATAAGGTTTCAGCTTAGCTTGTGAGCACTGAAAGCAACCTGTTCTTCCCAGCATAGCAACTAAATGGTAGTTGCCCATTTACTTTTCTGAATTTTTCATGTGTCAAAGGGCAGGGAACTCTATTTTGGTCTTCTCCCTGACCCTTGACTTTAAGTAACAGAAATCCTTAAATTGGCTAAAATTATAAGGGAATTTATTTTCTTGCCCAACAGGAAGTCCAGAGGTAGGTCAACTCCAGGCTCCAGAGTCAGAGCCTTAGCTTTGCTCATGCCCTCCAGGGTGTGTTAGCTTCAACTTCAGGCAAGAAGCAAGATGGTGGCTTCCATTTCAGATAAACATTCCTAGTGATGATATTGCCCAGACTTCCCCAGCCGTGTCAGGCAAGGTCACATATCCTTTTTTCAACCAATTGCTGGTAAGACCTAACTTGGACTAATTACTTAGGGGTCACTGGATGTTGGGGATTCAATCAATAAGTCTGTTTCCCTATATGAATGAGTGTACTCTTGTAGCACTGCTGGGCCTGGGACACTGCTCTGCCCACAGTGGTTTCTTGTTGTGTGGTGACCTTGAAGGCTCCAAAGGCCCTGCTCAAAGCCCTAGAGGCATTTTGCAGGATCATGAGAACCAGTGGAAACACGTTTTCCTTTGGCTTGGGCCAGCATTTCCTCATAGCCACTGCTCCATGCCAGCACTCCTGGAGGTCAGTTGAGGGGACAACTTGATGTTCTTTCTTGGCAGGAACCAACTTTCTTTCTTGGAAAGTTACATGTTCCTGAGCTGGAGCTTCACAGCTGCTCTGAGATCAGGGTTGTGGGTGAACAGGCACTGCTGGGCTCTGAATGAGTGCGGCTTGGCCTGAAATTAAGTCAGGGACAGACAGCTGCCCGCATTAACCCAGGATTTTGGCTTTGACTGGTTAGCAGAAGAGGAGGGGTGGAGGACTGGTAATGACCAAGTGACTTTTGCAAGCCAAGAAACTGCAGAACAAGGTCGTTCTATTTAGACCTATTTCTGCAGGAATAAAGAAGGTGAGGTTGGTGTTTCTAGTTTTAAAATAAGAGTAGAATGAATAAATTCCGTTTGGGGAGCACTTACCCATTGACCTTCTATTACTTCCCTACCTGAACCTTTTCAGCCAGCTGAGGGGGGTGAGGTGTTGATCCCAATTGCATATCAGGAGTGCCTGCCTTACCCTTGCCTAGAACAGCCTCCTTATTCATCTAGGCCCTCCTTGTTTTGTGATGAAAGATTAAAAAATTAGAAATAAATGATGCTGGAAATTAGAGGTAAATTTACAAAGTACTTAACATGTGGTCAGGGCTATATGTGGGATATCTCATTTAGTCTTGACAGAAAATACTACGTGACCATGAAGTAGATAGTCTTATAATTCCCCATTTGACAGCTATTGTACTGGAAACTGAGAAAGGTAAGGTCACCTGCTCAGAGCCCTGCAGCTGGTACATGGTGGGGTCAGGATTTGAACTCGGGTCTTACTGATTCTACAGTCTGAGCTGTTGCCTCCCAAAGCCCAGCTGCAATGCGTTTGCCACCTCCCTAATTTCTCCAAATAGTGACATTTTCATGGGAAAATGGGAATAGTTCTTCCCATTGGCATCCTTCAGTTCAACCATAGCTAAGTAATAAAAATGTGCATTTTTCTCATAAGACTTGTAATATGTTATTTGTAAGAGAAAAAGGCAGGAAATGACCAAATGTCCATCAATAGTGGACAAGCTAAATGAACTATGGTAAATCCAAACAGTAGGGTATTATACGGTTATTTTAAAAAATGTAATGAACATATCTTCATATATTTATATGGAGTTACTTCCAGTATATATTGTTAAGTGACAAAAAAATCCCACAAGGTGTAGGATAGCATTAATAGTAGTGTACTTTTATGTAAGAGAGGGAAGAACATATCTATATTCCATTTTATATATTAAAAAGTTTCATTCTTTTAAAGATATATTAGAATATCTATATTTATGTTTAATATATTTTTATATAAATATATGTAATGTATTTAAATAAATAATATTTAAAATATTAAGATATTTAAAGCCGGGCGCGGTGCCTCAAGCCTGTAATCCCAGCACTTTAGGAGGCCGAGGCGGGTGGATCACAAGGTCAAGAGATCGAAACCATCCTGGTCAACATGGTGAAACCCCATCTCTACTAAAAATACAAAAAATTAGCTGGGCATGGTGGTGCGTGGCTGTAATCCCAGCTACTCAGGAGGCTGAGGCAGGAGAATTACCTGAACCCAGGAGGCGGAGGTTGCGGAGAGCTGAGATCGCGCCATTGCACTCCAGCCTGGGTAACAAGAGCAAAACTCTGTCTCAAAAGAAAAAAAAAAGAAAAAAAAATATTTAAAACATCAAATTTAAATATATACATTTATAAATATATATATAAATGTATATGTTATTTATACAAATATATACATATTCAAAACAAATATAAATATATTTCTATAAATAAATTATATTATAATTTATATATAATATATAAATATATATGTATATACTATATATGTATTTAATTTTATATTTTTATATATATTTATATACTTAAATATATATTTTATATATTGTATATATATTATATAAAAAGATAAAATGTATATTTATATAATTTATCTAAATATATTTGTATATTTATAAAATTTATATTAAACATAATTTAAATATATATTAGAATATATTTGAAAAATATATATAAAGAATTTATATATAGAATATATAAAGAATTTATATAAAATAGTAAAAGAATAAAAAGATAAATCAAAAGATTAGTTAACATTGATACCTAGATGGGGAGAGGAAATAAGGTAAAGGAAGCAGACATGAAAGAGGGGCTTGTGAGACTACACCTCGTTTTATAGAATTGGCTTTGGAGCCCTGTACATATTTCACATAGTTAAACATAAAAATTAAAAAATAACACTTAAAAATGGAAAACAAATTGTAATAAGTGAATCTAGGTGAATGTCAAATTGGTACCCAATCACACACACACACACACAATTATTTCAAATAACTTTTAAACACAGTATTTGGACTGTTTCTCCTTAGGAGAATAATATCCTAAAGACCAAAGGAAGTGTTAAAAAAAAAAAAACTTGTTTTCAAAAGTCTTATTTTCAGTGATAATATTGACATTGCTGTTTTTAAACAATGATATGATAATATAGGTTAAAGTAAATGAAAATTATGTTAATATCTTTAGAAACAAAAATTTTAAGTATAAAAGATATATATATATGTATATACAAAACAAAGATGTTAAATAAAGCTCTATAATCTTAAAATTTAAATAAAATATATCAGTATAAATTCATGAGTTACTTTTCCCTTTCTAAAACAACAACAGAAACCCCTTACATATTCTTTTTTTTTTTTTTTTTTTTAAACTTGTCACTGATAAAGCTCAGAAAATCTCTTGTGTGTTTCTTAACTCTGTCTATGGAAAAGTCCTGAAAATGACTAACTCAGTAGTGTTTAGCAATCACATGTCCAGATTGTGGTCTCTAAATATCATTTTCCACAAAATAAACCAGAGGTCCATAGAGAAATAGCCAGTTCCAGGTCTGGGGCAGGACCTATGCATATTGGACATGGGAATTTTTGTTTTGCCAGAAACGAAGAAAGCAGTACAAGATTAATGGGATCATGTTAAAAGGAGGTAGTAGCTAACACCATAGGGCTTCCACTGGCCGAAGAGGGTCAACTTGAACAAATCAATTATTGCCGACGTATGCAAAAAATAAAAAATAAAAAAACTCTTTGGTTGCTCTTGAACAATGATAAGGCACTAACTGATTCCGAAAATTAATAAGCAAACAAATAAGCATTTTCATTGCCTTTCTTGTGCCAACGGTTTTTCATGGTAAAAAGTTGATGAGGGAAAGTTCTTTGTACAATAAATTACAGGTGTGGTGGCTCACACTTGTAATTCCAGCATTTGGGGAGGCTGAGGTGAGCTGATCACTTGAGTCCAGGAGTTCTAGACCAGTCTGGGCAATATGGCAAAACCCCATCTCTACAAAAACTACAAAAATGAGCTGAGTGTGCTGGCATGCACTCCAGCCTGGTTTGGAATGAGCTGGAGTGAAACAGAGTAAGACCCTGTTTCAAAAAACAAAAAGAAGGAATAATAGAATTATCACTATTTTGCTATCCCTAATGAAAAAATACATCTAGGCAACAATCCTTGATTCTGCTAAAACCATTAGCTACAAAGCCAATGGGGAGAATGGGGAGATCTAGGTGGGATGAGCCAGGCTAACAGCATTTAAACCCGTTAATCAATCTTAGTGTCATTAGAAGTGAGGCATTCCAACATTATGCACCTCCTGATGGGATACAATGGTAAGTATGCAGCACCACCTGTATTCTTTTTTTTTTTTTTTTTTTTTTTTTTTTTGAGGAGGAGTTTCGCTCTTGTTACCCGGGCTGGAGTGCAATGGCACGATCTCGGCTCACCGCAACCTCCGCCTCCTGGGTTCAGGCAATTTTCCGGCCTCAGCCTCCTGAGTAGCTGGGATTACAGGCACGCACCACCATGCCCAGCTAATTTTTGTATTTTTAGTAGAGACAGGGTTTCACCATGTTGACCAGGATGGTCTCGATCTCTCGACCTCGTGATCCACCCGCCTCGGCCTCCCAAAGTGCTGGGATTACAGGCTTGAGCCACCGCGCCCGGCCTCCACCTGTATTCTTAAAAAAAAAAAACACAACAACTTGAACTTGAATCTAGCTCGACTCTTTCTAGTGCTTACTACCAGTCTTCAGAAATATGGTGACTAGGAGAACAAGTGAAATGGCACCACAAGGAAGCAACCAGCTAAATTCAGAATATGAAACTTTCTATAGGACAAATCACCTAAGGTGGGGAAGGAGAGCTCTCTAGATTTAAAAAAAAAAAAAAGTAAGAGACATATCCAATCAAATGCAATATGTAGACCATGTCTGTGTCTTGATTTGAGGAAATTATAAAAAGAAACTTTTGAGACAATTAGAAAATTGTTTATTTTCCTGGATGTTAGATAATATTCTTGCTGTTTTTGTTAGGCATGATAGCTGCATTGTGGTTATGTAAAAAGTATCTTCAGTTGATAAAGATGTAATGTAACAGTAATGAACGTTAAAATAATACATTATCCGGTCAAGGCTTTTGGGCTTGGGTGACCGGGTGGTGCAGCCCAGTGTCCACCTGCAGCTGCCTTCTGTGTCAGTCTTCTACCCCGCCAAGGCTGTAGAGCTGGTCTTTGCAGGTATCGGGACGCTCCGAGGAGCCATGCGCCAGCTGCGCCATGGTCTACCTCACTACTGTCCTCTGCAAGGCCTACCATGGGGGCCACTTAAACATCTGCCTTGCCCTGGGTGGCTGCATCAACCAGCCCTTCTACCACATTGCGGCTGCTCGCAAGTGTCCAGGGATGGCCATTTCATAGAACAGCTGGGCTCCTATGATCCATTGCCCAGGAGTCCTAGAGAAAAACTTTTCCTCAAACTGGACTGGATCCGTCATTGGATTGGCTGCAGGGCCCACCTCTTTAAACCTGTGGAAAAGCTTTTGGATTTTGCTGGTTTTTTTCCCTCTGCATCCTATGATAATCACAAATGCTGAGATACCATGAAGAAAACAGGCATGTGAAGTCCTCTTAGCTTCTCAGAAAACAGATCCAAAGGCTACAGAAACACAAGTGAGCTGACTTTAGTGAGCATGGCAGTGGGAACAAGATCAAGGTCCTGTTAAAATACTGTGCCAAGATCTTAATTTTGTTAGATTCGAGGTCAGTAAGTGGAGTATCCTGAGTCACCTTGCTCTTCTGGCCCAACCTGTGCAGGGCCCAGGGAGAGATTTGTTCTTGTGTGGCACAAGGTTGGGGCTGGGTACTAATTAGCTTTTTTGGACTTTGTCTTGTGAAAGACAGTGGCTGCAGGAGGATTGGACTTTTGAGATGGGCTCTGGGTCTCTTGGACAACTTTACAATCTATTGGCTTCCAAGACTTAATGCTTCAAAGCCCCCATCCAGACTGTTCATGGCCCATCCAAATCTTCATGGTCGTTCCACAAGGGCAAGAACAGTTACCTTTCTTATTGGTTTTGTAGTTGGAGATTTATAGTGCCTTGCTTAATACATATGCTCAAATATACAGAGGTAGATTTGTTATGAAGATTGCTTTTTGGCCGTAATAACTTACCTTTTAAGAATGAGAAAGTGCTGGGCCTAAGGGAGTTTAGAATGAATCAAGATTGAACCATTCAAATGTGACTGCGGTTTCTGCATGCGTCATAAATGGGATCCTTCTGAGCATACTGGAATAGGGAATTATGACACCAAGCCAATTCAGCTGTGAACCTTATTCTTGTACTTTTCTTTCTTGCTGAGACTTTTATGGAGCAGGTCAAGAAAGCTGCTCTATGTTAGGATAAACTCTATACCAATAATTTTGATGACCTATGATGAGTGATACATTTTACTTCTTGTATCTTTTCCTTCCTACCTTGAAACCAGTAATTCATAATGGATCTGTATAGTTTGAATGTATTTGAATAATTTCAGTCTACTTGAGCTCTGCTTTTTGATTTGACTCAAAGAACTATCCATTGGTCTCAAGTATTCTCTGTGTTTTAAAAGCCTGAAGTCAGTGAGATGGAACTCAACATCAAGAATTTGAAGTAAAGTAACTTGAAAGAATGTAAAGAAAACATTGGGACAGTGGCTTATGTCCGTAATCTCAGCACTTTGGGAGGCTGAGGTGGAAGGATCACTTAAAGCCAGAGTTTGAGAGCAGCCTGGGCAACCGGCAAGACTCTGCTTCTAAAAAATATTTTAAAAATTAGCTGAGTGTGGAGGTGCTTGCCTGTAGTTCCAGCTACTCAGGAGGCTGAGGCAGTAACACCACTTGAGCCCAGGAGGCCATTGCTGCAGTAAATGGTGATTGTGCCACTACACTTCAGCCTGGGCGACAAGGTAAGACCCTGTCTCAAAAAAAAAAAAGAAAAAGAAGAAGAAAATGTTAGGTATTTGGCTAGAGCATAACAATTAATTTGATCTTCTGGTTTTCAAAAATTTGTACTAGGTCAGGAGCATTCTAGCAAATAGTTCAAGAGTGTTGCTTTAGAGTAATAGAAACAAAATCACATGTATGTGTGTACAAGTGTAATATTTGCAATAAAATGATATTTCAATGTGCTAAAAAAATAATACACTGTCTGGGATTTGCTATAGAACAGTCCAGAAAAAAGAGGGTAGATAAATGAGACTGGCAAAATATTTTAAAAAAACACTGAAGCTGGGTGGTAGGTATGTGGGAATTTATTCTATTGTTTTCTCAACTTTGGCATACACACGATTATTTCCTTAATAGGTTTTATTAAATTTTATTATTTTATTATTAGGATAATAAGATAAAACAAACTAAAATAGTGTTTTATAATTAGATAATTTGCAGCTCATTTTTATAGTTTCTTTTTTGCGGGTTTTGGTACACAAAAATGTTTGGTTTACTTTGCTCCAAGACTTGGCCCAGATCTCACCGCCTCCCTGAAATGAAGCCTTCCTTGACTGCCTTCCTCAGAAAGAAACTCCCTGCTCTGAAGTTCCAGGAAGATCCTGGTCCTTGTGTCACAGTAGTGTGTATCCATTATAGCTTGGTGCCACCAGCTGGCTTTTCGTGCCCTGAGTTCAAGACTTTTGCATCCAGCAGTCCTGGGTTTGACGCCTGACCCTGCTGCTTATTGCTTGTGTGATGTTAGAGATACTCCTTAGCCTTGGTTGTTTCTCTGACAGTGGACATGGGATAGCGCTTGTTGTCAAGGACAATGAATGGTAGGTGTCATCTCTTCATCTGAAATGCCAGGGTTGGTGTCACAGGTTGCATTATGTTCCACAACTTCATATGTTGAAGCCCTAACCCCCAGTACCTTAGAATGTGCCTTTATTTGGAAATGAGACCACTGCAAATGAGCTAAGTTCAGATTATCCTGGAGTAGGGTGGGTCCTGATCCATATGACTGCCGTCAGTGTGAAGGGGGAGGTTTGGACCCACTTAGGTGTACAGGGAAAATCCATGTGAACAGGAAGGTGGCTGTCCACAGCCACAGAGAGAGGCTTGGAGTGAATCCTTCCCTCACAGTCCTCAGAAGGAACTGACCCTGCCAATGCCTTGATTTTGGAGGCCTTGGTCTGGAGGCCTTTGAATGATGCGTTTCTACTGTTTCAGCTGTCCAGTTTGTGGAACTTTGTTATAGAAGACCTAGAAAACTCACAGAGTTGGGGTCCCTGTCTTTGTGTTCCCTTCAGCACCTGCCTAGTACCTTCTTCAGGTCCCAAAGGGAGGCCACAGCTGTTGTCATTGATGACTAGGAAGAGCTTCATAGCCGGGCTGCAAGCCCCTACTGCTGCTCTCCTGTCTGGGGTTCTCAGCTTGGCCATTTCTTTTTTGTCTGCCAGTATTACTGATGCATTAGGTGAATTCCCTCTCACCCTCCCTCCATGTGTGCACATACACACCACACATGTACTGTCATGCGCATATACACACACACCATGCCTGTACTCTCACATGTGTACACATACACACCATGCATGTACTCTTACACACACACATACATCTTATATGTACTCACGCATACATAATACACACCATACAAGTGCTCTCACACATGTACACATACACACCATGCATGTATTTACATATGAACACATGCCATATACTATCACAAGCCTCATCACACATGTACTGTCACACACATAAATACACACCATGCCTGTAGTCATGGACACATGCAGACCATACATGTACTCATACACCACACATGCATGTGTACACACATGTACATGCACTCACCATGCATGTACTCACATACATGTACATACATACACACCATACTTATATTCACACATATGTCATACATACACTTGTACACACATACATGTGATTTTGTTTCTATTACTCTAGAGCAACACTCTTGAACTATTTGCTAGAATGCTCCTGACCTAGTAAAATATAAAGAAAGGCCAACAAGGCCTTACAAGTTGTAGAGAAATGACTTATTAATTAATTGGCCTAAACAAAATTCTGTGAGCCCAGTTGTAAAATGTCTGGAAAGTTAGTTCTGCAAGAGTTAATCCTGAGAAAAAATGAACTCCTGGATTCTAGAAATTGATGTTACAGAGCTTGGGCTGGTTGGGAGTGGAAGTCCTGGGAATGTCATCTCAGGTGCTCCAGATAATTCCATTTCTCCAAGGGCCTTGATCCTATGTCATTAATTGCTGTGCCCAGCCCTTAATGGGTGACTTTGACTTGGCAGAGTTCTTTGTGGCTTTGGCAGCAGTGGTTCTAACTAATTCAGCCTGGTGGTTTGACAGAGCTCCAGTTCCTGGTTGCATTATAACATCCTAACCTTGCAAATTTCTGGAGTGGCCTAACTAACTAAAGGCATCACTCCTAACTATGATAGAGACCTCAAGAACAGGAAGGATTGCAGACACCCAGCTCCAGGGTGATGGTGAGCAGGTAGGCACAGGGGCATTCAATGCCTCTGTTCATGGTTTTTGGCCAGTGGCTACAATGTCATCCCTGAAAGTTTTGGGAGACCAGTTTATGTTACTTTGAAGAACTATGGCTTTCTTGTAACTATGGAAACATAAATCTCAGCATTAAAGAGTCAGAGAGAAGACTGCTGTTGTTGCCTTGACAACCCATAAAACCCCAAGTCTTTGTGGTTAGGAGTAGAGATAATGTGCCTTCAATCTTTTCAGTTAATTTACTTGTGGGAAGGAGAAGTGGAAGTGGGCTTGGGCACCTTCTGGAAGTAGCTGTTGCCCTGACTGGGGGTGTGTGGGTCTTCTCAGGCCCGCCCTGCTGAGTGGCAGGTATCAGATTCTGCCTAATAGATGGCCGAGGTGTCCTGGAGAGTCTGTGCCAAAGGACTGACTCTCAAGCTCCAAGGAGACCCTTGTTTCTTGACTCTATGTCCAT
This sequence comes from Saimiri boliviensis, assembly GCF_048565385.1. NCBI lineage: Eukaryota > Metazoa > Chordata > Mammalia > Primates > Cebidae > Saimiri > Saimiri boliviensis. The sequence goes on from NC_133457.1 coordinate 122,456,430, forward strand.
AAATGGAGTGACTTCCACTCCCGTATTGCAGAAGTGATCTGTTTTGAGCTGTTTTTGGAGGGGATATGGCTACCTGAAGGGATCCAGAACCTTTTGTTACTGGGACAGATACTCAAAAGCCCTTTCCCCCTCCAAATTCCTGCCCCTCACTTTTTGTAAGAAGGGCTGGGAATTTAAACTGTGCAGCTTCAGATGAAACGAAGGGTACTGAAAGCATCAGACACCTTCTGCACCTGAGGCACGGTCACCCTTGAACCTGCTGATAAATGCCCATGAACACTCACAGCTCCGGGCCACATTTAGGTTTCATTTCTACTTTCCATCAAGAGATTATTTTTTCTTCCTTAATATCTTCAGTGGATATTGTGCTTCAACGTGGCACAAAAATTTGAGTTGATGTCCAGATGAAATCTGCATGGAGGGTGTCCTCATGGCAACTCTGTGGGACCAGCAAGAGGCTTCCGGTTCTTCCCAGAGAACAATGACATCGTGCCTTCTTGAGGCTGAATTGCCAGCTCTCTTTGTTGGGGAAGATAGCAGCGATAGATGAAAGGAAAATTGGAGGAAAGCCGTTTTGAAAATCATTACATTGCCGAGTGTGGGATTTTGGATCCCTATTCAGTAGAGAGAACATTGAGTAAAATGAGAAAACGGCACACACAAAAATGCCTGTGACGTGACTGATGAGAGGAGCAGGTGGAGAGGTTCCTACCCACCCTACTCCGATCCTAGCCCTGTCTCCACAAGAGGTACCTTTCAATAGTTATCCAAATGTAATACATTAATATTGAGAGAACGATGTGTTCAGAAACCTGGAGAAGGTAACCAAATGGCTGCTCCTCTTTGATGTGCTGAGGGTTTGTCTCCTAGCCTGACCCCGGCTTTCTCCCCATGATCTGAGAAAATGGCTTCCCATTCTCGGGGATATTTTGGGAAAGCTCAGTGTGGAGAATTCGGGATTGCACAAATCTATCAATCCATGGACTCCTCATTAAAACGCCAAAGGAGGCTTTCAAGGAAGATTTCGCTGATTCAGCAGTTACTGGCTGCAAGCTGCTCTGTTGGAAAACAGTGCTGGAGATGTGGCTGGTGACGATGCAGGTCCCCATCCTAGGGGAGCTTCAGCGTGGAAAGTAAATATCTTGACTGCACTACAACAGTGATTTAATTCCCAAATGTGGACACTTCACAAAGGTATTATAAGATGTGAAGTATACCCGTAGCGCAGAACAAAGAAGCAGCAGCCAGCAAAGCCCATGGGGCCACAGGGCTTTAAACTAGATTAAAAGCAATTATTTACTGAAATAGCCAATATCACACTCCCTGACCTACAAGGTGCCTGGGCCTCCTTTTCTTCTATCAGTTCAATTTCTTTATATTAAATGTAGACAAATGTGGAGCATTGTCATGGAAAATCAGCACGCTTGTGAATTAGAAAATGATCTGAAAGTGATGAAAGTGCAGGTGATGAATCAATTTTGACATGCTGCTTTCCTGTTGACTTTGTAGCCACTGAATTTGAAGCTGATCTGAAGTATATTTCATAAAAAGCTTCTTTGCTAATAAAGATCAGACGAGGATTTATCTTATTAAGTCTTGGATAACAAGGGAAGCTGTGCACGGGTTATTCTGGGTGATTTCTAATGCTGTTTGTCACACATGAGTGAGATTACATAAATTAATCATCACTGACCTGGATGCATTTTGCAAGTTACCTTAAAAACTCATTTAAAAAAAGTATGCAGAACGTCTCATCCATCATTGCCATCTGTGGCTTTTTCCATCCGTGGCCTGTCATGACTTCATTCTATAATATTCTTTTTTGCTTCAAGACAACCACCTTTAAAAAAATGAGTTTTCAAACTGGAGATTAGGGAATTGATTATGTGGTGACACAGTGCTCCTTACATTTCAAGAAGTGGGAGGAAAGCGGGAATTTTAAAGTGGATGAATCACCGGGGTATTAGAGAGGGAGCCACAGCACCTGGAGATGGAAGTGTTTGTAGTCGATTGCATGGCTTCTTCTGAAACCCTCATGCTTCCATTCTTTGAAGGCCAAATGGTGGAGAATAACTTACTTAGCTGACACACAGAGAGCAAGGAGTGGGACAATGGGTGACAGGGTGCAGACTGGTACAGGAGCAGGTGGATCCTCCTCTGAGAAGTGGGTTAACCTTCTCCTTGCCTCAAGGGGAACACTAGGGAGAGGAGATCTCAGGCTCTGGCTCAGTACTTTTTGGGTCTTTTCCTGCTGAAGCCTAGTGGACATAGAATTGTATTCAAGTTCACAAATGGAAATGCCGTGTTGTCCAAGAAGGTGTTATGTACGAGACATTTCTTTTTCACAACTAGTCATTCCCTAGTTTGTTTTCTGAGAGCCCACTAGCTCCTGGGTAAAACTATAGATGCTGGGTCTCTGTGATGGGGCCAAGACTTTCTAGGAATGAAGGTATTTGGAACAATATTGCTGCTGATCAGAGGGTCAGAGGGTGCCCACGTCACTGAAACCCTGATCTGGGCACACTGGAATGAGCCTATTTAAGCCGGACCTCACTTTCTCAAGTTCTTAAATTCCTCTTGACAACAAGCCAGTCTGGGTTGAGTTCTGTCATCACCAAAAAGATCTTGGGGAACAGGAAGCTAACTGGTTAAGTGAGAGCAGCTCCTGGCATGTGGTTAGGACACATTCAAGGGTCACTGTGGTAACTCCTCAGGGACCGTGACCCTTCACCTTTCACCATTGCAGAGCACAGCTTCCTTCACCAGCCTCAGGAAAGAAGCAGGCCCCTGCAGCAAAGTGGAAAGCTGCTCCTGCCTTCCTGGTTTAGGGTCAGGACACCTGAAAGTTCTAGCTTTTGTTTTTAAAAATAGTTTTGATTGAATCCCAGAATTTTCCAGGGGTTCACAATTGCAAGAGGTTTTACCTGATAAGAATTCACTCCATTTCTTATGCTAAAGAAGTGACTGCTGGCGCACGGTGGATTCTTGCTTCTCAGCGAGTGGTGGCTGGGGGAGGACTGTGTAGTCATCTGTTGTTTTTGGCTGTCTAGCACTCAATGTCCTTTTTTCTGGTGACAACAACTCTCTTTTTCCCTGGGGACCCGTGTTATTCTCAGTCTGTGAGGTTCAGGTGGACTGACTAACATGCACAGATGGAAGCCATGCTGCAGCTCATACTTGCCTGGGCCCGAGGAGGAGGAGCACTTTCTGGAGGGAGCAGGGAGAGGTTTGAGAACTCTGAGGGTTCCATCCCATCTCTGCTGCTATTGCTTCTTGGCTCTTGAGGCTCCGTTCACATGTATGTAGTGCCTGAATGTTTCCACAACAAATGTGGAGGGGTGATGTGATAGATTATTTGTAAAAATGGCCACAGTTCTCCATCCCTCCTCTCATCTTTGCAATGGAACTTTTCAGCCATCCTTCCCACCCCCATCAAGAAGTTAGATCTGCTTCTTTACCCCTTGAATCCAGCCTTGCTGGCTTGGGGCTTGCTTTGGCCAATGAATATAGTGGAAGTGATGCTGAGTTTGTCCCAAGCCCAGGCCTCAAGTGCCCTCATGGCTTCTGTCCGCTCACACTCTCCTTCCCTTGTCCCTGCCTCATCAGCTTACTGCTTCTGTATGGAAAAGCCTGACATAGCTTAGTGAAGAATGGGAATCAGGTGGAGAGCCTGATTGTCCTGGATGAGACCCTCTTGATCCAGCCTACAGCCAGATGCCCCCCAAACACATGATGGAGCTCAGTCAGATGAGCATGAGTAAGCCCAGCTGAGACCGGAAGAACCACTCAGCTGACCTTTACAGCAATGGTAAATTCTTATCAGATTAAGCCACTAACTTCTGGGGTTATTGTTACACAGCAAAAGCTAACTGTTACAGACGTCATCAGTTAGGCTTATTAGGTACTAAATTGGTGGCTGTGGTAAAAAGTTGTCTAAACACTAACTCCACATATCCCAGGAAGCTTTGGAAGGTCATTGACTTTGAAAGCACAAGGTATTCTTGTTGCCATGGATACCCCCATTGAGACATTAGAGTGCAAAGAGAGAAACCTAGTGTTGCCTTGACAACAGGATTGCAAATCTGAGTCTGGTAAGGGAAAAGACTACAAAGAATAGGAAAAATCAGGTGGTGGTGGGGGGGTGGAAATTAGCCTAAAGAAGCTTTATGTCTCCCGGCAAAACAACAACTTGCCTCCATGCAGTTGAGGGTCTGTTAGAAGCACTGCCTGAATGGGGAGCTATAAAGTGATCAACAGGAAGCTCTTCTCTCTCCATGGCCCATCTCCACAGCAGGAGAAAAGTCGCACAGCTAGGGAGCAGCATGAGCCACCGTCACTAAGTGCTTCCTTCAAGTGTTCGCAATTTGCTCTCAGCCAAGCTTCATTCCAAGAATTAGAGTTTGCTCAAGCTGAAAGGGGCCTAAACAACGTCGAGTCCCTTACTCATCCTCTCCATCAAGCTGGGAGGGAAGCTGAGGTCCAGAGAGGGAAGGGGGCTGTTCAGTCAGATGTGCCATTAGGATTTTAGTTTAGTCTAGTGGGTAAGCACTCAGGCCCCAGAGTCAGACAGACCTGGGTACAACTCCTAGTGACACTGTTTACTAGCTGTGTGACATTCTGCAAACCAGCTGACCTTGTAAGCTCTTTCTGTAAGATGAGGATCTCACTAATGTCAGCCTCAGAGGGTGGTGAGAACTCGGTGAGCTAATGCATGAAAAGCACTTAGCACAGTGTTCAACCTGCATTGAGTTTGTAATAAATGGCTTATTATTCTTTTTACTATGATCATGTCATTCTGCCTCTACTCTTCAGACTCATCAAGGCGGTCCAACTGGATCCAGAATCTCCCTCAAGAGGCTTGGTGGTCCATTTTCAGATGCCCTGTGTCATTTTCTGTATCATACAATTGGACGTCACAGTTTCTAAATTTCAAAGCTGTTGCATTTTCTATTTCCTCTTCCCAGCAGCCTGGCTGGGCAGGCAGGAGGGGCAACACTAGCATATATATATATATATATATATATATATATATATATATATATATATATTTAACTTTGTCATGGAGGAAATTGAACCCCAGGGTGGTTTGATGATCTGCCCAAGGTCCCTGGGAAGTTTCCGGCCATTCTAGGCCTAAAGCTCGGCTCCCTCGACTGCATCTCTTTCCCACCCCGACGTGGCTGCCCCCACAGAATGGCGCATCCACACAGATGGCCCAGATGTTGGGTTTAAGGGATAGAGAGAGGAAGTTTGGGGCATCTGTTTATGAGAGAAAATTGTCAGCTGTGTGTGGAAATCTTATGCATAGCAAATAAATGATGGGCAAATACCCACTTGCATATTCAGAGGCACATTTCAGATGGGAACATCCTGTCTCACCAGAACAACCCCGGCAGAGAAGTTCTGTCGGGGGTGGAGGACTTTCTCCAGGCCTTTGTTTTTGTGTAGTCTCTGTGCGTGGCCTGGTGTGATGAGGTGGGGTTGTGCTCAGAAGTCTAAGGAGGCCACCCCAACCCTGATAGGAAAGAGGAGCCAGCAGACAGCAGCACCAGGGGTCATTGTGGACCCCCAAATGGAGAAGGGTAGGGGTGTAGATAAAGTCAGCAGCTTTGTCTGTATTTGACAAGCAGGGCAAGGAGGAAGAAGGCTCAAGGAGGGTGGTGTGGAGGTGACTCGATGACAGGGTCAGTGCAGGTGAGGGGAGTGGGCTACCCGTTAATTTCCAGGAGTATGGGTGGTCTTCCAGGCCAGTCCACACACCTGCTAAGGGATCATCTTGCTTTCTGATGAATGTCTCTAATCGGGGCATTTGCTTTATAGCAGCATTTCTGGGCTCCAATCAGGCATCTCATTCACAGAACATGAACCAGATTAAGACGCTCTGTGAAGCATATTTGAAGTGAGTGCCAGTTGAAAGGATATTAAAGTTTTGACTTCAAACTAGCTTAGCCAGGGCATAGGGAGCAGGCAACACCGGTCTTCCTCCTGCCAGGAGAGCCTTTACCATTCTCCCTGAAGGTCAGGGTTGTTGGTTCAGGTGTGGGGAGCAAGGAGAGGGGTGGCCTCCTGTGCAAAATAATCTGTGTTGGTGGCAGTATCAGGTGATCCTCCAGCCACTCAGGAAAAATAAACTCTCCTCCTGTGGCTGTTTCCTTCCCCTAGGTCCTGAGCGGGAGGAGGGCACTGGGCTGCCTGTTTGTGTTCGCTAACTCTAGCCTCCAGGGTCATTCCTCAGGCCCCATTGCCAAAGAAAAATGGTGGCTGTGTTGGTGGCCTCATCTAGCCTCCTGTTACCGTAGGCTGGCTGGAAGCACAGCTAGGTCCAGATTCTGATTTTGAATAAAACTATCACCTCTTTTGTCCCTTGGCAACATCCCCCAGTGCCACGTAGGGTTTGTTTTTGTGTACCCAATTCGCCATCTGTCTCAGGATTAGCAATCCAAGTTCTGAGATCATTTGGGCTTCACAAGCATGATTAGCTGTGGATCTGGCTTCTGTTGACCCTAAACTCCGGGTCCAGGGATTACAGATGCACCTAAGCAGGCTGTGCAGTGGGTCAGACGCCTCCATGGGTGCAGCATGTCTAAGGGCGTTGCTGTCTGTTGCTGGGCTAACCACCCCAACACAGAGGAGGTCACGCAAGGGGACACGGAGCTTGTAGTTGGAAAACAGGGGTGCTTGTCAGGTCGCCTCTCTGAACCTCAGCTCTCTCTTGCGTAAGGGGCTGGCCCCTTTGAGAGGCTCAGTGTGGACCTATAATGTCTCTTACTGCAGTGGCTGAAGGCAACCCACCACTCCTCATCTTTGCTGGTGGAACCTCTAGTTGGTTTAGGTGTGCACCCTCCTTCACGTTGTGAGTGTCTTTGGGATGAGGATCACATCCCCGTGCAGGGGGTAAAGTGTGATTGGAGCCAATTAGTTCTGGCAGTTGGATTCCTTAGACCAGGGCTCTATTTGGAGTGAGCAAGTATTTTAGGCCTGGCTAGTGAGACACAAGATAATGCCTGCTGGGGGCTGCTGAAAAAAATTTCCTTAAAAAGAAGCTCAAAGGAGAGAGATGTCTGTTTTCTTTGGCTGGACATTATTAGGACTTGTGACTGTGACAGCCTGGGGACAGAGCTTGCACCCTAGGAATGCAAGATCAGGGAGATATTAATAGAAAGGACCTGGGTCACTGCTAGGAACTGTGGCCCCATGTGCTTGCCATCCCTGACCCCACCCTTCTGTAGAACCTCTTGGTATATGAAATAATAGACTCCTTATTGTTTCAGCCTTTTAGAAGTGCTAGCTTCTGTGACTTGCAGATCAGTGCATCCCAAATACCTTGCTCCTCCAAGTGACCCTGGCATTGTCACCATGGTGAGCTTGTGGGAAACACAGACTCTGAGGCTTCCCCCTAGACCTGCAGCACCACCCACTATTCCTTAGTTGAGATCCCCAGGTACTCTGTGCATGCGGAAGTCTGAGAAGCTCTGCCCCGATGCATGTACTTTTTGTTTAACATGCTCTGTTGAGGAGGACTTGGGTTTTGACAGTAATGGGTTCAATCTTTTTCCCAAGACAGAGTTGGAGGTGTTAGCTATGTAGACTTTGAAATCTCAGCTATGTCAAGGAATTGGGGAAAAGCCCAGGAAGGAAGGTGGAGGGCCTAGCTGGTCTCTTAAATAAAATTATGAGAGAGTTGTTTATTAGTTTCTGCTTTACCCAACCATTTTTCATTGACTTGTGTTTGGGTACCACATTGATTTTAATCTAAAGCCGTGAGTACAGTAAAATCTCATTAATTCAGGCCTCACCAATTTTGAAGTGATAATTTAAATTGAGGCCAGGCTGGCTGGTGTGAGAGCAGGATTGAGAGCAAACTGTTCTTAAGGACTTGGGCTCACCGGGTGGGTGCAACGAGGTGCTTCCAATTATAAACGAGCCTTGATGTGCTCGAGTTAGGCAGGAACCACACTTGGAAATCAATCCATCAACAAAGAGTTATTGAGTGTCCCTTATGCACACATCGCTGGGTGGCAAAACCCACTTGGTTAGAGGTTACTTTTAATCATTACCCATGCTGGAAGTAATGGATTTCTCTAGGAAATGCTGTTTCTTCAGCAGCCGGTGTTCCAGTGTTCCACCTTCCCCATGTGTGCCAGAGCACTTTGCTCTTGAACAGCCCCGTCTCTCTCCCCTGGTATCAATTCCCCTTTACCCTCCAAGGTGTTTACAGCTTGCTGCTAACACTTGGATTATAAAATAATATAACTAATTCTTGGATTGTAAAATAATATAAAGTCCCTATTGTTTTAACCATTCAGAAGTGCTGCTTCTGTGACTTGCAGATTAGTGTACCCTAAATACCTTGCTCCTCTAAGTGGTCCCAGCAGTGTCATCATGGGGAGCTTGTGGGAAATGCAGACTCTGAGGCTCTTTCCTGGTGATGTTGGAAGCTGCTGGTAATGGGATTAACCCAAAGTTGAGTCCCAAATCTGGAAAATGCCCAAACTCACTATGGGTATGGACACATCTGTGCCTTTGGTGTTTAATGGATATTCTGAATAGTTCTTAGGTGGGAGGTCCAGGAGTTGGGGGCAGTTTTCTAGTCTCTGCTTTCAGGACTCAGTAACTGGCATCTGGGTGGGGCTCTTGGGGCCCTGACATTTTCTGCCAGTGGGACTTTGACAATAGCTGAGTTCTGTGAGACCCTGTTTCCTGATCTGAAAGGAGGGCTGGTAATCCTCTTATCACAGCTGGTTCTGAGGCCTGAGTAAACGGGCATGGAAATGTGTGGTGAGTGGTAGGTGCTCAGTAAATGTGAGACGTTTCTGAATCCATCTCCGCTTGAAACACTCTTTTGTGGGCAAGGTTGAAGGAAATACTAGACTCCCAGCATTCACCTCCCAGCATCCATCTTGCGACGGCTTCTTGGGTTGGGGTTGGAAAAGGCATCCCCTCTGCCCTTTCCTTTCATATGTTTGAAAACAGCTCATGGTCATCAATGCCCCGAGTCAGCATTTCTGTATTTCACATTCTCCCCCGGCTAGCATCCTGATGTCCTCGGAGGGCAGAAACCACACTCCTAATAAAGGCAGTGATTCCTACTAATAGTTGGCTCCCGCACTGAAAATGGGGTTCTGGTCCAGGTGTGTTAGCCTTCATGTCTGTCAGCTCAGGGGTCTTTGGGAGCACTCCATAAGGTGGGTATTATCACCTGTCATTAGACAGAGGAGACTGAGTTCCTTGCTCACTGATACATGCCAGTGTGTCTGGCTCCAGAAGCCTTAGCCTCGAGGCGTTTCTTGCTGCCCACTCTGCCCTGCACCCCATGGTGGTCCTTGCCTATGTGTCTTCCACTCTACAGACCCCAGCCTCATGCAGGTGTCCTTCTGAGCACTGGGGTCTTTAAGGGGGGGCCTGGGCTAGAGCAAGGAGGCCTTCTCCTTGGCACATTTTTAGGGGAGTAAGGGGTTGAGTGGGTGATGGGTGCAGCCCCAGGGGAGTGTGAAGTGGCACCTGCAGGCCTGGCAGGGATGGCCTTGCAGAGCCCTTGTCTCCAGGGTGTGAGACAGATTGATCTCCATCCATCCAGGTATGGCCAGATCTTTAGAGTGCTGTGATTCTTTGTGCCTCATTAAATTGCTCTCTTCTTCTTAAAATGGAAACTGTTTTCATTGTACTTTTTTTGATTATAAAAATGATACACGATCACTGTAAAGAATTCAAAGCGCACAGGAAAGCATAAAGATAAAAATGAAAATCCCTCCAGTTTCCTCCACATAGGGATAATGTTCCGGATGCCTCTTCTCTGGTGTCTCACTGTGCACAGCACACATACAGCCCATTGTATGAGAAATTTCACGTAAGTGGGAATGTTGTCCTGTGCTGTTCTGTAACTTGCTGTTTTTTCTGCACAGTAATATGATAGAGCCATCTTTGTAAGTGTAAAAAGAAACATAGCATTCCATTGGCATTTTAAATGACTGCCTTGCGTTTCACTGATGTCCCATGGTTTAGTTGCTCAAGCTTCTTCTTATTGGAGGTTTAACTCTCTCTCTTGTTTTTCTTTGGCCATTGTCTGACTTCAGTAAACTGTCTTATACATACCTATTGTGAATGTGTCTGATTACGTTGTCAGGGAAAATTTTTCTAGATGATTAATCGCTGTGTCCATATTGCCAAGCTGGTGTCTGGAAACTTTAGTATTTTACGTGCCCATCAACAGGGCTGGGACAGGCCTGTTCTCTGCAACTGTGCCAAGCCTAACTTTGGCAATATCTCACCTCCTTGTCAGTCTGGTAGATAAAAAGTGATGTCTCATTTTCACCCGTGTTTCTTTTGATGATCAGAGAGGTGAAATATCTCTTCATATGCTCCCTGGACATTGGCATGTCTTCTGGAAATGTCTGTGCCCATTTTTTTTTTTTCAATTGGGCTCCTTATGTTTTTTATACGTTTTTGTGATCACTGGATTGCTAAACTGGTGAATTAAGTTGAATCCTCTGCAAACCTTCAACTTCATCTCAAGTACCCCTTAGCTGGAAGAAGGTGAGCCAGTCAGGGCTGAAGGCTGCTTCTCCAGCCTGCTGACCTGGGTGAGCCATGCCAAGAGCAAGCTGAGCTGAGGCTCTGCCCTGCTGAGGCTCCAAAGGCCTGACAGTGGCCCCTTACACTGCTGACCACAGCTGGAAGCTTCTCAACTGACCTGATAGGGCCTATTCAACTTCTGGTCCTGCATGACTTCCTTAGGGTTACTTTGGGCAGTTGCTATGCTTGTTTTTCCAGTGGGGAAACACACTTCTCCTGTCAAGTTCTTACCCAAAGTCAATTTTGGTGATAATTCAAAGCAATGTATGCAAATGCAGGTCTGTCCATAGGCACCACCATGCAGAACCAGATGGCCGTGCCCATGGGCAGACCAAGTGGCCCTGTGTGTGCCTCGATTTGACAGTTGCCAAGGAGTAGAAGGGAACAGAAGGCATAGATTTTGGGTTCTAAGTACAGGGCTGGTTACACAACAAGCAGCAGATAGAGGCTGGTTGACCAAGTGAGGAAGAAGCTTGTGCTGGAGTCCAGGAGTCGGAGACTCGAGAGCCCATCTCCCTACATTCTGTCGTTTTCCAGCTTGGAAACAGACACTCAGAGAGGGGAGGCAACTCGGCTGCAAGGACAAACTCTGGAATGAGAGTGCATGCCTCCCTGTCCCCCTGCTCCTTTAGGCCCTGCTTGACTTCCATGCTGTTCCCTCTCAGGTCCCAGAGAAGAGCGCGTCATTGCCAACTAGTGTGGGTCACTGGTCACCAGTGCTGTGTACTGAGACAATGATAAGCACATGCCTTCTCGGCTTGACCCACATGCTGCTGGTCTTCTGGGCCCAGATGTGGGGGGACATCACAGCTCAGATGCTCCTCCTTGGTTCCCAGCACATGGCTTGGGCATGTTTCTGGGTCAGCTCCCTGCTGGCTTCTCAGTGGCGTTGAGGACTGCCTCAGAACCTTCTAACGTGGACCATGATGCCCAGAATCTTGTTGAATGGTGGACAGAGAGCAGTGGCTGTAGCAGCCAGCAGATCTCCTGCTCCCTTCCTGCCCCGACTCCCTACCACAGAGGCCTTAACCCAGGCCCAGAGCACTCCCTCACTCCACAGTGATCTCATGTCCTTGTTCAGTCATTTTCTTGCCTCTTGTCTGTATTTCCATATGGGAACTGTGCCATCCTGCTCAGCACTGTCACCCAGCACCAGGGACAGTGCCTGACACATAGAAGAAGGCCAATGATTGCTGAATAAATGAGGAAGTAGGAGACTGAAGGGAAAACAGCTGCATAGGGCTTTCTTTATCTGCTTTTCCCTCTTTTGGCCTTTAAGCAGATGGAAATTGTGGGCTTTCTCTTCAGTCTACTGAGAAGCTACCAGTGAGACACTGGACCTCTCAGAAACCTGAGAAGGACAAGAGAAACCCAGGGGTCCCACCACAGGCCAAACCAGAAGGCATGTGTTTATCATTGTCTTGGTCCAAGACGCTGTCCTCTTGTGCTTGGCTCACCATAGACTGGCTGTGTGGCCCTTCTGTTCCCAATCTCTGTGCTCATCTGGGATGGGAGCATCTGCAGTCTTTCTCACAGAGCCCTGGAGCCACATGGCTTGGGGTGGAATCTCAACTTTGCTTACTAACTATATAACCTTGGGGAATTCATTCAATCTCTTTGTGCCTCAGGTTCCTCTTATAAATGAGGCTCATAATGGCACCTGCCTTAGAGGGTTGTGGTGAGGATTGAGGAAGACCATGAATGACAAGTGTCCACTTCCACTAGTGCCTTCCCCTCCAATATGGAAAAAAATAGTAATCTGCATGGCAGCAGGACCATTGATTACTGATTCCTCCACACCAGCTGCCCCAGTGGTCCTCTTTCAGCTTCCCAGTAGCTGTAAGGATAAATAACTGTTATTCTTCTTGTTGACCCATAAGGAAAATAAGCCACAGAGAAGGGACTCACACAGGATCACTGGGCTCATGTTCTATTGTTGCTGTAAAAAATTACTACAAATTTAGCAGCTTGAAGCAACACTCATTTATTATCTCACAATTTGTTTGTCAGAGGTCCAGGCACAACATGTCTCAGCCAGTTTCCTGCATTGACTCTTAAAAACCTAAAATCAAGAAATTGGCAGAGCCAGGTGTGGCAGCTCATACCTGTAATCCCAGCACTTTGGAGGCAAGGTTGGGAAGATCACTTGAGCCCAGCAGTTCAAGACCAGACTGGGCAACATAACGAGCCTCCATCTCTACACCAAATTAAAAAAAAAATCCAGGCATGATGGTGCATGCCTGTGATCCCAGTTATTAGGTTGGTACAAAAGTAATTGTGGTTTTTGCCATGGCTTTCAGTGGCAAAACTGCAGTTAGTTTTGTGCCAACACAATACTTGGGAGGCTGAGGTGGGAAGATTGCTTGAGCCCAAGAATTTGAGGCTACAGTGATCCATGATGGCTTTACTGTACTCTAGTCTGGGCAACAGGGCAAGACCCTCTCTCAAAAAAAGTCAGTAGGCTGTGTTTCTTTCTGGAAGCCCTGGGGAAGAATTCACTTCCAAGCTCATTCAGGTTGTCATCAGAATTAAGTTTCATGTGGTTTGGGGACTGAAGTCCCTGTTTTCTTACTACCTGTGGGCTAACGACATTTCTCAGGGTCTAGAGCCTGCCTCATTCCTTGGCTCATGGCCTCCTTCAAGGCCAGCGTGGACTGTCCAGTCCTTCTCATGCTTTGAGTCTCTCTTTATTCCCCCACTGCCTCATCTCCTGCCCTCTGCTGCTGCTTCATTGCCCTGCCTTTCTCTTCTGCTTTTAAGGGCTCATGTGATTACTTTCAGTCCCACCTTTATAATTGAGGGTATTTTTCCTATCTTAAAGTGAGCTGATTTGTAACCTCAATTCCATCTGCAAAGTCCTTTTGCAGCAGTACCTAGATTAAAGTTTAATTAAATAACCAGGGGACATGGTTAGAATTCTGCCTTGCACATTACCCAGAAAGGAAATGGTGAGTCAGAACACCAGCTCTGTCCTGAGACCCTGGAGCCCAAGATGCCCTCTCACACCCAACTGTTGCTGCACTCGCATGTTCATGTTTAAACCTGCCATGATTCTTTGCGGTAGATACTGTAGCTCCCTCTTGATTGCAGTCCAAAATCTCCCCATCCTCTGAGCTTTCATCCTGATATTTGGCTCATTCTAGGGCAAAATGTTGGAATTTGGCCATATTCTTTTCTTCCCCACCAGACTCTAGACTTCTGTAAGACAACGTGGTAGAGGCTACAAGTTGTCCCCCAACATCTTTTTTTTTTCTGTCTCATAGCAGCCAATCCCCCAGGTTTTAGATGGACACATGGTCACCTGGAATAGAATTAAAACCTTTCTACCTTCTCTTGCAGCTAGGGATGGCCTGATGACTAAATTCTGGTCAAAGAGCTGTGATCAGGGATGAGTGTTGCAATTTTCGTGTCCCACCCTTAAAGGGAAAGGGCTCACCCACCTTCCACCCCTTTGTTCCTCCTGGAATAAGCTGATGGACTATGTAGACTAGGGCATTTGCTAGGGAGAAATAACAATCAATTAGAAGGAGCCTGTGTTTTTGACTTTCTGGATCTACCACCCACCTCTGGACTGCCTGTGTTGTGATTATTATACCTAAGAAAAATAAACATTCATCTTGCTTAAGCCACTGTTATTTGAGGTCTCTATTACAGAAGCCAAAACTTTCATCCCAAGACAGGCAAAATCCAGATTGTTGAGATGTTATTGTTATATGCACTCATATGCCTTTAATATGCTCCCAATACATCTTTTTTTTTTTTTTTTTTTTTGAGTGCATCAATGAAGCACTGCATACAAGGTGAAAAATACCTTGCCTTTCTGACTACATTTTGTGGGATCAGTCTCTATTTTTGTTCACCAATGATGTCAGGATGGAGAACAGAGCGCCAAGATGTTACTTAACATCTCTATGTCCTAAGAGGTGGTCAACTTCAAACTCCAACCTTTTTAGGTTCTCTTGGTGGCTCAAACTTTATAGGGTTACCAAAGATGGAGTCTAGATCAGCTTTCTGCCCCTGGAAGAGTTTCCTTTAATTCCTTAGAAGTTGAGCTGACACAGGGTCAGGGACTCTTGTGTGGAGTAGAAGTTGCAAAGCCAGTGTCAACCGGCAGTTTTTAACCTTTGGTTTGCAGCAACATCACAAATACTGCCACATCCTGGCAGAAGCTCCTGGCAGGTAGGAGTGGTGCCAGCAGAGCATTTATAGCAATCAGCACTGGGTGGAGGGACCTGGCAGTGCCCGTATGTTCCCTGGGGCACAGCTGTGTTATTCCAAGATAGGCCTACTCTGATCCCTTGTGATGTCCTAAGCCCTTCATTTTAATGCCTGTGTCATTTCTGCACCCATCCGCAATTCTGAGACTGTGGCTCCTTCCTCTCTGGCTATCCCAGAGAAAATCACTAAGGTCCTTTAGACTTTATGCATTGGTTACCTGCTTTCAGAAATGCATTATTTTCAAAATCCCAAGCACCAGGTGTTAAATGTGTACCAATTACTTGACATATTTAATTGCAGGATTAATGCTGAGACACAGTAATGTATTTAGGGACACATTAGATGTATTATTTTAAAACTGTGATTAACACCAATTTTGGAGCATTTTGGAAGACAAATTAAATTATTGAAAACCACATTCTGGCATTGCAGTGTTTGTTCAACAAAAGCATTTGTGAAAATGAGGTGTAATTCAACCACCTCATTATACAATTAGTTGTTTCATTCTGTCTGCAGGCATTTGAGATCATAAGCTGAAGCTGTGGCTTCTGGGGCATGACTAGGCTTTAGGATGGGTCTCCCCACTTCCCGTGGTGCTGATGGGCTCCTCACTTTCCGGGTGCTGAGTGGCTCCCCATGTTTTATGGTGCCGTCTTCCCCTGCCATAGACCTCTTCTGCTGTCCTTCAATCCTGCTCGCCCCATCCCTTGATCACTGTGCTTGTTTGCACCTTATCACTCTCCTGCTTGTTCTCTGCTATGCCTGTGAGGCCATCGTTACCATAATTCAACAAATATTTTTGATTTTTCTCGCAAGCACATAATAGATTATGCTCCATTCCCACACCCCCTCGAAGTTAGGTCTCCCTAGTAACTAAGGCAATGTGGGCAGAGGGACACGTGCCATTTCTGGGCAAAAGCTTTTAGAACCCTGTGGAATTTACACCTTTTCTTTTCCTTTGCCTTGGCAACTGGAGATTCTCCAGACAGCGGCTTCTCTATTAATCTGGGGTCTTGAAGTTACCTGCTTATGTACATGAAGTATAAAGTAGAAACAAATCTTTATTGTTTTAGGCCACTGACACTGGGAGTGGCTTGGTTCTGTAGCATGATCTAACTGGTCCTGATGGACACAGTCGGGATATTCCTTTAGATTTTTCTTTGATCTTTTCTCTTATTTTTCAAACTGTTCTCAAATCCCCTCCTCAGAAAGGTCCTCTCTGTCCACTTCCCCAGAGCCACTTTCAATTTTGTTCTTTTTTTTATACCAGTTATTGCCATCTGACATTGTATTATTTACATTTATAAATAATGTGACAATTTATAAATAAAGTGTTTCTCCATCTCTGTAATTTTGTCATTTGGAGAATGTTATACACTAAATCATACAGTATGTGGGACTGTTATTTTTTCACTTAGGACTTGAGGTTCATCAAATTTGCTGGGTGTAACAGTAGTTTCTTTTTATTGTTGAATAGTATTTCTATGATACGAATGTACTGTAGTTTATTTAATCATGTGCCTATTGAAGGACATTTATAAATACAGTCCACTCACTGTATTTCATTATCTCTAAGATGGAAATTTGAAATAAAAATAATTTTTATTTTCCACTCTTGTTTCTGTTTTTCTGTTTACTCCATTTAGCCCACCCTAACTTTTTCACGTTTGTTTTTCTGAAATCAGGATGGCTCTTAGAGTCCACACTGTGTTATTTAGGCCATGACACAGGTGAATTACCTTCTCAGGTGTGAACAACCAAATGACTGCAAACATATATAACGATCACGTAACTGACCAGCATCAGTGTGCTGGAGAAGAATCCAAGATTGGACAATGGAGCCCTCTTTTCGCTCCTGTGAATGTCATGGTTAAGGCCCCTCCCCTCCAGGCCGGATTGGAGGACTGCAGCAAGTCAAATATGTTTATTGACATTGCCGAAGTGAGACCAGAAGCAGAAAATCTGTATATAATTTTAAAGTGTGCTCAAAGCCCAGCACTCATGACTTTTAATCTTTTTATGGATTCTTTGAAGAAATGTCATATCATCAGTGCTCATGGATGAATGCACAGAGGATGATAGAGTGTGGAAAAACCCCAAACGTTGATGAGTCTGAATTGAACAGTGATTCAGAAGAATTGGACTCAGTGTAAAGTAGTTTGAGGAATAACAACCAATTTATTTCACTTGTATTTTCATTTTTATGTATGCACAATAGTAATATGTGATAAAAATCTGTCTAATTAAGTCTCAAAGAACTCTTTCAATAAGTAAAATTAAAAATTCTAAGTGATAAGAATGCATTGTGTTATGGTTTAATTGGCAGCGTATTTTTCTTTCACAGAGGAACAAAAAATAATGGTGCTTCTTGCAATTGTGTGTCTTAGAGCTGATGAAATGTGGTATTTCTTTCGGAGACCACCCGTATCACAAAGACATCGGCTGTGTCGTTGAGTTCAGTTTCAGTTGAGTTTAACAAGTCCTCTGGCTGTTTGGAAAGCTGGCTCATTTGAACTCAGAGGCTACTGTGATTTTAAATTTGACCAGATATCTGGGCTGGAGAAGAGCTAGAGTTTTACTTCTAGCAAATCCATTGGGTGCCTAAGGTTTGGCTGGCCAGAAAGTCTGCTCCTGGTTGAGACTGGGCCTTGCACCCCATGGGAACAGTAAACCACAGAACTTTGGCATGTCGGTTTCACCATCTCATTTATTTTTCCTGCATTCATAAATCACCCATACAACTATTTAATTAATATTCTTTATTTTTGAAGTTTTTTATTTTTCAATAATTATAGATCCACAGGAAGTTGCAAAAACAGTACAAAGAAGTCTCAGGGAGCTTTCACCAAGTTTCCTCCAATGCTAACATCTTACTTAACTATAGAAACTGCCAAAGTTTTCAGAGTGACTGTCCCTATTACATTCACACCAGTAATGTCTGGGTGACCCAGTGTCTCCACATCTTTGTCAGCATTTGGTACTGTCATTTTACATTTTAGCCATTTTGATAAGTGTGCAGTGGTATCTTATGGCTTTACTTTTTCTTTTGTTGTTTACCGTTGAGTTGGAAGTTCTTTATAATATTCCAGATGTTGGTCCTTTGTCAGATATGTGGTCTGTGCAAGGTCTCTTGCAGAGCAATAGTTTTATTTATTTATTTATTTATTTATTTATTTATTTATTTGAGATGGAGTCTCACTTTGTCATCCAGGTTGGAGTGCAGAGGTGCAATCTTGGCTCACTGTAATCTCCTCTTCCTAGGTTCAAGCAATTCTCCTGCCTCAGCATCTCAAGTAACTGAGATTATAGGCAGGCACCATCATGCCCAACTAATTTTTGTATTTTTAGTGGGGATGAGGTTTCACCATATTGGCCAGGCTAGTCTTGAACTCCTGATCTCAAATGATCTGCACATCTTGGCCTCCCAAATTGTTGGGATTACAGGCATGAGCCACTGACCCTGGCCAGTTTTTAATTTTAATAAAGCCTAATTTGTTAATTTTTTCTTTTATTGATTGTATTTTTGGTGTGATACCTAAGAAGTCTGCTTTGAACTTAGGTCTCAAAGTTTTTCTCCAATTTTTTTTCTAAAAGTTTCATAGTTTTACATTTAATTATATGATCCATTTTGAGTTACTTTTTGTATAAGGTATGAGGTGTAGAATAGGTTTTTCTTTTCTTTCTTTCATTTTTGCCTACAGAGTCCATTTGCTCCAGTACCATTGGTTGAAAAGATTATCCTTACTCCATTAAATTGCCTTTGCACCTTTGTCATAATTGGTCAAGCATATTTGTGTGGGTCTATTTCTGGGATCTTTATTCTGTTCTATTGATTTAGGTGTTTTTCTCCATCCACATGGCCCTCTCCGGATTACTGTTGTCATAGAGTAAGCCTTAAAATCAGGTAGTGTGATTCCTCCAACTTTATTCTCCTTTTCAAAATTTCTTGAGCTATTCTAGTTCCTTTGCCTTTCCATGTACATTTTAGAACAAAATTAACGTTTTTCATTAACTTGATGGTTACAACTTTATTTAAAAAGAAAACATGAGTTTGATATGTCAGCTAGAGCTGTACTGTCAAAGTCAGATAAAATAAAAATATAACAATTAGAGTTTTAAAACCTTATCTGTGAACCGTGTGAAATGATCCCATAAACCCCCAAATTGGCCTGCATCTCCCAATTCTCCTGTGTTGGGAAGAGCACTCTGTGGTAGACTGCTGGCTGTACCTGTCTGTGGAAACCCACATGGCTTGGCTGCCTCATTCAGTGCTGGCTGAGTGGTGTCTGTGTGGCCCCAGAGCAATCCTCTATGGATGGCTTGCAGCTAATGGACTGGCCCAGAGGGCAAGCTCTGCCCAACTGTGAGGCTCCATTTGGACTAAGTGAACCAATCAGATCCTCCTTCAGCACAATTGAGTGATGGGTAGTAGAGAGTCAGTAATTGGCAGTGGGAATAGGGTGGAAGCCATGAAGAAGCAGAGCCAGGAAGGAATGAGGCATGAAGGAATCGGTAGACTCCCATGGAAAGAGTAACTGATTCCTCATGGTGGGAAGCACTTGAGCGGGAAGCCATACCTTCTCTTACCTGGCAGAGCCTGGGAAGGATGGGAAACTAGACATTGGGCACTGGAGCTGTCCTAGGTCCTGAACAGCCTTCCTTTCTCTGTGAAAGGCCTGAAGCTGGCTTGTGCTCTCTTTTTCTCCAACACCCTCACCTCCCCCGCCACCCCACATTTAAGGTAGTGTTTCCAAATCTTGAGATTCATAGTTATGGCAAAGCAGAAGATGACGTTAGGGTGCACAGAACCTTGGATTAAATAACAACACATCACAGAATCGACAGGCTGTCCCCTTTCTAGTGATCTCAGTGGAGTAGGCTGTTAACACCTGGTCCTTCCTAATCCCTTTTAACAAAGAGAGGTGGCCTTGCCTTTATAGCATTTGATGAGCAATGCCTCCAGCAAAAATTTCATAGTGCTTTTCTGTTTTCATCATGGTTTTTGATAGTAATTCACCTACTCATATTTTCAGTGCCCAACACATCGTAGAGGTTCAAATTCTCAGCCATTGAATTAATTTGATTTTTTTGGCATTATTCTTTGATTTTTGTCTATTTATCCTCAACTGACTATGAACTCCTTGAAGGCAGGGACTGTTTTTTTTTTTTTAATTTTTATTTATCTATTTATTTATTATCAGGGTCTCACTCTGTTGCCCAGGCTGGAGTGCAGTGGCATGATCATAGTTTATTGCAGCCTTGACCACCACCTAGGCTAAAGTGATCCTCATGCCACAACCTTCAGAGTAGCTGGCACCACAGGTGTGTACTACCACACCTGGCTACCTTTTTAATTTTTGTAGAGATGGGGGTCTCACTCTGTTGCTCAAGCTGGACTTCAACTCCTGGCTCCAAATGATTCTCCCACCGGGGCCTCCCAAAGTACTTAGATTATAGGTGTGAGCCACTGCATCTGTCCCTGCTTTTGTTTTTTTCTTTACCATTTTGCTCCTAGGGCCTGGAAAAGTGCTCAAATATACAACCATTGCTTGTTCTGGTGAGTGAGTAGGCAGGTGGGAAAGACATGGGAAAGTGGGGACTAGCAGGCTGGGATTGGTCTTTGTGCTGATGCTCAGAGGATGCTGATGGAACTGGCTAGCAGGAGTCCCATTCAGAGTCCATGTCAGAAAATTGGCTGATTGTCCCTTTCTTGAAAGCTTCATTGGGAGAACAGTGATCCGTGTCCTTGTTCCTCACAGAAGCCTCTCTCCCTTCCCTCCTGGGCTGGGGCTTGCCTCGCTCCAGCCATGGCAGACCTGGGACTGCCTGATTCTTCAGAGTTCACACCCACCTGGGACTTACCTGATTCTTCAGCGTTCACACCCACCTGGGACTTCTCTACCAAGGAAGAAAAAAACCACAACTCTGGGCCTATGGACTCAGAGTTGTACCTTCGGGGTCCTCCTGGGAAGGAGGATGGTTTGCCTGATCAAAATATGGCCAGATTTTCTTCTTAATGGCCGGATGGTCAGTCCGAGCATCAGTCTGAACTTTAACTTCACTTTCTCCTTTACTTTGCTTCTAATAATTCACTGTGTGCTGAGGATTATATTGCAAGTCTGGCTGAGGATTTCTTTAAAAAATCCCCAACCAGGCTGGACGCATTACTGTTGTCAGCATGACCGTCAGCCTCCTTTAGAGTGAAGGTCAACAAATAATTTTCAGCTTTGTTTAAAGCCTCTTTAATGGATTCTATAAAATGCTCTAATTACCAGTGATTATCCACCGAGGGCTTGCAAGCTTTTTAAAGCCTTTCTATGCCCATTTCACTCTGTTCACACAGAGTTCAAGTTGTCTGATATACTTAAGCAAAATGAGGCATTTCCTTCCTTCCTTTTTTCCTTCCTTCCTTCCTTCCTTCCTTCCTTCCTTCCTTCCTTCCTTCCTTCCTTCCTTCCTTCCTTCCTTCCCTTGTAATTTGGAGTGTTTGTAAGGCAGGCCAGCTTTCTCTTTTTTTTTTGGTCTGAAGCAGTTTTTACTCTACCTTCCATCTGTTTCCATCTTGTCACCCAACAAGAAATTAAATGCCATTTAAATGATATGACAGTCACTTTCTTACCACACACAGTAGAACATAATTGCCTTCGATGTGCACAGATTTCTCACAGGCATTGTCTCAGTTGAGCCCCGCAGAGGGAGGGCAGAGGGGCTGCTGAGGCTGGGATTCTTCACCTTCTGCACTACTGACATTGAAGCCTGGATCTCCATGGTGGGGGCATCCTGGGCATTGTAGGGTGCTCAGCAGCATCCCTGGCTTCTACCTGCTAGAGGCTTAGCACCCTGCCCTACTTGTGACAACCAAAAATATCCTCAGACATTATCCAGTGTTCCCCCCAGAGGTGGGGGAAAACCACTCTTGGTTGAGAAGAGTTGACTTAACCCATTTTCAGATGAGGAGGTGGTGACGGGAAGGGCTTGCCTGAGGCCCCACAGATGGCATACTGGGGAGGGTCTGTCAGCCTCTTCTCTTGCTAAACTGATGACTCATAGAAACCCCCAAGCCCAGCAGAGGCACCATTCTTTTCTACCCCCGTGTCAGCTTCCCCGCCTCTCCTCCTGGCACAGTCACTGCCCACATAAGTGCCTCTATTCAGCAAATGTGTCTCCTGGAGTTGATGTGTTTCAGGCTTCTGTTCTTCTGCTTCCTGAGTTTCATATCCTAGAGGATATCTCATTTGATTTTTATAGTGTCCAGTAGACTGTCTGAAGGGGAATTTGTCCCCCAGTCCTCGTTCCTGTTGCCTGGCCACAGGCTGCCCCGATGCCTGGACGGGAGAAGCGAGTAGTGTACTTAGAGGGTGTGAGAGAAGATGTGCTGACAGGGACCCACAGTTCCCATAGGTCATCAGGGTGTGGTCCCATTCACACTCTGTTTATGAACCAGAACCACAGTCTCATATTCATTGAAAACCATTTGAGTCCCCTTGGTTAATAGTGTGATAGTGTCACACACTTGGTTAAAGCTGATAGTGTCCTTAAAGGGTAAACTTTGACCTGCCCCATTCCCTTTATGTATCTTTTTCTGCCCAATCTCACTCTCCGGCTGAAATAATTGAATCAGGTCATGTTAACATTGGGCTGAGGGACGAAAGATTGTGTGTATATGTGTGTGTGTATGTGTGTGTGTGTGTGTGTGTGTGTGTGTGTGTGTGTGTGTGTGTGTGATTTTCATTGTTAAGGGAGAGGACGGGTCCGTTAAGGTCTTACACACTTTGAAAATGTTGGTTAAACAAAGTAAAATAAGATTCTTTATTGCAGGACTTCTCAGAGCATTTACCTGGTAACGTGCTCTATGTTTATTCCAGAGCAGTATAGGATACAACATTTCCCAAAGTAATTTGACCACACGACTTCTTTTCTTTTCATGGAGTATCACATTCCACGGTGTGCATAATGTTCTGTGGGAAGAGTGTCACCTAGATGTGAAGGTACACCTTGCCCCGCTTTGTGTTTGGCCATTTCTAAGGTGGCTTTGAAACTAGGAAGGGTGAAAGATTGTCAGCTATGAAAGCCCACACCCTCTTTTGGTTTGGTGGCTCTCAGTGGCTGGATTCTGAGCAAGATCCTGGAGGCAAGAAAATCCTTCTCACATTCCTGGACATTCCCAAAACCAGGGGAGTCTGTTTGGAAGACCTGACCTCCCTGTCCAGGTCAGTAGCCATGGAAGTGGTGTGATCAGAAAAGAGGGGGCCAGCTCAGAGAGCGAAATGCCCACCTTCACCCTCCTCCTCCTCAACCCAAGAGGAGAGGTGCAAGGGGAAAGAGTGCAGAAAGAGAAAGGAGAACAGAAGTTTCCATTTGTACCGGATGGTTTTGTTTTTTTATCTGTTTGCAAATGTTCAGTGTAATGGTTTGAAACCCAGCCGTGTAGCTGCCGCCGCCCACACACAGAGCTGCTGTGGCACTGAGCTTCAGCAGGCAAACCCTACCACCAGCGTCGGCCATTAAACCCGAGCTCACACCAGGGCAGGCTGCACACCTACCCCCGGTGTCCCTCTCCCACCCCCACCGCCCCAGCGCCCTGAACACCCACCACCCTCCACACACACAATTTTTCTTTTTTTAAATTTCCAGCACTCGGTTTTTCTCTAGAGAAGGCATAAAGAGAAGCAGAGGCAGAGATGGGACGAGCAGGGAGAATGCTCCTGCCTCATCGGAGCCACCGGTTTTCGGGAGAGAGCGGCAGACCCCACCTGCCTGTGGACTGAGCACTTAAAGGTGAGAGAGGACTTTGTGATTTCTTTGTGCACCTGGAGGTCTGGGATGCAAGGCCAGATGAAGGGATCTTAATCATTGAGCCTGGTCTGTTGCCTCCCGAGTGATTCTATCAGGCAAGCATGATGGATGATTCCTTCCAAGCACACGCAGTTATCTCTGACACGAGCCCCACTCAGGTCCCCGTGAGATCTTGCGAACCAAGGGGCTTCTAGCCCCTCCTCCCCACCTTTCAGCACAGCCTTGTAAACCTCTGATGTGGATGAAGGTGCTGTCCTGCCTTTGACTTGACCTGTTGATTTCCAGCTGGGGCTGCTGGCCCTTCCTCTCTAGAGTGAGTAGTGACCCACACTTTTGGGGCCATATGGAATGGTCCTTCATCCAAGGGGCTTTGGGAAGACTTTTTCCCTAGTGGCCCCAAGCCCGGTAATCAGAAGCAATCAGACTCAGCTGTCCAGCTAATCTGTATAAAATAGGTTTCCTTCCTAGTAGAAATCAACAAAGTCTAAAATAGAAGGGACTGTAATAGGAAACGAAGCTGCAGAGTTCTCTGTGGAATGCAACAGGCAGGGACATTGGTGTGGAAAATACGAAGTGCAAATTACATGGCTGACAACCATGGGAGCAGGAGAAGGACTGATCTCCTTGCTTATCCAGCATGTCTCTGGGTCGGAGGGAAGCCGAGTGGGGACATCGCTTCTGGAAGGTTTAGACCTTTCACCAAGAAGGAGACGAGAAAGAAAGAACAACAAAGACGGAGAAGAGGGGGAAAAAGACCATAATGTAATGTACATGTAGAAGAGAAGCAGATAAAAAGCTCTAAATTCTGTGCAGTAAGGGGATGAATCAGTTAGTAAAGATCTATTTTTAGTTTCCAAGATCTGCTGTTACATTTTGCCTGGCATTAATTAATGTCGCAGGCATGTTCCATGCACAGGCTCTGAAGGGCCCTCGCGTGTCACTCCAGCTGGAGGTGCCAGCCCTTCTGAATGGGAGCTCTTCAGTCCTTTGGGGTCTGGTCTTCGACACAAACATGTGTCCAGAATGTTCTGCTCTCTGACCTTGTTCCCTCCGGGTGTATCCGTTAATCTCCTCACCCCGGCCCTCGGATGTCTGGCTACTGGCCAAGCGAGAATTGCAATTGTTATGCTTTGTTTTTTTTTTTTTTTTTTTTTTTTTTTTTTTTAAAGGAAAAGCTATACAGCTGACATTGGGAAAAGACAAAAAGATGTTGGATCATGGCTTAGAATTTAAAGAAAATGCTTTGAGGGCAGCTCTCCCACCCCGAGGAAGAAGAATGAGGCCCCCTCATCTCCAACCAAGGCTGATTTTGAC
This sequence comes from Saimiri boliviensis, assembly GCF_048565385.1. NCBI lineage: Eukaryota > Metazoa > Chordata > Mammalia > Primates > Cebidae > Saimiri > Saimiri boliviensis. The sequence continues at coordinate 122,481,330 of NC_133457.1, forward strand.
AAATCAGATTTCATACCTGGAGAACTTCTTCCAATATAGTTTAGGCAAAGTGTAATATGTTAGCAAGAACTAATTACGTGACTGGGGTTGATCAGATATTGGCTGGAATTGTGTGTGAGGCTAATTCCACCGAAAAAAACCTGTTAGTATTTCAGAGGCGAGGCTGTAAATCTGAAGAGTGGCTGAAATGCAGGCATTATCGTATGCATGGAGCCTTGCTTTCTGAGGGGGTAACGGGGTATTAACAGGCGAGAGTAAGAAATCCAAGGCCGTGGAGCAGCACACTGTTGAGACAGCTGTTTTTGTATGTTTGCACCAATTATTAGATCAGTGGGAAAGTGTGACTACATCATGGACCCTAATTAGAAGCGACGTCCCTTATATTCTGAAAGTTTTGAGACTATTCTCCTATTTACCTAGAGCCTGACAGAGCCATTGACGTGAATTGTTCAGTGCCATCGGTCAAGGCCAATGTACAGCCTTCATTTTAGTTCCTAAGTCATTTGTGGTTGGCCCGTCCAAGACAGAGCACGGACAGTCTCATCAGAATAGGCTGGGAGGGTTTCCATGATGGCGTGTGGCATGGGGCTGGCCTCTCTGTTGAGGAGGGAATCCACGGGGTGTGCATGAGCTCTGAGGACCAATGGCAGAGTCCACGTTCAGTCCTCGGGAAACATCACCACTGCTACATTTCTGATGTTCTGAAGACGAGTTAGAACAGAGTGTGAGAACAAACAGGGCACTGACCTTGGGTTTCATGTCCTGAGGCTCAATTCAATCCTCTCACCCATTCAGAGGCCCTGCAGCCTCCCATGTCAGATCCACATACCTGGTGTGAGTTCTGCCCTCCTGACCACACCCCTGCACCTTGGACACAGCTTACCACATCCTTCCCCAGAGCATCTTGAGCCTTGAAAAGAAGGTGCAGTTGCAGCGTTCTGGGCTGAGAACACCCGAGTTCAGCCCTGGCCAGAGGCCATGAGAGGCGGCAGAGCCAGGGGATGGTGTCTGCATTGGTAATGAGGGTCTCCATCACTTCCAGGCTGGCCTTGTCTGTGGCCACAGGTGTACAGGATGGGTGCCCATCTTGATGGGTCAGACAAGGTAAGGGGCTCTCAGACCCCATCCTCTGTTTGAGACTGGACCAGAGGTGCCATCAGAAAGTCAACTGAAGATTAAGCAGCTTCTTTTGATGCTCAAAACCTAGGCTCTTTTTGCTGCTGTGCAGTTTCTTGCTGCATGTGGATGTCTGATGAGCCAGACGCGATAAAGGGATCTCAGTCCTTGGGCATCTCAGTCTCTGTGGCAGAGCACTGGAGCCTTGCTTTCCAGGGCAGTAACGGGGGAAGAAAGTGTGACTGTGGCTGGAGCTGGGCCGAAGATGGCCTTTCCTTGCGTCTCTTTGTCTAATCTCTGTAATGGCCCCATGAGGTAGGTGCCCTCCCCAATACCATTTTATGGAGGAGGAAATGGAGCCTCACAAATTTCATTTTGCTTTTTGCATTGCATCTTAAAAATATAAAACATTAACCTTACACTTCGTAATATATCCATTGATCTTACAATGAAATGAGATCTCCCTCCTCCAAAAAAATATCTTGAAGGAAAATGGTTCTCTCCTGGGTGAGTGCCAAAAGCCTGGGCTCAGCCTGTTGGAGGCAGAGGCTGCAGAGCCCCTGTGTGGAGAGCGGACGCCCTCCGCAGGGCCCCCGACACATGCCTTGTGTCTGTGATGTTGGCGCTGTGTGGATGGCGGGGCTGGAACTTTCTCTCAGGGCCCCCGGGAATCAGGCAAGGCCGTCTCCACAGCCTTTCTTTGTGGAATGTTCCAGCTGGCCGGTGTGCATAGGGGAAGCTAAGCTGAGGGCTTGAGCGGGGGTTCTCGTCCCACACAAGGTTGGGGCTCTCCAGGGAGCCCCAATGGCTGGACCCCCATCCAATGCCGGGGCCAGGGCAGCCTCCTGCGCCCTGCCGCGGCCCGCCTCTTCCTCTGTGGCCTGTCACGGGCCTCACATCCTGAGAGGAGCCCTAGAAACGGGCTCTGTTGATAAAAACACACATACCCTTTGCCACAGGAAACGTGGCCTCACGTTCACAATGGTAACCACCAGGGTCCTCACAGAAACCAAAGAGGAACAGATTTTAGATTTTTACCTAAATTAGGAAACACATGTTCTCTCTCTCCCCTTCCCTCCCTCTCTCCTCTCAGCAAGTCTCAATTTTCCTCACATGTAACCTCTGCCCTCCCTATCCTCAATTGGGAAGCTGCAGGTTTAGGAAATAGAGACCATGTTTCGTTGAGTTTAGGTAAAAACTGTGAGAAAACAGGATATATGTTGTAATGGAAACCAGTGGGCCTCAGGTCACAGGTAGGGTTGTCAGATAAAATACAGGATGCCCAGTTAAAATGTGAATTTCAGGTGAACAATGAATACTTTGTTAGTGTAAGCGTGTCCCAAAGACTGCACAGGATGGACTTACACCGAAAGATTTATTATTTCTTTGAAATTCAAATTTAACTGGGCAATCCTGTATTTTTATATATTTGCCATGACTAGTAACCATAGCATAGGGCGCCCGCCGCATGAGACTCAGAACCATCCTCTGGGAAGAACACAGAGGCAAACTTCTCCATCCAGGTTAGTTCCTGATCTTCTGAGAACAACAAACAGCCCACTATGGCCGGTGCTCCACACCAGCACACGCTCACATTTTGTGGGCAAGGCGCTCTTCTTGAGTCTGCCCCACGGAGGTGTGTAGTTGTTTGTTGTCCAGGAGAGAAACTGGGGCCCAGAGAGGTTGGCGTGATGCGCCCAAGCTCTCAGTCAGCTCCCGGCCTGTCTCTCTGCATAGTACTCACTGGCTGTGGGCGGGCAGGCAGAGCCAGCTTCAGAGGAGCAATAATAACAGGTTAGCTTGGAAGCGCTCCGTGCAGAGATGAGAACGGCTGTGTCAACACATGCAAATTATATGCAAATACACTTGGCCTGCCTGCCCAGATGGGAGACCCATGAGCACAGCCTCCAGCTGTCCATGGGTTTCCGGCAGGGCAGGGGTACCCGGCTGATAGTGGCTGGGCCCCCAGAGAGGCCCATGATCCTGGTGCACATGGGCTGGGACACACACACACTTGTTCTCCTGGCATGGATGAGGATGCTAGGGGGCTGGTGTGGAGGTGGATGCGTGAGGCTGGAGGGGGTGTGTTGATGTGTGCGTGACCTGCCACCGTGATCCGTGTATTCCCAGCAAGCCACATGGCTTCCATCTCCTGGGATAACCCCTCCTGAGGCTCTAGCACCCATCTCTGGAGAGAAGGACATGGCCCTTTCCCTGGGCACCCTCCTGCTGAGATGCCCTAGGACTGCAGACCTTTGAGGGGACTCATCCTAACCGCAGTGATGCTACCGTGAGCGTTGACCGGGTGTTTATGATACACCCGACCCTTTGCTGAGCGTCTTGTACTTAATTCTCCCACATGTCAGGGGTTCTTGTTGCCCTGACTTGACAGATAAAAACCTTGAGGCTTAGAAAGGTAAAGTAACTTGGCCTCCACTGGTGAGATACCGAGCCAAGATTCCACCTGAGTTCTGCAGGCTGGTCAGGTGAATCGCTGCCAGGTCAATGAGAGACGGCTTTCAACACTGGCTCCTGAGCGTGGACTTTCTGAGGAGAGCACTGTTTTGAGAAGTCCTTCATGAAGATTTGTGGTAGTTGTACCTAAGATTGTTTGGGGTTTGTGCTCTTAGAGTGAGTAGAGTTGGCCTCAAATACTGGTGCAAACCGAGCCCCATGTGTTGGGGGATGTTCTCCGTGAGGGAACACTGAGCCTTCAGGAGACCGGTGGGAGGTGGCTGCCCAGCCCCTCTGTCTGGCCGTGCGAGGGGAAGGTGTCTGCCGAAGGCGAGGCTTAGCTGAATGGTTGAATATGCTGCTGTGGGGCCAGGTAGCCTCGACCACAGGTTGTCTTTGCCGATCTCTGACCAAGTGGTTTGGGGCAAGCTGCTTCACTGCTATCCACCTCCTTTCCTCATCAGCTAAGTCATGTTTGTAATGACAGCACTTCCCTCACAACCCAGCTTGGAGGTTTCACTGGTCAATTGCCTGATCAATCATAATAGTCGTTAGTCATTGCCGTTTGCCAGGCACCAGTTTAGGTGCTAGAAAGAGCTAGCAATGAGAAAAAAGTGCAGCTCTCACTTTTGAAGAACTTAGGAGTCCAGAGAGCTAAGCTAAATCCACTACAACGTGAGACAGGCAGAGAGTCACCTGAAAGTGTCATGGGGGCCTTGCTGCTGAGGCTCGGGAGCGGAGAGATCACAACTCGCAGGGGGTTCGGGGTTCCAGAGGCCTTTGTTGAGGAGGCAGCGAGTAGGTGGACAGATGGATTTTGGGTTTGTGGATCAAGAGGAGGAAGGGAATTCCTGGCTGAGGAACAGCATAAGCAAAGCATAGAGAGCCTGGAGGCCTTCAGTTTGACTGGAGGGTGCACACATCCATCCATGCGTGCCGGTCAGTGGGCTCGGAGCTGGGGAATAGGGTAGAAAGTCCCTGTACTTATGGGGATGGCAACGTTAAGCAAGTAATGATACATTTAATTTTTTAATTGCAGTTGTGATGAGCACCGGGGAATCTGAGCTGGTCGGAGCAGGCGCGAAGGCTCCCGAGGCTTCCCTGAGGACATAACTGAAGGTTGAGTAGGAGGCAGTAGGGCATGGAAAGAGCACTTTGGGCCATGAGTGCAGCTCCCCAGGGGCCCCTGACGTGGGCCAGCATCCAAGGAACTGAAAGGCCAGCAACCAGAAATGGGGCTTGGGAAGGGGCTGAGGAGGTGGGCAGAGGCCGGCCCACATGGGCCCTGGTAGGTGGAGGACATTACCTTGTCCCAGGAGTGACGGGGCTACTACAGGGTTCCAGCTAGAGTAGGGATGTGTGGGTGGAACTTTTTGTTTAAAAAAGATTCCTCTGATGGTGGAGAAGGCTTTGCCTGCAGCAGGGGTGAAGGAGAAGGGGAACTGGATTTTGGCCAGCTGTGGACTGTACAACTTGGCCAAAATCCCCCTTTGCCACAGCCACCATCCTCAGCCCAACACACTCAACAGCTCACTCTTTCCCACCTGAGCAGTGTCTCCTGCACACCCTGTTCCCGAGCTCAGCACCCACCTGATTTTCCCACCACCCTGGCTGCCGAGCACACGTGCGTTGGCCCTCAGCCCGCTTGTGCTGTGTTCTTCCCAACAGAGCCAAATCCTGTGGAACTGGACCTGGAGAGAATAGGAAGAAGCCAAAAAGATCTTAAGCCTGCTCCAGACCCCTTGCCTGACTTTTGAGAAGGTCAGGGTCTGATTTCTGTTTGGCCCTCCTCCCTGGGCTGGGCTCATCTTCCTGGGAGAGCCTCCGCAAGGGAGCGGGAGGTTTGGCAGGAGCGTTGGATTGCTTCACCCGGGGAGTGAGTGCCGAGGCACACAGGGCCAAGTGCTTATTCATGCTGGATGCTGCCCTGGCAGCCTGGGTGTCCCGCTGCCAGGAGCCAATTGCAAGGCTGGACGGACATGTTTGATGGTCCTGGGGGCTCATCAGCACACCCTATGAAGGGCAAATGGGGGTAGGGGGCTGGCGACCCATCAAGCTGAACTCCAGGAGGTCAAGGACAGGGCAGGAGGAGGCTTTGGCCAGCATGGTCTTGGAGAGGGAATTACTGCCCTGCTACTTCCTACTGTGCCAAACTCTTTGAAAAAGCCACAAGCAATTTTTTCTCTCCCAAAATAGCTGAGAAACTCCACTGGACAATTGCTTACCAAGTACCTACTAGCTGGGCTAAGAAAGTGAAATTTTCATCTACTTCTTCAAGGAGTGCACAGTCTGGTAGAAAGCCTGATGTATAAACCCGTTGTCACAGGGCATTGTCCTGTTCAGGTGGCAAGGAGTGACTGTGGTGGCATGGGAAGGGGTGGTAGAAACTCCTGCAGCCTGGGGGGTCAGTCATGCTTCGCTGAGGGTGCTAGAAAGATCTAGCCATGGAAAAAGGGCAGCTCTCACTTTTGAAGATCTTAGAGTCCAGAGAGCTAAGCTAAATCCACTACAATGTGAGACAAAGATTCACCAAAAAGTGTCATAGGGACCCTGCTGCTGAGGTTTGGGAGCGTGGAGATCACTTCTTGAAGGGAGTTGGGAGACCCAGATCTGTTTTTTCCCACGTAGGATTGGGGAAAGACACACGCAGACTGGTGCTTCTCCGAGTATGCACACATGCACCATGCTCATTCACATGGGTTAGTAACCTGCATAGAAGGCACACATCACCCTCTTGGGACAGGACCCAGGTGGTCCAGTCCCAGAGCAGCTTTACGAGCCCCAGACTCAGAGCAGCAAGCAGAAAACACCCTGAGAACTCAAGCTCTCTGCTCAAACCCTGTGAAACCGAAGCAGGCTCCATAACAGTCCTCTGCGATGGCTGCTTCCTTTGTCATCCGCTTTCCTTCCATCCTGCAGTAACGCCAGCGGCCCTCTTCTTCAGACACCATGACAGGTCCCTCCTTCTACTCTGCCCTTGCTGCTTTTCTCAGTGGCTTTCTCTACGGAGACAAGTCCTATGCCACTTGGAACAAAACTTCTCCTGTGGCCTAAGCCGTGTGTCACCTGTCCCCAGCATGCCGCCTGGCTTCTCTCTGGACTCTGCCCATTTTGTGGTGACCCTGACAACTCATGAGCCTTCTGCTGGTTTCTCCATCACCTGGAGGAGTGCCCACCTCAGCGCCTTGGCACTCACCCTACCGTCTGTCTTGTGCCCCTTGCTCTCAGATGTGCCCCGGGCTGAATATTTCTTGTCTCCCAGGTCTGTCTCACAGGCCGCCTCCTATCCTTCGCCTGTGACTCATCATACCACTCTATTCCTTTTCCTTTATTGCGCTTTTATCTAAAATCACTTCACTCATGTATGTATTTTCCTATTTATACCCGTCTCTCACACTGAAATGTCAGCCCCGTTTGAGGGCAAGGGGGCCACTGTCTTATTCTCCCCCAATCTTACAGCCCTGAATGAAACTCGGGATGTGATGGGGACTCAGTCAGTATTTGCTGGACAAGTGAGTAACTGTTGAATACGATTTCCCTGACACCTGGGAGGGATAATGTCTTCTTCTCTCATAGCTTTTTTTTCATTGCAATCTGGCTGTTTGGTGTTTGTCATTGTTTTCTCCCCAATTATCTTAATTATGCAGCACACAAAAGACTATAGAACAGTCTAGTAAAGGCAAAACCTCTCAGAGGTAGGAGGAAGGGAAGGACGAGATTGGACACAGCCAGAACGCTTGTTAGCAGACGGGCAAGCAGGCAAGGCTGGGCACATGAATGCACTCATATTTTTGTCTGCGTGCACCTGCGTCTGTGTCTGCACATACACGCCTAGAGCACCCTGATGTGAATGGGAGCAGCTGGGATTTGGTGTTTCGAGTGATTGGCTGGGCTCTGGTGAGAGCTGGGACTGTTCCCATCTTGCTCATTAGCTGGTAAACTTTTCTTGCTCTGTGATCTTTAGAACAAGGGGGTAGCAAGTTGGTTTTATCTCAGGTGCTAAATCTTACTGGGAATGATTGCCTTGGAAGTCCAGGTAAAGCTGGCTTCAGCTGCCCAACACAGCAAGGACAAGTGCTGGGGCCAGGCCGCACTGTCCACCCTGAATGTAGGAAGGAGGGAGGGGCACCATACTGTATTTGATGTGGCTGGATTAGATAATCCTGGAAGCGCCATAGGCTCTAAAATTCCAAAAGTGTCCCCTCCTTTGGGAATGGTAAGAGATGGGTTAGAGATCCTGAGTGAAAGGAATAATTCTCCTCCTCTGGGAAGGCTTCATCTTCAGAGTCTGGTCTTGAGAAAACCCCTCCTAGAGAGGAAGAAGTGGGGTCTGCCTAAAGGGCACATGATGAGGTGTGTGCTTCCTCTTGTGCTCAACTGAAGACTGAAATTCTCAGCACTTAAAAGCGAGTCCCGTAAAATACTGTATATATTTAACATATACTCTGTGACTTTAGGGATAAGTATGTACCTGTGAGACCATCACCACCGTAAAGGCCATAGACATATTTACCTCCCAAAGTTTCCTCTTGCCTCCTTTATTATTATTATCTGTGGCCAGAAAACTTAACATATGATCTACTCCCTTAGAAAATTTTAAGCACGTGGGCTGGGTGCAATGGCTCATGCCTGTAATCCCAGCACTTTGGGAGGCTGAGGCGGGTGGATCACCTGAGGTCAAGTCTGAGACCAGCCTGGCCAGCATGGTGAAACCCTATTCTACTAAAATACAAAAAATTAGCTGGGTGTGGTGGCGGGCACCTGTAATCCCAGGAGAATTGTTTAAACCCAGGAGGTGGAGGTCGCAGTGAGCTGAGATCGCACCATTGCACTCCAGCCTGGGTGACAGGGTGACACTCTTGTCTCAAAAAACAAAAGAAAGAAAATGTTAGGTATGCAATACAGACACTCCACTGTACTCTAGGCCTCCAGAATTTAGTCATCTCACATAACTGAAACCTTGTTCCCTTTGACCCTCACCTTCCGCGTTTGCCCCCTCCCTCCCTGGTGATCACCACCATACTCTCCGCTTCTATGTGTTTGACTGCTTTATATTCCACGTAGAAGCAAGGTCAGATACTATTTTTCTTTCTCTGCCTGGCACTTAAAAGCAAGTCTCGTAAAAAGCTGTATATATTTAACATACACTCTATGACGTTAGGGATAAGTACGTACCTGTGAGACCGTCACCACCATTAAGGCCATAGACATATTCACCTCCCAAAATTTCCTCTCGCTTCCTTTGTTCCCAGCACTCAGTGAAATAACACTGAGAATAACATCCTCCGGGTCCCTCTATGTTGTTGGAAAGGCAGAATTTTTAAAAGGCGGAATAAATATCTCAAATTTTTTTTAAAAGAAGAAAGAGCTTCTAAAAATCACTTAAAATTTTATTTTTATTTTTACTTTTTATGGGCACATGGTAGATGTATATACTTATGAGGTATGTGGGAATTTGGATAGAGGCACACAGTGTGTAGTAATCACATCAGCGTAAACGGCACATCCGTCACCTCAAGCATTTTATCATTTCTTTGTGTTACAAACATTCTGATCATATTCCTAATTTTCAAATGCACTAGAAGCGATTGTTGAGTGTAGTCATCCTGTTGTGCTAGCAAACCCTAGCTTATTCATTTTATCCAACTACAGTTTCATACCCATTAACCATCCCCACTTTTCCCCCACTCCCCTACTCTCTATCTCCATGAGTTAAGTTGTTTTAATTTTTACCTCCCACAAATGACTGAGAAAGAAGAAAACAAAATTAAAAACTAAAATGAAAACAAGTCCTTCTGGAAGTGCGGGGTCCCCTGTGCTAAGGGAAGAGGGAAATGAAGCCCTGCTGGCTCCTTCCTTCGGCTGTGGATGGGATTCCGAACTCTGGCTTGGGAGGTGAACTGGTTGGCTTTTAATTTGAGCCCTGCCTCCTTCCAAAAAGGATTTGAGGGGACTTACAGTAAGAACATACCCAGAGGATAGACAGGGGGAAATAAAGCCAGAGGGAGAGGTCAGAGGCCACCAAAAGGAAGAGAAAACCAAACCCAGGGAAGGGCCAGGGTCTCAGGCCAGGACTTGGATTCAAGGAACAGTCATCATTTGGTTTCATAAGGACAAAGGATTCTTGGCTTGGAGAAGCAGCTGGCAGAGGCTAATATACAAATCTGTGTTTAAATCTGTTTATTGAAATGTTTAAACATATTGTTTTTGTAAATACATCCGAAAGACACTGATTAGCCAGCCCCCCATCAAGTGATGGATGTGGCAGGGTCCCAGCCTTGCCATTTTGTTCCCCATCTGGTCCAGTAAACTCTTCCTTCTAAAAAAAACAGTTAAGAAAGCAAACTCCTTACATAAGAAACTTTTAGGGATGTGAGGAGGGGGAACCGGCTTTTCTTGTCGTAGTTGAAATATAAACATTTTTTCTTTCTGGTCTGAAAAATGAATCTACAGAAACAGTGGATGATGCCAAAGAAATCACTTCAGGTGCTGGGAATGATTTCATTTTTACACTCCAAGATTAAAAGTCAGTTACTAAGTGCTCAGAGCCACATCTCGTTTTCCGAAGTGGGAATACAACACGCCCTGCCCTCCTCTGGCTTTGCTTCAGTTCCTAAGGCACTTTCATTATCTGTGATGTGGTAAGTCTGTGGCCTGCAGGGTAACATTGGGTGCTGGGAGGCTGTGCGCCTTTCCCCCAGGACGCCGTAGTCACAGCCTGGTGCACGCAGGAAGCCAGCTTGATGGAGCCATCTCCGTCAATGTGACGGGAGTGTTTCCAGAAAGGGTCCAGGGGGCATTTATTTCCCAGTCTGTGCTGCACTGGGAGAGGGTATGAGGTGACAGGTCAGCAGAAGGGAGGGGAGGGCAGGCTGCAAGAAACTTGCTTGTGGGTCAGAAGGACACTGTCTTGGCAAAGTTCTGCCCATTCTGTGCCCACTGAGCCACAGGTAATGGGGATCGTCCATTTTCTCTTTCTCACTTAGCCTTCCCCGGAGGAGTTTCGGCTGGAGAAACCACCCCAAACCCGGGCCATCCCTGTTGTTCAAAGTATCAGACCAATCAGGCCTGCAGACGGCCCATTTCCCAAAGGCTGGCATATAACCCCCTAGGGGCACTTTTGTTTGGTTTTTAACTTTTTACCTCCTTTATTTGACGTAAGGAGGGACTTTTTTTTCCTCTTTTTAATAAACTTTTTATTTTGGAATCATTTTAGATGTACAGAAAACCTCCACAGTTAGCACAGAAATTCCCATATCCCTTCACCCGGTGACCACCCCCCAGCCACATAGCATCTTGTGTGCCCACGGCACATTTGTCATGACTAAGAAATGCATGTGGGTACATTCCCATGAACTAAACTCCAGACTTCATGTGCATGTCACCAGTCTTTTAACTGTTGTCTCTTTCTGCTCTAGGATCCAAGCCAGGGTGGGTGGTAACTTTTCATGTAACTTTTTTTTTAAGTGCCATCATTATGGAGTTACTTTAATGAATATTACACAAAATATTAGCACACCAATTATTATAGCTTGGGACTAATTAAATGACAAAAGCAAGTCAATTTGAAGAAGTGTGTTATGAAAACAAATAAAGGTGATATGTGGTACAGCCCTTTACTTCACACCCACCACGAAACTCACTTAGCACCAAGCAAATCCCTAACAAAGTCCTGGTGGAGCTGCGATAAGGACTAGCAGCAACACAGCCCCCCTTCCACGGCCCAACAGCGCCCCTCTTCCTGTTTGGATGCCGCTCAAGGGAGGGAGGAGGTGGAGAGGAGAGGAACTCTCAGTGGAAATAAAGTTTCCATTGTAATTATTCAGCTGATCCTTGACCCCCATTACCATGGATAATCAGAAACTGACTGGATACATCATGCTTTAAATAAAAACATCACGGAAATGGCCCTGAGGATGTGCAGACAGATAATTGCATGGGTTCGTCCAATGACACTTCAGCGGGAGGCACTTTTCTATACGCACAGAGATGAGAGCAGCGGCACAATGTCACACATCTGTGGAGTGTTCCTTCCTGAGGGGCCTCCCCAGGTACAGCTTCCTGTTCCATGGCAAAGGGCTGGTGATGATCAACCTCTTCTGACAATGGAGAGAGCGTGGGGAGGATGTTAAGGGGAAACAAACCCCAAGAGGGAACCAGCTTCGGTTGAAAGCAGAGCACGTGCCTTCCCAAGACGGCATTGCCAAGCCCCAGAGAAGAGCCCTGTGTTCCACCACCTCCCCTACAGGACGAGGTGTGACAGCACCTGCATTGGAATATAGACTGTGGTTTCGAGCCTTTGGCATCAGGCCCCACCTGGTGTGTAAGTTTGTGGTCTCTCCAGCAAGGTCAGGGAAGTCAGGGGATCACAGTTCTCTGTCATTCAGCAGGTGTGGACTGAGGGCTGGCTCTGTGCCAGGCACCGTGCCGGATGCTGGGTTCGATTGTGAGGCCAGGCACAGCCAAGGCAGAGACAAACACTCCTATAGTCATTCACAGCACCAAGCTCCACAGGCCAGAGAATGGGTAGATCCATAGGAATGAGAGACAAGCTGCCAGGTGCCCAGCCCTGGGGAGCCTCTGGAAGAGGAGAGAGGGCCACCCATCATGGCTGACCTTGGGAGGACTTGGGTCTTCACACATTGTGTTCCTTGTTACATACAAGAGTGTTAGACACACGGAAATAGCCATATATTCCCATGCATTTATTTGACACATACTCTTGGGGCCATGAGTTCAATCCCCAGAAGAGGGTCATTCTGTGGGGAAGAAAGGGTGCGGCCAGGGGCCGTGCAGGAGCCCAGGGAGACTTGACTTATGGCCACTCTTGATCACGCTCCTCTGAGGCCCCAGAGGTGATCCTTCATCCCCAACTATCTTGTGAGGCTGTGTCGGCTCCCCAAGCCCCAGTTTCCTGCGGAGACTCAGCTGCACTGTTAGCCCCGGGCACACCAGGTGGCTCTACCTGGAGTCTGCTCCAGCTCCTCTCACTGGGGCTTCCTGCAATGTGACTGCACAGATGAGGTCTGGAGAAGGGCCCAGGGACTGAACTGCAAAGGTGAGGGCTGTCTTTGCTCCTCCTGACCACAGCTTCTGGACAGGCATGTGGATCTGACAGTGCGAGGCCAGAGGGGCATGGCCAGTGAGAGAGTTATTCTTTCCACCTGTGAGTCTCCCTCAGACACACAGGATCTCTCATGTCTTCTCCTGGTTTTGCTGCTATTTCTTCTAGCTGTGTGAGGTAGTTTTGTTTGAAAGAGCAGTCAGTGCGGACTGCTGTTTCCCGAATGAGGTTTGCTCTTGGCAAGTGAGTGAGATATTTTTTTGTCTGTTTGTTTCCTTCAGAAAAAAAGTGTCTGAGAGAGCAAGTTAACAATTTTTGGAAACTATTTTTCATTTTCTTTGGTGACTGTTGCCACGTGCTTAATGCATTTGTTATTGGTTATGTGCTCTAGAGAGTCTATTTGTACCATGGTGCTTAGAAAAAATTAGGAGAGTGATGGATTTGTTTGCTATATTGATAAAACTCACATACCATGCAATTCACCCTTTTAAAGTGTCGGATTCAGTGGGTTTTAGTATATTCACAAGGTTGTGCAACCATCACTGTGACCTAATTCCAGAACATTTTCAACACCCGCAAAGAAACCCATTACAATCACTCTCACTTTCTTTCTTTCTTTTTCTTTCTTTCTTTTCTTTTCTTTTCTTTTTTTTTTGAGATGAAGTCTCGCTCTGTAGCCCAGGCTGGAGTGCAGTGGCATGATTTCGGATCACTGCAACCTCTGCCTCCTGGGTTCAAGTGATTCTTCTGCCTCAGCCTCCTGAGAAAAGGATTCAGGTGTGTGCCACTATGCCTGGCTAATTTTTTTGTATTTTTAGTAGAGATGGGGTTTCACTACATTGGCCAGACTGGTCTTGAACTTCTGATCTCAAGTGTTCTGCCCGCCTCAGCCTCCCAAAGTGCCGGGATTACAGGCATGGGGTTACATATTGCTACATGGATACATGATTTTATCATTTTTATGGCTTTGTATATTCCATGGTGTATATATGCCACTTTTTCTTCATCCAGTCCACAGTTGATGGGCACCCAGGTTGATTCCATGCCTTTGCTATTGTGAACAGTGCTGTGATAAACATAAGAATGCAGGTGTCTTTTTGGGAGAATGATTTATCTTCCTTTGGGTAGATTCTCAGTAATGAGATTGCTGGGTTGAATGGAAGTTCTACCTTTAGTCCTTTAAGAAATATCCAAACTGTTTTCCATAGGGGTTGAACTAATTTACATTCCCACTAACAGTATGTACGTGTTCCTTTTTTTTCCTGCAGCCTCGCCAACATCTGTTATTTTTTGACTTTTTAGTCATAGCCATTCTGACTATTGTGAGATGGTATCTCATTGTGGTTTTGATTTGCATTTCTCTGATAATCAGAGATGATGAGCATTTTTTCATATGCTTGTTGGCTGCTTGTATGTATTCTTTTGAGAAGTGTCTCTTCATGCCCTTTGGCCACTTTTTAATGGGGTTGATTTGTTTAAGTTCCTTATAGATTGTGGACATTAGACCTTTGCTGGATGCATAGTTTGCAAATACTTTCTCTCATTCCACGGGTTGTCTCTTTATTCTGTTGATAGTTTCTTTTGCTGTATAGAAACACTTTGGTTTAATTAGGTACCAGTTGTCAATATTTGTTTTTGTTGCATTTGCTTTTGAGGACTTAGTCTTAAATTCTTTGTGTAGGCTGACATTCAGAAGAGTATTACTTTGGTTTTCTTGTAGAATTTTTATAGTTTCAGGTCTTAAATTTCAGTATTTATTTCACTTTGGGTTAATTTTTGTATATATTGAGAGATAAAAGTCCAGTTTTGTTCTGGAATTAGAGTGGCATCAATCACTCTATTCAACATTCTTCCCCTTATGGTTAGCCAGTTTCCCCAGCACCGTTTATTGATTAAGGGGTCCTTTCTTTCACTGTTTATTTTTGTTGACTTTGTTGAAAATCAGTTGGTTGTAGGTGTACAGCTTTATTTCTGGGTTCTCTATTCTGTTCCATTGGTCTAGTTTGAAGTCAGGTAATGTGATGCGTTGTTATTTTTGCTTAGGATTGCTTTGGCTGTTCAGGCTCCTTTTTCATTCCATACAAATTTTGGAATAGTTTTTTTCTAATTTTGTAAAAAATGACATTGGTAATTTGATAGGAATAGTATTGAATTGCTTTGGGCAGTATGGACGTTTTAATGATACTGAGTTTTCTAATCCATGAGAATGGAATGGTTTTCCATTTTTTTGTGTCGTGTGTGATTTCCTTCAGTAGTGGTTTGTAGTCCTCCTTGTAGAGATCTTTTACCTTCTTGGTTAGATGTATTCCTAGTGGTTTTTTTTTTTTTTTTGTGTGTGTGTGTGTGTGTGTGTGTGTGTGTGTGTGTGTGTCTATTGTAAATGGGACTGTGTTCTTGATTTGGCTCTCAGCTTGAACGTTAGTGGTATATAGAAATGCTACTGATTTTTATACATTGATTTTTGTAACCTTAAACTACTGAAGTCATTCATTGGGTCTAGAAGTCTTTTGGTGGAGTCTTTAGGGTTTCGTAGATATAGAATCATATCATCAGTGAAAAGAGATAACTTGACTTCCTCTTTTCCTATTTGGATGCCTTTTATTTCTTTCTTTTGCCTGATTTATCTGGCTAGGATTTTCAGTACTAGTTGAATGGAGTGATTAGTGCCATATCTTAAAAATAAAATATTAATTCAAACAAATCCATATTGAACAAAACAGCAACATTTTACATAAAGATAACATCACAGAGATCTTTCACTGGGACCTTCCACCATAGTCAACTGCAGTGGAAATGCTCATTCTGGGCCCTTGAGAACCTCTAGGGTTATGTGTGGAGGCTCTGCAAACACTTGTTCCATCTACATCTCTGGGAAAAAACCACCCAGGCTCTAATTCTTACTTGCCTGCACAGAACAACCTCATCTCCAATGCAGTGTATTTTTGTACACCTACATTTCTGGGCAACAGGCTCTGTTTGTAGGTTGTTAGACCAATAGTAACAATTACTAAAGAGCTGAGCTGTGGCTCTTTTTTTTTTTTTTCTCTCTCTCTGCTTCTATATCTTCCTGTTTTCTAAGGGTTGCTACTGTGAACTTAAGTAATGTATAGGAAATAATTTACTTCCTATTTCTGGGCCATACCAAGTTTCATCTCTGCATGAGTCTCTTCCAGGTTGGTTGAAATGGTGCTTTTCTCAGTTAAACGTGGAGTTGACATAAAGGCCAAGCCACAGGAGGCTGCCCCTTTTATTCTATTTTCTAAGGCTCAGGGAGCATCTCTCTGTTCTCTGAGATGCTGCCTGCAGAGTAGGAACTTGGAGAGAACACTAAAATGCCCTCTCAGCAAAAAGTAGTGAGCTCCCTACAGAGAGTGTGAGCAGGGGCCCTTGAGCTCATCTCTCCTCTGTGGGACCAGCCTGGTGGTCCTTTCTGGAACTATGGGTGTCTTTTCTGGGCAACCAGATCATTGTGTTTGAATCAGAGCATCATTGGCTGAAAATCCTCCACTTTTCATACTTTTCATAAATGTATGTAACATGCTCTATGCCATAAGCATATATAAAATGTCAGTTAAAAAAACTGTTTTACTGTGTTCTTAATGATA
Source organism: Saimiri boliviensis (assembly GCF_048565385.1). Lineage (NCBI taxonomy): Eukaryota > Metazoa > Chordata > Mammalia > Primates > Cebidae > Saimiri > Saimiri boliviensis. Next base: position 122,497,569 of record NC_133457.1, read on the forward strand.
TATTTATCTTCAAGCACACAGTTAAAATGAAAATGCTACATAAAATTGTGTCTTACCCAGCTCAAGTAATTCTCTTGTGTGCTTAATACCACTGCTGCTTTTGTCAAAATATTTACTGCAATTCATAATGGCTGTCAGAAACCAGGTCTACAATCCACATTCTACTAAATAAAAAAAAATTTATGAGAAAATTTATTGCTTTATCTGTTCCCCCCCAATGATGGACCTATTAAATTAAAAATGTGAATTGGCCGAGAGAGAGAGAGAGAGAGAGAGAGAGAGAGAGAGAGAGAGTGAGAGAGAGAGTGTGTGCGTGTGCGTGTGTGTGTGTGTGTGTATATATATATATATGTGTGTGTGTGTGTGTGTGTTTGTGTGTTTTATTAGCCCAAGGTTTTATAATATAATATAATTGAAATATCAAGGTATTTGATAGAGCTACTATTTATAGCAGTTCTACTAATCAACCACCCAAGGGTAATATTTTTCAATGAGATTTATAAGGGCCAATAGACCATGTATTTATACACGTATCTAGCTTCCCAGTGTCCAAAATAGCAAAGAGCTGGAGGCTATCTCAGATCAGCCATGGAAGCTATGCTCTGAGAGGTAACATGTTTCTCCTTTCTCGTAGCAAATCTTTCTGTAAGAATGAAACCAGAGATGTTATCTACCAAAATGCAATGAAGGACAGGATACAACTTAGAAAAATGATAACATTGGCTGACTGGGAAAAACAGAATCAACGTCAGGGCCAGTTTAAAATAATATGCCTTTTAACCACCCTCTCTTTATTGCCCCAGCTAAGAGCAAGTATTTAGGACCATGGGCTAATATTAATCAGAGACAATGCTTAGACTCTGTGGCAGTGTTAGGGCCTGTGAGATTTGCTTCCTTAGCTGTGCTTCTACTGGGAAGCTGGGGAGGGGGTGGTCATGAAGGAGGAGTGCCATGTGAACAGGATTACCCAAAAGGCCTGCCTAGGGGAGATGGGCTCACCATCAGTGGCTATGGAGTTACCAGCTAGAGAGACCTTTCTTCTGGTAAAGACCATGAACATCATGTATGCAGAGAACCAGGATTGTAAAAGGGAGGTAGGGTAGGCTGTCTGGTTAAGGGGGTAGGGTGCTAATAGACACAGGAAGAATCTACCACGCTTAGACAAATCACATCTATGGTTTTATCTAATCCTTTGAATGAATAAACAGGAGCCTCACTTTTCAAATAAGGAAAACACAGCATGGAGAGTTTAAGTGACTTATTCCAGGTCACAGGGTTTGTAGGTAGTAGAGAAAGGTTCAAAGACAGGTCTTATCTCCAAGGTCTGGGAACTTTACCCACCATGCTGCCTATCTGGGTGTGGCATGTCAGGTAAGACTGAAAGGTCACACTCAGTAATTTCTGCAGAGCTGCTTTGGGGCATAGGTAGGAAGCTTGTTCTCAGCACTGGCTTGTCACCAAGTGAGAAGTCTTTGCATCTTTTCATTGCTTTCCTTGTAGTTTCTTTTTTCTTTTTCTTTTTTTTTTTTTTTTGGAGACGTAGTCTTGATCTGTCACCCAGGTTGGAGTGCAGTGGCATGATCTCAGCCCACTGCAACGTCTCTCTCCTGGGTTAAAGTGATTCTCCTGCCTAAGCCTCCCAAGTAGCTGGGATTATAGGCACCTGCTACCACGCCCAGCTAATTTTTTTGTATTTTTAGTAGAGACAGGGTTTTACCATGTTAGCCAGGCTGGTCTCAAACTCCTGACCTCAGATGATCTACCTGCCTTGGTCTCACAAAGTGCTGGAATTACAGGCATGAGCCACGGAGCCCGGCCCCTTGTAGTTTCTTTATGACACTTGGTATTCATAGCAATGTTGGAGCTTTTCCATGTATGGTAAATGGTAGTATTGTCCATTTTCCTTTGAATATATAATGGTTCATAAGGAAAAGTGAGTTGATATAAAGAAAATGAAAGGAAAATGGTCCGTGCAGAGTCAGTGTTTCTCCAAGGGTAAGCTGTGGTGCTCATGGCTAGAGTCACGGTTCTAGATACACTGCAGTAAATAACATTGATTCACACACTGGGAAAGTTGTGCCTGTTTTGATTCTATTTGTGTATTTATTATTTTTATAAATTAGCCTCTTTGTTTTCAGATTATTGCAGATTTACCTGCAGTTGTAAGAAAAAAATACAGAGAGATCCCATGTGTTTTTTATCCAGTCTCCTCCAATAGCAACATCCTGCAAATCGCAATCAGAATATTGACAGTGATATAGTCAAGATACAGAACATTTCCATCACTGCAAGGATTCCTTGTGGACACCCCTACTCCATCCTGCTCACCCTCCTCCACTACCTCTTAACCCCAAGCAGTTAAAGATTAGTCTGTCCTCCGGTTTTATAATCTGTCATTTCAAGAATGTTATATGAATGGAATCATTCAGTGTGGTGGGTAACCTTTGTGGATTGACTTTTTTCATTCAGCATAATTCTCTGGAGATTCATCCAAATCTTTCATGTGTCAATAGTATGTTTCTTTTTATTGCTTAGTAGTGTTTTGTGATATGGATGTACCACAGTTGGTTTAAATCCGGGCTGATTCCAGTTTTTGGCTATTACAGAGCTTTAGAAACATTCATGTACAAGCTTTTGTGCGAAAGTAAGTTTTCATTTGTTTGGAATAAATGCCCAGGAGTGCAGTTGCTGGGTTGAATAATAGTTCCATGTTTGATTTGTTAACGAATGGCCACACTTTTTTCTGGAATGGCTGTGCCGCTTCACATTTACACCTCGATAATGGCAGCATGTGCGGTATTTCCAGATCCTCTCCAGCATTTGCTGTTTCACTATTTTTTATTCTAGCCATTCTGACAGGTGTGAAATGGTATTTTATTGTGGCTTTAATTTGTATTTCCCAGGTGGCTAAAGATGTTGAACATCTTTTCACGTGCTTCTCTGCTGTCTGTAGACCTTCTTTAGTGATGACTTTCTTCATGTGTTTGCTCATTTTCTAATTAGATTGGTGTGGATTTTTTTTTTTTTACTGTTAAGTTTTCATAGTTCTGTATATAGTCTAAATATAAGTCCCGTCAGCTATATTGTTTGTGAATACTTTCTCCACATTTGTAGCTAGTGTTTTTATTCTCTTATAAGCAGGGGTTTGCAAAGGGCAAAAAATTTTTAACTTTGATAAGTTCCATTTTATATTTCCTCTTTATGGCTCATACCTTTTGTTTCAAGTCTAGAAACCCTTTCCACATCATAGATCCTAAAGATTCACATTTAAGCCTGTTTTAAATATTTTGAGTTAACTTCTATATTAGGAAGATGTGAGGTTTAGGTCAAGGGTTTTTTTTTCTTCTCTTTTCTTTTGCTTATGAAAGTCAGTTTTTTCAGCATCATTTGTTGAAACAGCTACACTCTCTCTGAAGAATTGCTTTCCACCTTTTTCAGAAATCAGTTGGCTGAGGCAGGAGAATCGCTTGAACCCGGGAGGCAAAGGTTGCACTGAGCAAAGATCATGCCACTGCATTCCAGCCTGGGAGACAGAGCAAGACTACATCTGAAAAAAAAAAAAAAAAAATTGGTTGGGCATATTTGTGCAGATTGATTTCTGTGTTGTTGTTGTTTTAATTATTCTGTTCTACTCACCTATGTGTCTATTCTGACAATACAGTCTTGATTACTTTGGCTATATAATAAATTTTCAAGTTAGGTAGACTGATTCTTTACACTTCAGTATCTTTCTTTATACTTGTTGGAGTTATTTTAGTTCTTTTGCCTTTCTATGTAAATTTTAGAATAATCTTGTCTGTGCCCACAGAAAAAATCTTACTAGGATTTCGATAGGAATTGCATTAAACCTGTATATCAATTTAGGGAGAATTGACGTTTTTACTATGTTTAATCTTCTAATGCATGAACACAATATGCTTCTTTATTATTTAGATCTTCTTTGAGTTAGTTCATCAGCATTTTGTAGTTTTCAGTGTATAAGTCTTGTACATGTTTTGTTAGATTTACAACTACGTATTTCCTTTTTCCTTTAATTTTGGTTTTCAATCATTCATAGCTAGTATATATAGAGAGAAAAATGTAATTGACTTTTGCATGTTGATCTTGTATCCTGTGTCCTTGCTGCACTCATTTATTAGTGTGAGGAGGTTTTTTGCTTTTGTTTTTGTTTTGCAGATTCTTTAAGAATTTGTATGTATATAGTAATCTCATCTGCAAATAGGGATAGTTTTATTTTTTCTTTTCCTGCTTGTATTAAGTCTTTCCTTTCCCTGTATGTATTTTGTATTTCTTTCTTGCTTCATTGTACTGGCTAGAACTTTCAGTCATCTTCTAAATGGGAGGGATGAAAGTGACAGCTTTCTCTTTTTCCTGATTTTAGGGAGAAAAGATTCAGTTTTTCACCATTAAGTATAATGAAAACTTTGGTGTTTTGTAGATGCTTTTAATTATATTAAGAGATATCCCTCTATTTCTATTTTTCAAAGAGATTTTATTATGAATGGTGTTGAATTCTGTCAAAAGCTTTTTCTACATCAGTTGATATAATTATGTGATTTTTCTTTTTACCCTGTTAATATGGTCGATTACACTGAATGCATTCCTAGAATCCTTGTTCGAGGTGTATAATTCTTTTCTTATCACAGAATTCTATTTGCTGATATTTTGGGAGAGGTTTTGCATCTGTGTTCATGAGGGATATTGGTCTGTAGTTGTCTTTTCATGCTGTCTTTGTCTAGTTTGGTGGCAGGGTAATACCTAGGTGCTTAAAGTTAACTGGGAAGTTTTATTTCTTTTTCTGTTTTCTAGATGAAACTGTGTCAGTTTTGTGTTAATTATTCTTTAAAAGTTAGAATTCTCCACATCAAGGCCTAGAGACTTCTTAGAAGGGAGTTTCAAAATTGCAAATTCAATCTGATAAATATTTGTAGTGCGATTCTCGTGTGATTCAAATGATCTGTTTCACATTAGGTGGCTCATGCGTGATAGTTTGTGCTTTTTGAGGAACTGGGCCACTTCATTCTAAGACATCAAATGTATGTGAGCTGAGTTACTTACAATAGTCCCTTAAGGTCCTTTGTATGTCTGCAGGGTCTGTGGCGATAACCCCTGTTTCCTTCCTGACATTGATAGTTTGTATCTTCTCTCATTTGTCCTTTGTCAGTTTTTGTAGAGATTCTAAAGACCAATTTTAGGCCAGGCACAGTGGCTTATGCCTATAATCTCAGCACTTTGGGAGGCTAAGATGGGTGGATTACTTGAGGCCAGGAGTTTGAAACCAGCCTGGCCAACATGGTGAAACCCCATCTCTACTAAAAATACAAAAATTAGCCCAGTGTGGTGGTACGTTCCTATAGTCCCAGCTACTCGGGAGGTTGAGGCAGGACAATCGCTTGAACCTAGGAGGTGGAGGTTACGCTGACCCGAGATCATGCCACTTAACTCCAGCTTGGGCAATAGAGCAAGACTGTATCTCAAAAACAAACAAACAAACAAAACAAAAGAACCAATGTTATTCATCTTGTCTAAGAACGAGCTCTTTCTTTCATTGATTTTTCTCTATTATTTTTGTTTTGATTTGACCAATTTCTTCCCCCACCTTTATTGTCTCCTTTCTTCCGCTTGTTCTGGGTTTATCATGCCTTCCTTTTACTACATTGAAGTGGGAAACACTCCTCTTTTCTAATGCAAACATTTCGTACTATAAATTTCCCTCCTAGTGCTGCTTTAGCTGTGTGCCACAAATTTTGTGCTGTCTTTCCTGTTTTCACGTGGCAGTGTATTTTTTGGTTACCATTGGGGCTTCTTCTTTGACCCATGGATTATTTAGAAGTGTGCCATTTCATTTTCCTGTTATCTCTCTGTTGTTGATTCATAGTTTGATTCCATTGTGGTCAGAGAACATGGTTTGTATGATTTTAATTCTTTAAATGTGTTGAGGTTTATTTTATGGCCTGGAATGTGGTCTATCTTGATATAGCAGTCTGGGTCCAATCAGGAAGTAGGAGCCATGCAATAGGCTAAACAAGAGAAGCTTAATAATACTAACTATAATGAAGGGTGACTATAAGACATAAGGGAAATCCATGTGGCACCCTAGGATTGAGATTCAGCTCCCCAGTTGAGAGAGACGGCTTCCATTTCTCCCAGAAAGGGCACACGTGGAAGGAGTCAGACCTCCTTGGAGGAGACGTGATTTGGCCACCGGAGAGCAGAGGAGTTGGCTGGCTTAGCCAGACTTGAGCTTATCTGGAATTGCTGGGAAAACAGTGGGCAACTTTCTGGAGTGCATGTGGGAGGTGGCAGGCAATCTACAACCGAGATGGGGGTGTGTTTTGGGAGTCTGGCACTAGTGGGACAGAGGTCTCCAGAGCTCCCAGGAAGACAGTGTGCAGGCTATGTGTTTGCAGAAGGAGCAGATCCATGTGAGCCCCCCAGCCAAAGGGGGGCTGTGCAAGAGCTTAAGTTTTCCTGTGGGGGCTGCAGACAGGTTACTGCTGGGCTGAAGCTGGAAGGTTGCAGAGGGAGTGAGTCCTGGGGCCTGTGGCTGGGGGAGGCTCCGCAGCATATCTTCATAACCACACTACTGGCCCTCTCCTCGACCCCTCCTGGAAACTGTAGGAAGCCTCTTCCTCCTGCAATGACCCTCCAGTGTTCTCTGTTGGATAAACTTACTGTTGTGCCCACTTTAAAGGAGAAAAGCTTTAAAAGTTTGCATCCTTTATCATACAGCATGTACTGAATGGCATTTTTTGAGCTGAGAGGCAATACATTTCTACCTGGCACAGTCTGTCCCTTTGCCTGTGCAGCCCCATGTGTACCCTTTACATACAATTGAACTTTCTTACAACAACAGAATGGTTCTATATTTCCACCTAACAAGATACATCCATCCTTCTAGCGAGTGAAGTTCTCACTTGTTTGAAATAAGGAAACACAGTCATTGTACTCAGCACGGGCTGTGTCAATTGCTCCTCAAATTCAGTCACGATCTCACTGAATATTCTGTTTCCAAAAGCCTAAATTATAAAATTAACTTCCAATAACTCATGTATAAAAATTTAAAACATGAAGTAAGAGAAAGAAATAGAGAATGATTAGTAAAGATAAAATAAAACTCATTCATATAACACACATAGAGACCATATACAGAGCCCCTCCAGTCCTTGTTTGTGTAACTGATCACAGAGTTGTATTCATATCTGTGACTTCCTTCTTCTACCAGCCATTCCACATCTTCCTTGGCCTCAGCTGCTCTGGGTTCTTTACCTCCTGGAATTTCTACTAACTCCTGAAAAATTTGAGTATTTACTTTTCTCCCAAATCACAGTTGCTCTAGTACGTGGCAACAGGTCCCTTTGAGATGGCATAAAGAAAGATTCACAGTGTGTCCCCGTGGCAATAGCATAGTGTCCTTTTCAAGGGGACTTGGGTTTCCCTTCAATCAAGGGCCTGCAGGCCTGCAAACGGCCTTCGTTCTGAAAACTGGGTGAAGGGCCTTGAGTCTCCACTTGGCGACTAAGTCAGGTTACCTGCTACCACACTTAGAACTTTTCCTGCGGTTTCCTATGATATCAGGTGATGTTCTAGTAGGCTGACTAGTCTTTCCCTCCGAGGGACAACGTGATCAGTCAGCTACTGCTACAGATCTCTGCAAGCCAAAGAATTCAGATTCCTGGCATTGCCCGTTGCTCTTGTAGTTGGCATGCTCACCTTGTCTTTGGCAATTAAGTGATGCCACTTGGTCATCTGCTATTCTAGGACCCCCAATATCCACAGTGAAATGAGGGAGCCTGTCTCCATAGTGGTGTCTCCTAGAGTTCTTCCTGGCCTGGAAAAAGAGCAGTCACAGATCTTTTTGGGGATGAGGTGCTCCAGTACCCTCCTGAGGAGGGGGCCTTCGGAGTCTTCGTGAGGAGTGCCGTTGGGAGAGTTGAAGGTTGCCTGTGATGCGCCTGGCCCAGCAGGCGTATTTACCATAGTCTTTAGAACCTCTCCTCTGTGCCATGCCAGGGAGGCTTCTGCATTTCAGCCCTACTAAATGCAGGTCACCATCATTTCCAGATTTCAGTCAACCAGGCTAGGAAGCTGTTAAAGCCACATCCAGCTGCACAACTAATGCATTAAATTGAGGATCTCTGGTAAGTGCACTCCTGTTAATGAATTTGGTCCAGTGGCTGGTGGTGGTTTCTGCCCTCCTTGGTATAAACCCATGGAGTCCATTCGCACACTCATGTTCCCTAGGTTTCTGCTGACACATTAGCAAGAGCCTTCAGCTCTTCTGGTGCGAGCCATTTACTCCTAGGTCGTAGTGAGCACCTGTCTCCACGGGCCATGCTAAGATTTTGCTCTAGTTAAATCTAGGTAAGTCTAGAGGGAACAGGGCCTGGTTGTGGTGGGTTCTGAGAAGGATCAGTATCCTCTTTAAAGGCATCTACCCCAAATGAAGCCATCATAAGGTTTTCCAGCTCCGGAAGTCTAGCCTCTGTGGACAGTGGAGGGGAAGCTGCTGCTACTTAAATGGGAGGCTCAGAACGACCCGGAGGCCAATGTCATCAGTTTCTCTAGGTCCAGTAAGATGTCCTCACCTCAAGTTTTAGAATCCTATTTTTTCCTGATTAATGCTTAAACTTTCACATGGGAAGCTTGGCATGACTGTGAATTCAGCTGCCATTTTAATTTAGTAACTTGCACCATTAAATATATATATATATTTTTTGAGACCGAGTTTCGCTCTTGTTACCCAGGCTGGAGTGCAATGGCGCGATCTCGGCTCACCGCAACCTCCGCCTCCTGGGTTGAGGCAATTCTCCTGCCTCAGCCTCCTGAGTAGCTGGGATTACAGGCACGCACCACCATGCCCAGCTAATTTTTTGTATTTTTAGTAGAGATGGGGTTTCACCATGTTGACCAGGATGGTCTCGATCTCTTGACTTTGTGATCCACCCGCCTCGGCCTCCCAAAGTGCTGGGATTACAGGCTTGAGCCACCGCGCCCGGCGCAACCATTAAATATTTTGTTGATTTTCAGCAACGTCAGCCCTATAGGCTACAAAAAATAAGAGATTATTTTGGGACTGTCATAGAAGCTGTCTGATTCTCAGACCATGACTTGAGGTAGGAATTAATGGGCCTGAGCTTGTCATTTTCTCTCTGTAAGCGCTCAAGGACACAAAAAGAAATCCATTTCATACCACATCCCATATGGTCATCATTCCAGCCATACAGCAGGAACAGAAGCCGCTTAAGCTTCCAAGGCACATGCTTGAAATTGGCACTTTGCCACAATAGACTACAGGTGATGGCTTGATTAATTGTGATGCTGTTGTATATCACACATTACAAGAGTCACATATCTCATTGGCAAGGAGCTCAGCACCGTGCTCACATCCAAAAGCACAACCACATCAGTCCCTAAATCCCATCGTTAGGGATTAATGGGACCATTCCCAGTGCCAATTCTGTAGACGTCTGTGCCCAGTCAGAAGACAGAAACCACCCAGTTGGTTATGCAGGGGATATTTAGCACAGGAATGATTAGTTACAATGAAAGAGTGACTATAAGACACAAGGAAACTCTATAGGGTGCCCTGGGGTTGAGGGAGAGTACTCAAGGAACAACACGCTTGGAAGGCATTTGGGTCTCATTGGAGAGGCTGTGATTTTAGCCACCAGAAAGCAGAGAAGCTGGCTGATTCAGCTAGACTTGAGATTGTGTGGAGTTGCTAGGCAAACAGCTGACAGCCCTCTGGGGTGCTGCTGAAAAGCCGAGCATGCACAAGCAGAGATGCGGGTGTGCATCTGGGAGCGTGGGCACCAGCGGGATAGAAAGCTTTGGAGCTTGTGGCATGCATAGAAGAAGTGGGGCTTGCAGAGGAAACGGCTACTCTGTGTGGACTTCTGGCCACTGGAGGCTAAGTGCTGGCTACACGCGGCTTTAGCTTCTCTGTCTGGAAGGCTGCAGATGGATTATCCCTGATCCAAGGCTGTAGGCTGCCCAGGGAATACTTTCGCAGCCTGCAATTCAGGCTGGCTCTCTCAGATGCCCCCACATAATGGTTGCTCTAGGTATCACTATATGTACATATATGTATGTATATGTGTGTGTGTGTGTGTGTGTGTGTGTGTGTGTATGTATGTATATGTCTTATCACAGTCTGCTGGTGTTACTATTTTACCAGTTGGAGTGAAGAGTAGAAATCTCACCTTTGTACACTCACATTTAGAATTATCTTAAATATTTCTTCTACATACATTTAGAACTGTTATCAGACAGTGTTATAATTTTTGTTTCAACCACCAAACATGATTAGGAAAACCTGACCAGGAGTGGTGGCTCACTTGGGGGCCCAGGGCCAGAGGATTGCTTGAGCCTAGGAGGTTGAGGCTGCAGTGACCCAGGTACGCGCCACTGATCCATGTATGTACACTGCAGCCTGGGTGACAAAGCAAGACCCTGTCTCAAAACAAAGACACAAAAAAACACCCAAAACAAACAGACAAAAGAACTCAAAAGGAAATGTTGTTTTTATCCACTTTACTCTTTCCATTGTTCTTTTTCCTTCCTGATGTTCCAAGTTCCTCTCTTTCTTTACTTTCTGTTTAGAGAACTTTCCTTCCTTGAGGGTGGGCCTACCGGTGACAGATTCTATTTGTTTCCATTTATTTGAGAATATCTTGATTTCCCCTTCATTCCAGGAGGATATTTTCATATTTTCACCGGATATAAAATTTTGGGTTGACACTTCCTTTCCATCAGCCTTGAAAAATACTGCGCCCTTTTCTGCTTGCCTCCACGTTTCTGATGAGAACCCTTTCATTAGAATTGTTTTCTCCATACCTAAGGCATTGTTTGTCACTTGCTGCTTTCAACGGTTTTTATCCTTAGAGTTCAGAAGGTTGACTAGGACATGTTTTGGTGTGGATTTCTTTGGGTTTATCCTGGGGGAGAGGGGGCTGGTGGCTCACTCAGCTTCCTGAACCCGTAGCTTTATGTCTTCTGCCAAATTGAAGCTCCTGACCATTATTTCTTTGAGCACTTTTTCTTCCCATCTTCTTTCTCTTCTCCTTCCCGGACTCCAATGACATGAATATTAGACCTTTTGTTAGTGCCATGGGTCCCTGAGGCTGTTAATTTTTTTGTCTTTCATCCTGTTTTCTTTCTGTTGCCCGGATTGGGTAATTTCCTTTGTCCTGTCTTCAAGTTCACGGATTCTTTTTCTCTGTCCTGTCCATTTTGCTGTGGGCCCCATTATTTCTGTGTTCTTTTCTCATCTTTGATGTCTTTGCTGGGGCTTTCTGTTTTTTTTTTGTTTGTTTGTTTGTTTCAAGCATATTTGTAAGTGTTCATGGAAACATGTTCGTGATGGCTGCTTCACAGCTGTCAGGGAATCCCAGTGTCTCTGGCATCTTGGTGTTGGCATCTGTGCGTTGTCTTTTTTCATTCAGTTTGAGGTCTTCTTGGTTCGTGGCATGACAAGTGATTTTTAATTGAGACTTGGACATTTTGTGATGAGTCTGGGTTTAGTGACCCTTCTGTGTTAGCTGGCTTCCTTTGCTACTGCTCTGGCTGGGGAGGAGGTGAGTGAGTGGAAGTCCAGGTTCCCCACTCAGCCTCTGCTGGTGCTCGTTGGGAAGGTCCTGTTACGTCCTCGGAAGGACAGGAGCACAGGCTCCCTGCCAGGCCTTCACTGACATTTCCCTGTCTGGAAGAGCTAGGAGTGTCTTGCTATCGCTTCCCACAGAAAGAGGGAGTGGATTAACACACTGTGGCATACCCACACTGTAAAGTAGGACTTGGATGGCTCTCAAAGGTATTGTCCCGAGTGAAAGAAGCTAGACCAAAAAAGCCACATAATGTGCGGCTGCATTTGTAGAACATTCTGGAAAAGACAAACCTGTAGGGACGGAAAACAGATCTGTGGTTGCCAGAGGCTGGAGGTGGAGGAAGAGATTGACTCGAGAGAGGAGGGATGATGTGGAGGGTGATGGTCTTCTTCATTTTGCTTATGTTGGTTGTTACAGAACTGTATTTACTTGTCAAAATTCATAGGACCATACACTAAAGAGGGTGAATTTCACTGTATGTAAATTGCACCTTAAATAAAAAAATACGTCCTGTTGAGAGATGGAGAAATTTGAGGAAATGATCTCTTGCTACCTCTCAGTCTGCAGCCATAGAATGGCCTTGGGTCCTAACTGACATAGCTTTTATGAGTAACCCCCATTCCCCTGTAATATGCATGTGCATTTTGCTTTAGTGCGTGCACTGTGGCCATTTACCTTGTAGTTCCCACATGGGCAGTTTAAGCGTTAACTCATAGAGTATTCTGAATCGTGTCAGCATTTGGGATGCTTCCTCCTACCCTTTCTTTGAATTCAGCGTTGCATCTGTTTGCTATTTTCCTGGCTAATTATTGTAATTATATAAAATAATAACCATCACCAATGCAATATTCTGAATTCATTATTTCACATCATAAACAAATCTGTTGATAGTCTGCTAGGCGATGGCAAATTGTGGTGCTATGTAGCGTTTTATTTTATGTTCTAAGTCACGAGGAATCAAGATAAACCTCCAACTTAGCCAGGTCCATACTCGGAAGAGCTGTCCTCGGCACACACGACAGCCAGCAGGTCACCTCCAAAGTGGCCTTCGGTGGCAGAAGAAGAGCAGTCCTGGATGGCAGTCCTCATCCCTGTGCTGGCTTTGTCTTCTATCCGGCAATAAAGCTTTCGGCTTTGCTTTCTCCATTTGCCGTAGAGGAGAGTAGCAGTCACAGGAGTAATAAAGACAGGCGTCTTGTCATTTAACTAAGCATGGCATCTCTAGTATCCATAATTTCAGGTCATTATGTACCCAGACATTGTTCTCTCCATTTTGCAGATGAAAAAACAAAGGCCCAGGGAAACAGAATACTTGCCCAGAAAGAATTAAAAAAACACTGTTGAGCTAGGCTTCATTTTTTTATGAAGAGAGTTTTACTATGTGTTAAAATGCTCCAGATTCAGTGTGTCATGGCGCAGACGTGCCCAGCATTCCCACCTCGGGGCCTTTGCACTGGCTGTTTGCCTCCATTGGCCTTTGCACTGCTGGAAACACTCTTACCCCAGGTACCAGCACGGCTCATTCCACCACTAGGTTCCCATGTTAAAACCAGGTAAGTCTAGGGCAAACTAGGATGAGTTAGTGTATAGTACACCAGTATGTGAAACAGTGGGTGTTACGGAGCTGACCTTCTTGTTAGGGATGCTCACCTGCCCCATCTCATTTAAAATTGCATTCCTCCCTCCCTTCCTGACCCTTCTGATGTTCCTCCACCATGCTCCTTCTCCCCTTTAGCCTACTGTATTTTTTCCATGTTACTTACCACTTTTCAATATATTATATAATTTATGTTTAAAAACTGTTGCTTGTCTGTCTTCCTAACTAGAATATAAGTTTCATAATATAAGCTCTTTTGTATACTGATGTACTATACCCAGGGAGATCAACTCATTCTAGTTTGCCCCGAACTTGCCTGGTTCTAAAGTGGAGAGTCCTGCATTCTGGGAATCCCCCTAGTCCCACGTAAAACAGGACCCTGTAACTTCTAGCACATAAAACAGCACCTGGCATGTAGTAGATGCTCAATAAACATTTGAGTGAATGAATAAGTATTCAGTAGTTGGAAACTAAACTAGAACAATTGCCTTGGTTTTGCAGTGGTCCTATGCTCCATGTAATGTCATCCTGAAGAGTGTTAATTTATTCTACCACTTTTTGTTTGAAATTGTACTAAATAGCCGGGCGCGGTGGCTCAAGCCTGTAATCCCAGCACTTTGGGAGGCTGAGGCGGGTGGATCACGAGGTCGAGAGATCGAGACCATCCTGGTCAACATGGTGAAACCCCGTCTCTACTAAAAATGCAAAAAACTAGCTGGGCATGGTGGCGCGTGCCTGTAATCCCAGCTACTCAGGAGGCTGAGGCAGGAGAATTGCTTGAGCCCAGGAGGCGGAGATTGCAGTGAGCCGAGATCGCGCCATTGCACTCCAGCCTGGGTAACGAGAGCGAAACTCCGTCTCAAAAAAAAAAAAAAAAAAAAAAAAAAAAGAAATTGTACTAAATAAAACCTACTGCTTTGTTAATGTTGGTGCCCCAAGCACTACCATACAGCCCCCAGCTAGTGAGACCTGGAGAGGCAGACCCTGCAGTGTCCTCTGAGCCAAGGAGAATGGAGGCTCCACGTGCCCACTCTCTCAGCCGGTGAGGGTTCTGCTGTACCATCAGCATCCCGTGGCCTTGCTTTCTCTTTATTTTGCATTCCAGCAAACACTTTGGACCTAAAATAGGTGTCAAAGCGTATGCAAGTGCTTGAGCTGGATTGACCCAGCAAGCAAATGAAGAGAGTTTTGCTATGTGTTAAAATGCAAATCTGGACTGTCTAGGCTTTTCAAAGAAATGGTTGACAAGGCAGAGGGGAGAGACCAGCTGACTACAATAGGCTCAGAAGAGAAGCAGAAGAGACTCTCATCTGAGCTGTGTCAAAGACTGGGCGTTATACAGAGACAAGGAAAGCACAGTGCCATTTCCAGAGGGGTGAAGCAGTAATGACTCCTTTCAATGCTGATATCATTGTCCATTCCAGTTATGCACTCTGGGGAAAGTGGGTTGTCTGTGGAGTCATAGGCTGTAAGGGCAGGTGGTTAGACAAAAATCACCACGGGGCAAAACTAACCCTAAAATTCTTCAGGCAGGCAGCATGTTATTAGGCAGCATGTCATGCTATCCAGTTGCCTCAGCTGCCTAATACACCCACCCATAAAGCCGTGGCTTAGAATAACAACTGCTTATTTGGCTCATGATTCTAGGGGTCAGTATTTTAGGCTGGGCTTAGTTAGGTGGTTCTTGTTGTGGCTGGATTTGTATATCTGTGGTCAACTGCCCAGCCTGTTGGGGACCGGCTGGACGAGGAGGGTCTCGCCTGGGGTTGCTCGGCTCAGCTCCACGTGCTCTCTCATCCTCCTGGGGGCTCCCCTGGGCTTGTTCTCATGACAGAGGTAGAGCAGAAGCATGCAACCTTCTTGGGACTGAGGCACACCATCACTATTGCCACATGGTGTTGCCCATGTGGAGAAAAAGTCTCCAGATCTTGATGGGAGGAGTAGCAAAGTGCCCTTGCAAAGGCTGCAGAAACAGAGGCGTGAAGAAGGGGTGCTGTTCTTTCAGTCTGCTCACAGTACTTCTCAGTACTTCAACTCAGCCAGTTTTTCTTTTGGTCTTCAATTTTGTCTTGTTTCCTTGTTTAATCAACAGGTGCAGCGAGAAGCTTATATTTCTGGTACATGTTGCCCCCAGAATACCGCAAACACTGGAATCGTGTTTAGCAGTAGCTGTGAGGGCCACGTGGGGCTGAGCCTGCTTAAGGGAACCAGGGCTTCAAGCCCCCTCCTTTCACTTGGGCATGACTGAGTTGACAGCCAAGAGCATGGCCAAATTGTTATTTTCTTTTCTTGTGCAACCTGTGAGGTTGAATTCAAGTGAATTAAATTTGCCTGTGAAGGGACTCTGCTATATAAACCTTTGGGAATTTCTGAGAAATCATAGACTAGAACAGTACGGCTTGGCTCAAGTAAGTGAGGAACCTCGTCAGAGGAGTTTCACCTAAAAATGTCTTCCCTGAGCTGGGAATGTCTTCCACTTTAAGCTCTCACTGACCCTGACATCGTGCTGAGACAGCTCTTATCAAAGTCAGGCCATTTCTTTATAGTCTTATCTAAGGATTTAATTCATTCACTCAACAAATATTTATTGAACACCTACTATGTGCCAGGTAATGTGCAGGGCCCTGGGCCATCCTGGGCCAATGATGGATTTTATGCAGTCATTCAGTATAATGGTTCAGAAAGAGTCTCACGGCTTGAAAAAAAAAGTATTAATAACTCAATCTATAACTTTGATATACTAAAATAAAATATTCCTTTACTTTGTCATAGCTGATCAGACTTGTCTAAGATTAGTGGGAGGGGAAGAGGAAACATGTATTTATTGATTCCATCAGGCTTTTACTTTGGACCAGGCATGTTTCCAGTTCATTTGAGTATCACAGGATGCCATGGGGGAGGTGTCAATATTTTTCCATTTTGCAAACCAGAAAACTGAGTCCCAGGGAGGCCGTGCATCCCATCTAAGTCACAGGACTTGGAAGTGGATGGTGGGATTTGGGTCTTCCTCCAGAGCCCGCTCTGTTTTAAAACACTCTGCAGAGCAAATGAAATAAACCCCCAGTCTCCTTACGTCCTCAGCTGCTGTATCCTTTTATCCATCCTCCACCCCAGCATGAAGGACTTGAAGAGGGGGCTCCAGCCTGGAACCCTCGTTACAGAGAGACTCTTCCCACTAGTTGCCCCGGCCCTGGCACCCTGCGAGCTCCATGACAGACTCTGTTCACGTCATAGGAAGACCACGGTGGCTCAGGACACTGCAGCCCTGGGGTCCCCACTGCCCGACCATGCCTCACCCCAGGTCACACATGGACAGCCTGTGAGGATGACTCTTTAGAGAGTCCATCAATGAGAAGTTGGGGGCAGCCCCTGGTGTTACCCTCACTTATGCCTGCTCCTGCCCTGGTTGAAGGCTGACCCTCCCACTGGCCTTCCTCCTCCACACCCATCCCCTTCTCCTACCGTCCAGCACGAGGAGAAGGGTAGGGCTTCCTTTCACATCCTGGATTTGTTTTCTGTGCCCGCAGTAACAAATGACCACATTCTGGGGGGCTCACAGCAGCAGAATTGATTCTTACAGTACTGGAGACCAGTGGTCTGAAATCAAGGTGTATTCAGGGCTACCCTCCCTTTAAAGCTCTGGGGGTGGAGGTGAGGGGGTCCTTCCTGGCCTCTTTCAGTTCCTGGTGGCTCCAGGCGTTCCCTGGCTTGTGGCTGCATTGCCCCAGTCTCTGCCTCTGTCCTCATGTGGGTCTTCATGTGGCCTCCTCCCCACGTCCTCTCCTTTTCTTATAAGGACACCATCAGTCACTGGATTTAGGGCCCCCACTAAACCCAGTGTGATGCCATCTTGAGATCCTTAACTTCGTGATATCTGCAAAGACCCTATTTCCAAATAAGGTCCCATTCACAGGTAGCAGGGGCAGGACTTGGATGCTGTTTTGGAGAATACAATTCAGCCCACTGCACTTCCCTTACATAAAGCTGCCCTCATCGATCAGGCAGCTAGGCCCATATCTTTGCTGTGCCACTGTTAGAGGGGCATCTTCTCTACAGGAGAGTTCTGGGTGCAGGTCCTCCCTCCTTGGAGTGTGAAACATTAAACAAACAGTAAAGGTAATTTTGAAAAACTCTTCACTCTCACGAACAATATCTAGCTTTCTAGATGATCGTTTTATTTTATTTTATTTTATTTCGAGACAGTGTCACTCTTGCCCAGGATGGGGTGCAGTGGTGCAATCCTGGTTCACTGTAGCCTCAACCTCCTGGGCTCAAGCAATCCTCCCGAGCAGCTGCGACCACAGGCATGCACCACTATGTCCACCTAATTATTTTCTATAGAGATGAGGGTTTCACTGTGTTGTCCAGGCTGATCTCAAATTCCCAGGCTCAAGTGAAGATGACCATCATACAAGAAATCTTTTTTACTTTTTATTTTACTTTAAGTTATGGGATACATGTGCAGAACATGCAGGTTTATTACATAGGCATACATGTGCCATGGTGGTTTGCTGCACCCATCAACCCATCATCTAGTTCTTAAGCCCCACATGCATTAGGTATTTATCCTAATACTCTACCTCCCTGTGTCCATGTGTTCTCATTGTTCAACTCCTACTTATGAGTGAGAACATGTGGTGTTTGGTTTCCTGTTCTTGTGTTAGTTTGCTGAGAATGATGGCTTCCGGCTTCATCTATGTCCCTGCAAAGGACATGAACTCATTCTTTTGTATGTCTGCATAGTATTCCATAGTATACATGTGCTGCATTTTCTTTAGCCAGTCTATTATTGATGGGCATTTGGGTTGGCTCCAAGCCTTCGCTATTGTATGTTGCACTGCAGTAAACATACACGTGCAGGTATCTTACAGTAGAATGATTTATAAACCTTTGGATGTATACCCAATAATGGGATTGCTGAGTCAAATGGTATTTCTGGTTCTAGATCAGGCATCCCCAAACTATGGCCCGCGGACCGCATACGGCCCCCTGAGGCCATTTTTCCGGCCCCCACCGCACTTCAGGAAGGGGCACCTCTTTCATTGGTGGTCAGTGAGAGGAGCACAGTATGTGGCTACCCTCCAATGGTCTGAGGGACAGTGAACTGGCCCCCTGTGTAAAAAGTTTGGGGACGCCTGGTCTAGATCCTAGAGGAATCACCACACTGTCTTCCACAGTGGTTGAACTAATTTATACTCTCACCGACAGTGTAAAAGTGTTCCTATTTCTCCACAGCCTTGCCAGCATCCGTTTTTTTTAAAAATAATTGCCATTCTAACTGGCATGAGATGGTATCTTTTTTTTCATATGTTTGTTGGCCACATAAGTATATTCTTTTGAGAAGTGTCTGTTTATATCCTTCACCCACTGTTTGATGGGGTTGTTTTTTTCTTGTAAATTTGTTTAAGTTCCTTGTAGATTCTGGATATTAGACCTTTGTTAGATGGGTAGCTTGCAAAATTTTTCTCCCATTCTGTTGGTTGCCTGTTCACTCTGATGTTAGTTTCTTTTTGCTGTGCAGAAGCTCTTTAGTTTGATTAGATCCCATTCGTCTATTTTGGCTTTTGTTGCCATTGCTTTTGGTGTTTTAGTGATGAGGTCTTTCCCATACCTATGTTCTGAATGGTATTGCCTAGGTTTTCTTGTAGGGTTTTTGCAGTTTTGGGTTTTACATGTAATTCTTTAATCCATCCTGAGTTAGTTTTTATATAAGGTGTAAGGAAGGGGGTCCAGTTTCTGTTTTCTGCATATGGCTAGCCAGTTTTCCCAGCACCATTTATTAACGGGGAGTTCTTTCCCCATTGCTTGTTTTTTGTCAGGTTTGTCAAAGATCACATGGCTGTAGATGTGTGATGTTATTTCTGAGGTCTCTGTTCTGTTGGTCCATATATTTGGTCTATATATTTGTTTTGTTATCAGTACCATGCTGCTTTGATTACTGTAGCCTTGTAGTATAATTTGAAGTCAGGTAGTGTGATGCCTCCAGCTTTGTTCTTTTTGCTTATGATTGTCTTGGCTATACTGGCTTTTAAAATTTTTTTTAGGTTCCATATGAAATTTAAAGTAGTGTTTTCTAATTATGTGAAGAAAGTCTCTGTTAGCTTGATGGGAATAGCATTGACTCTACAAATTCTTTGGGCACTATGGCCATTTTCACGATATTGATTCTTCCTTTCCATGAGCATGGAATGTTTTTCCATTTGTTTGTGTCCTTATTTCCTTGAGCAGTGGTTTGTAGTTCTCCTTGAAGAGGTCCTTCACGGCCATCATATTCCTCATGCCAGCTTAGGCTTCCCTGTTCTGTCTTCCTTCACTAGAAGGAATATCCTTCTCAGCTCCTTGATTTTGGGTGAATCCCTCCATCTCTCAGCACCTTATTCCTCTTGTTAAAGTGATAACAGCACCTCCCTGCTGTGCGGATTAGATGGCTTGGGACAGGTAAAGGCCTTGGGCCTATGGCCTGCACGTGATGATGTCACATGAAGGTCCGCTCCTGGCGCTGTGAAGCTGCACAGCTTAGGCAGATGTCTCAGGCGAATCAAGGTAATGCTGCTGGGTTTGGGAAAAAGGAAAAGAGAAAATTATCTGAATAGTTTTCAGCAGATTCTTCCTATTTTGCATTATGCTGTGATCAGTGCTTGTAGGTAGCGTCTGTTTAAGCCTCGTTACCTCCATTTTACAAATGAAAATCCTGAAGTTAAGGAACTTGCTGAGCCTCACCAGGAAGGAGAAAGTGGCAAAACCCAGGCTTTTTTCTTCTTCCACCAAGAAGACAGGGGACGGGGAGGACTGAGCGCAGCGAGCAGCACCTCTGACTTGCCAAAGCCAACCGGACAGCAGGCTTCTCCCTCCACACATCCGTAGCCAGTTGACCATCTACAGGGAAACCACATCATTTGTGTATGAAAATGAGGCAATTACAGGAGACACTCCTTTGCTCCAACTTGCCTAAGCTTTCTGCACACTGTGTTTGTTTGTAAACTCTCTTCTGGCCTGCTCCGTTATCGTAATTGTTTAAGCAAAACATATTTCATCACTAAATAGAAGTAATTTGGCTGACGTCATAGTGGGAACTAACATGTATTTGGCCCTGACAGGAAGCAGGCAGCCTCCCCTGCTTTCAGAGAGGTGTTGTTTATAACCAGCCACTCCCACCCTCAGAGACCCCCTTCAGACCCTTCTGGAATCTGACAAAAGTTAGGGCTGCTCTTGCTCTCTAGGAACATTCACCTGTGCTCCTAAGGTAAGTTGTAATTTCACTTTGGGTCCTGGCTGGCCTAGATGCACATACAAGTGGGCAGGTGACTGAGAGGAGTCTGAGAGGGGGGCCATTTACAGAGTGTGGGCCTGGTTCTGGGATGTCGGGGCACGCGAGGGCTGGCAGCAGTGGGAGATTGTTACCTACCTTAGAGGAGAGATAACCTAGCAAAAGTCTGTCCTTGAGTAGAGGGACAAAGGCCACCTTGAAGCCAGGCCTGACCTTACCCTCCTGCCTCTGACTTTCCAGCACCTCCCTTCGGGCAAACCTGGCTGGGTACCAGAGGACCAGGGAGCATGTTGCTACAGCCTTGCAGGTACAGGATCTAGGTCAAGGGTGTATCGGGTGAAGACTGTAAGTTAAGGGAGGGGCTCCTTGAAGTAGAGGCTTGTAACACTCAGGTGTGTGCGATCATACGCAGTGGCCCACAGAAACAGATTTTTAAAAATGTAACAGGAATTTGTTTTCACGGTTCTTAGGGAAAAATGATCATCTTTTTTTGGTGATGATTTATTTAGTGCCCACCCTTTTATGCCCAGTTACTACAAGTATTTATTTCTTTTGGCTCCCTTGTTCCTGCAATAGGCCAAACATGACATCATGGTGTATACCTTGCATTTCTTGGCTGGAGAGGATAAATATCTTTTCATATCTCTTTTTAAAAACTTTCAACTTAAAAAAATTTTTTTGAAGTTGATAGACAATTTTTAAGAGTAGTTTTAGGTTTGTAGAAAATTGAGGAGAGAGTACAGAGAGTTCCCATCTGCCACTTTCATTCTGTTTTCCCTGCCCGATACATCTTGCCTGACGGTGATGCATTGGCTGCAATTGGTGAACCAAATGATAGACACTGAAGTCCGTAGTCTACACAAGGGTTCTCTCTTGGTATTGCACGTTCCATGGGTTTTTCCAACTGTATAGTGACACATGTCTGGCATTACAGGATCAGAACAGCCCCTTTCACTCTACCTACCTCTTCATCCCCTCCTCCCCTGACCCCTGGCGACCCCTGATCTTTTCAGGGTCTCCATAGTTTTGCCTTTTCCAGAATGTCATACAGTTGGAACCACACAATATGAAGTCTTTTCAGATTGGCTTCTTTCACTGAGGAACATGCATTTAAGATACCTCTATGTCTTTGAGGCTTGCTAGCTTGTTCCTTTGGATCAGTGAATAATATTCCACTGTCTGGATGTGTGTTTACTGATGTTTGTTTACTGAAGAACATCTTGCTCACTTCCAAGTTTTTGCAATTACAAATACAGTTGCTGCAGACATCAGTGTGCTGCTTTTTGTGTGAATGTCAGTTTCAACTCACTGGGAAATGATACAGTTTCCCTTCCTCCCATGTTTTTTTTTTAAACTTTTTGAAAATTGTGGTAAAACATACATAAACTATAACACCTTAACCATTGTGAAGCATACAGTTCAGTGGCACGAAGTACATTCACATTGCGTACATCCCTTTTAAAGTAACAGTGTTCCAGCCACAAGGCTCTGAAAGGCAGGGTGGGGACCGGGTAAGAGTGTAAGTGGTCCCCATATGGGGCAGAGTGAGTGATGGTGGTCCAGGATGACCAGAAGTTTGGGAAACTTATAACTGTACCAGCTGCCTTAGCACCCAAGTTCCATCTGCCTAACGTGTCTAACAATAGTATTATTAACTTGTCCATGGCCTTCTCTTTCAGGACCCCACATGTAAATTCTAAAAACCTACTTATGGCATTTTCATGTTCTCTCTTTGCCCAGGCTCATGTATGGGTTGCTTCTGCGAAGGAGGGCTTGAGAAATTGTCACTTCTTCTCTTCAAGTTTCTTTCACCTTTTTGTTCCTCTTTCCTCCATCAAGCTGCATATTTGCACCAAAAGCTATGACTGTTTGTGGGGGGAAATTGGGAGGAGGTGGGGAGCTGCACACGTGGCAGATGAGGGATGTGCCAAGTTCCCTGCAGGCGGGAGTCTGGGGATGGCGACAGGGCGAGGACTTGGCATTCAGTCCAGGTGACCAAGGGGCTGTCCTGGACCCTTCCCTCGCTTGTATGAAGAGGTAAGCCTGGTGTGCCGCCTTCCCAGCCCCGGCCCTCGGCTTCCCCATCAGTCCAGTGGGGACAATAGGACTTGCCATCTCCTTGATTCAGAGTGAGCAAAATTATCTGCAGCCTTTTAAGGTTTTCCTGAGAAAAGTGCCATCTCCCTGGAGGAAAGTGTTAGTCAGCTGTCATCTTGCCGGCAGGGATCAGCTGTTCCTCAAAGGCGTCAATTTTGCTGTGATCACAGAACAGGCTGCAGAGAGCACAGAATGATCATCGCGGCAGGTGTGTCAGAAATGGATCGCTCTTTTCCTGCCTTTCTATTTTGAAGCCCCAAGACTCCCACTCTATGGCAGTCAGTTCTGGGCTCCTTTTCCTCCTCCCCCCACCCCCAGATTGGGCTAAAGTGTGTGTGTGGGGGGCACATGACACTCGACCCTCAGCTCCTCAAGGAGACCCCCACTGAGAAACCTCTCAGGTGGTAACCTCCTCAATTCGGCACCGTTTTCCCGGCCACTTCAGGGCCCTCCTGGGTGCTCTAGAATTTGTCCTGCGGCGAGAACTCTGTGTGAGCCTCGTCCTCCTGCCTGGACATGTGCTCTAGGCTGTTGATGCTCTGCATCTGGCACCCCTGTTTCCAGACTTCCCTGGGGAATGGAGCAGGAATTGCCACTGAGGCGGGAGCTGGAGGGACTGACTCCTCCCTTCCTCTCTTCCACGACCTCCCCACCCACAACCATTAGAACTAGGGGATCAGGACAACAGGCTCATACTCATCCAGTTTCCTTAGGGTTTAGGGCTTTGGGAATTAAAATGCCTTTACTGAGTTTCTGTCACAGGAACAGACACAAGCCCTGCCCACCTGTGCCCGACTCAGCATTTCAGAGCCAACTGCAGGCAGCACTTCTGTTCCGATGGCTCCGTGCGGCCACAGAGTCTGCCCTGGGCATTCACACGTGGCTGGAAACACCAAGACACAGCTGCTCCCAGAGGCAGCCTCGATGCCGGCAGCTCCCTCACCCCAGGATGCGTGTTCTACGTCATCTCTTGGTGTCCCCTGGTGGGATGAAGCTCCTGTCACCCACAGTAGGGACTTGCTGGACATTTGTAGCTTCCTTCTCATCCAGCTTTCTCATTTCCCTGCTAGTATTTCCTGGGATCACCTCCCAAATAAAATACTTGGATCAGAATCTTTTTCTCAGGAACCCACCCCGAGACAGCATCCCTTGCTAGAGGCGAGGCATGGAGACTGCTGAGCTGACGGATGGGGGAAGAGACAAGGGGTAGGAGGAAGACAGGGTGGGGGAGGAATCGGTAGTTAATAGTTCAAAATATTATGGCATATCACTGCAAACTGAAATAAATGGAGCTCTTATTCTGTGCTGGGCACAGCACTTGGTGTTTTCACATAATTTATTTCATCTGATCCTCCTAAGAATAGTGCCCCAATGCCACTATTCTTAGAGCCAAGGAAACAGTCTCAGGGCCACCCACTAGCAAGATGGTTAAGCAGGGAAGGAACTCAGGCCTACTGATCTCCTGGGGAGGTTTCTGAAATTCTCAGCTAGTAGAAAGGTTGCCGTGTCTTGAGGTAATCCTTTATCTTCCATTCCTATTAGCTCTTACCCATTCTGGTAGCCATCTACTCATCTCTAAAGGTTCCTGCCTTTCCATCTCTCCTTAAAAACTTATCATGTCTCAGATTGTTTGGAAGCCAGGGGCTCTTGCAGATGGCGTGCTGCAGTGAGATTCATGAGACTGAGATTGAGGAGAGGGACAGAGTGTGGTTGTAGTGGTCTTCTGGGTCCTCCCTTCTGCTCATGGTATGCAGGTAAATGTTGAAGCCAGTTTCAGGATTAAAACAAAACAAAACAAAACAAAACAAAAAACTGACTTATAGCATTTGTCGATTCTTATGGTGTCAGGGCTTCCACTGCGGCCAGTTCAAGCTGTGAGCATGACACTACTGACACTGAGGTTGGTAAGAGCCAGAGGTGTGACATTCCACACCTCCAGGGAGCTCCATACTGCCAGGGAGTGTTCCCACCACACCAGTACATTCCACATAAATGGCCCCAAGATCCCTGAGAATGGAAGGTGCCATAGAATCTTTAGCAGGTGGTGAGCTCTGAGTATGTAGGAGCTGGTATGAACTGGATGTTTCTTCCCCGCACCTCCAAATTCACATGTAAAATTCTCACTCCCCATGTGGTGGTATTAGGAGGTGGGGCCTTTGCAAGGCTGTCAGGTCATGATGTGGAGCCCTCACAAATGGAACGAGTGCCTGATAAAGGGGATCCCAGAGAGCTCCACTGGCCTCTCCATGATGTGAGGGGCAGCAAGAAGATGGTCATTGGGGAAGCAGGATGCAGGCCCTTCCAGGCACTGAGCCTGCCTTAGAATTGGACTTGATCTTGGACTTCCAGTCTCCAGAGCTGTGTGAAATAAATACTTGTCATTTAAGCCACCCAGTCTAGGGTATGTTTGTTATAGCAGGCCAAAGTACTTTAAAAAATTGAGTACCTTTGCTCCATGAAGACAATACCTTTTTAAAAAATTGGGGCAGTACCTTTTTAAACTTGACGTAAAATTCACATAACATTAAATTCATCATTTTAACTATTTTAAAGTGTACAATTCTATGGCATTTAGTACATTTATAGTTTTATGCAACTGCCACCTCTGTCTAGTTCCAAAACGTTTTCATCACCGCAAAAGGAAATGCTGTACCCAGTTAAAGGCTCCTTCCCCGTCCTCCCTTCCTCTGGCAATCACTATAATTCCAGGTTCTTCATACAAATGCAATCATAAAACATGGTCTTTTGTGTCTGGCGTCTTTCACTTAGCCTGACGTTTTCAAGGTGGATCCCTGTCTTAGCATGTGCCAGCTCTTCATTGCTTCTAACGGCTGAATACGCACGACCCCACTGCACTGTGTGCTGCCCTTTGTCTATGCACTCATTAGCTGGTGGACATTTGCGTCATTTTTCTCTTTCGGCTATTTTGAATAAAGCTACTATGAGCATTCATGTACAAGTTTTGGTGTGAACACCTGCTTTCAGTTCTCTTGGGTATATACCTAGGAGTAGAGTTATTGGATCACATCGTAATACCATGTCTAACTTTTTGAGGAACTACCCAATTGTTTTTAAAGTGGCTGCATCATTTTATATCCCCACCAGCCATATTTATGGGTTCTAAATTCTCTATGTCCTCACCAACACTTGTTATTTTATTGCTTATTAGTTTGTTATTATTATTTACTATTGCCATGGTTGCTTTGAAGTCCTAGCTCACTGTGGTTCTGATTTACATTTCCCTAACACTGATGGTATAAAGCAGCTTTTTATATGCTTTTTGGGCATTTGGAGAAAAAAATCTATTCAAGTCCTCTGCTCATTTTTAAATTGAGTTTTTACAAAAATTAACTGGGTGTGGTGGTGCACGCCTGTAGTCCCAGCTACTCGGGCAGCTGAGGCATGAGAATCACTTGAACATGGGAGGTGGAGGTTGCAGTTAACTGAGATCATGCCATTGCACTCCAGCCTGGGCAACAGAGTGAGACTCTGCTTCAAAAAAAAAAAAAAATTGTGTTGTCTTTTGTTGTTGCATTGTAAGAGTTCTTTATATATGGATATATCATGCATATGATTTGCAAATATTTTCTCCCATTCTGTGGATTGTCTTTTCACTTTCTTGAAAGTGTCCTTCGATGAACCAAAGTTTTAAACTTTGAAGTCAAATTTATTTTTCTTTTGCTGTGTGTGCTTTTGGTGTCATGTTTAAAAATCCATTGCTAAATCCAAAGAAGTTATGAAGTTTTAATCCTTTGTCATTTAAGAGTTTTATAATTTTAGAGCTTACATTTAGATCTGTGTCAATTTTGAATTATCCAGTTGTCATTTATTTGTTTTTAATATAATTTATTTAATTGTAAGCTTATATAATGTATATTTTAATTATGGCTGTGTTTCCCACAACTGGCTTGCACAATTTTTGAAACTAACCATCTGCTCTCTTGAGCCAGCATGAATGGTGTAGCTGCTCAGTGTGCCACTACTACTATTTTTAAAAATTTATTTATTTATTTTTATTTATTTTTTGAGACAGAGTTTTACTCTGTCACCCAGGCTGGAGTGCAGTGGCATGATCTTGGCTCACTGCAACCTCCGCCTCGCTGGTTCAAGTAATTTTCCTGCCTCAGCCTCCTGAGTAGCTGGGACTACAGGCTCCTGCCACCATGCCCAGCTAATTTTTGTATTTTTAGTAGAGACAGGGTTTCACTGCGTTGGCTAGGCTGACCTCAAACTCCTGACCTCAGGTGATCCACCTGCCTTGGCCTCCCGAAGTGCTGCGATTACAGGTTTGAACCGCCATGCCCAGACATGCCACTACCATGACACCCTGCTTAGAACACCTTGTTGCTAACGGCTGGAATGTGGATCGTTTCCTTGGGGAAAGGAGCTGGGCGTGGGTGAAGTGTGCTTATCTAGCTCCTTGGGGATGGGTGTCTGTGGAAAAAGGATCTGAGGACCCCTGATTCTCTAGTGACAGGCCAGTCCAGAATTTGCTTCTTGCACCTGGCTTTTCCTTTGTGATATGAAGAGCACAGCTGGACCTCTCTTGCTCCCTCCCCTAGCATTTGCCAAGTGACTCCTCCTGGCTTAGAGGGAACCAGTTTGTCCTAACTCAGTCTGGAGGGGCTTTGGAAGCCCCACCTTTGAGCAGAGTCCTAAGTCTTGTCTTGAGGCTGAGGAAATATTCCTTTCCTGGTGGTGTCACCAGATCAAATACAGGATGCCCAGCTACACTTGAATTTCAGATACTCAGTGCTCCAGGTTTCAGTATAAGCACGGAACATGCGAGATTTGGAACATACTTATATCTAAAGTAATTCTCATGCAATACTTGGGACATACTCATACTACAGAACTATGCATTGTTTATCAGATTTAACTGGGAGTCTTGGATTTTTGTTTGCTAAATCTGGCAAGCCTTTCTTTGGGTCAGTTTTTTTCTTATTGTCTTCATCGTGCAGCAGACTCAGAACCTCAGAGTGGGAAGGCCCTGATTTCCTGTGCATTTTGCAGATCCGGAAACTGAGTCCCAGAGAAGAAAAGGGATTTGCCCAGGTGCATGGAATCACTGTGAACTTGGAGGACCTTGACAAGCTGCATGACTTTTTCATGAAGTCAGCACATTTTCTGAGTGTCTTCTCTGCATGGGGCACTGTGCTGGTGCCCGGGGATGATGGTGACGAGCCTGCCGTGGACCTGTGTAGGTGGCATGTTTTAAGTAAGAGGTAGGATTCAGACAGATCTGGGTCCAAATCCCGCTTTGCTACATGTCAGCTTGCACAGTTACTTCTGCTCTCTGAGCCTCAGCTTTCCCTTTTCTCACTTGGGATGAGAGGACATTCTTGGGGGATGGTCAGGCTTCCGTGGGGTGAAGTGCTTGGTGCAGGTAGGGACGATTGACTGCATGAGGAGAGAGGAGAGGTACCCGTGGTAAAGTACGCTTGTTTTCTGCAGGTTGTCCAGCATCCTGGGCCGTCCAGATGATGTGGAATGGAGGCTCCAGAACCCACCTGCCCTGCCCCTCCTGCCAGGGACCAGCCAGCTCCCACTCCTGGCCCTCCAGGGGCCCCAGGTGGCCAGGCCTCACCTCACCTGACCCTGGGCCCTGTCCTCCTGCCGCCAGAGCAGGGCTTGGCCCCCACTGTGTTCCTAAAGGCCCTGCCTATCCCACTGTACCACACGGTGCCTCCCGGGGGCCTCCAGCCACGCGCCCCCCTCGTGACAGGCAGCCTGGATGGAGGCACCCTGCCGTTCATCCTCAGCCCGGTGCTGCAGCCTGAAGGGCCTGGCCCCGCCCAGGTGGGGAAGCCGGTGGCCCCTACGTTGACAGTGAACATTGTGGGCACTCTGCCTGTCCTGTCGCCAGGCCTGGGGCCTGCGCTGGGTAGCCCAGGCAAGGTGCGGAATGCTGGCAAGTACCTGTGCCCGCACTGCGGCCGCGACTGTCTGAAGCCCAGTGTTCTGGAGAAGCACATCCGTTCCCACACCGGCGAGAGGCCCTTCCCGTGCGCTACCTGCGGCATCGCCTTTAAGACCCAGAGCAATCTCTACAAGCACAGGCGGACGCAGACGCACCTCAACAACTCCCGGCTGTCCTCTGAGTCTGAGGGGCCTGGGGGTGGCCTCCTGGAGGAAGGGGACAAGGCCGGAGAGCCCCCCAGAGCAGACGGCAAGGGCGAGAACCAGAGCCAGGGGATGCGCGAAGGGGCCTCGGAGAGACCCCTTTCTCCGGGCGCCCACGTGCCCCTTGTTGCCAAGAACCTGGATGTGAAGACCGAGGCTGCTCCCTGTTTAGGGTCCCCACTGGCCGACAGAGATGCTCCTTGGGACTCTGTCCCCACAGCATCACCCGGGCTCACGGCAGCCGGCACGCAGCCCTGGCGCAAGTTGCCGGAACAGAAGTCCCCGACGGCCGGGAAGCCATGCGCCCTGCAACGTCAGCAGGCCACGGCCGCCGAGAAGCCCTGGGATGCCAAGGCCCCCGAGGGCCGGCTGCGAAAGTGTGAGAGCACAGACTCCGGGTACCTGTCGCGCTCCGACAGTGCAGAACAGCCGCCCGCGCCCTGCAGCCCCCTGCACAGCCTCTCGGAGCACAGTGCCGAGTCCGAGGGCGAAGGCGGCCTGGGTGCAGGGCCGGGGAGCGCGGGGCCTGAGCCCGGGGTGCGAGGAGCCGGCCTGGAGCTGGAGAAGAGGCAGCTGGAGGAGCGCATCTCGCGGCTCATTTCCCACAACCAGGCGGTGATGGACGACGCCCAGCTGGACAACGTGCGGCCCCGGAAGACCGGGCTGTCCAAACAGGGCAGCATCGACCTACCCACGCCCTACACCTACAAGGACTCCTTCCACTTTGACATCCGTGCGCTGGAGCCGGGCCGCAGGAGGGCCCTGAGCCCCGCGCGCTCCACCTGGACTCCCCCTGACAAGTCTCGGCCCCTCTTCTTCCACTCCATCCCCAGTCAGCTCTCCACCACTGTGGAATGTGTCCCTGTCACCAGGAGCAACTCGCTGCCCTTCGTCGAGGGCTCCAGGACGTGGCTGGAGCCCCTGGAGCCCCGGGATCCCTGGCCAAGGACGCAGAAGCCTCTGAGCCCCAGGCCCGGCCCAGCCCGCCTGGGTTGCAGCTCGGGGCTGAGCTCAGCTGACGTCCCCGGGCACCCCCGGGCCCTGGTCAGACAGGCCGCAGTGGAGGACCTGCCAGGCACCCCCACTGGAGACGCCCCGGTGCCTGAAGAAGACAAGGAGGCAAAGAGAACTGTTGCACGGGAAGCCGCGGGCAGCAAGGGCAGGGCGGGCGGCAGGAAGTGCGGCCAGAGGAGGCTGAAGATGTTCTCCCAGGAGAAGTGGCAGGTGTACGGGGATGAGACATTCAAAAGGATCTACCAGAAAATGAAAGCCAGTCCCCATGGAGGCAAGAAAACTAGGGAGGCGGGAGTGGGCAGTGGGGCAGAATCGGGCCTTCCTCTGCAGAAAAAGGCAGCGGGGAGCTCGGGCACAGTCCCCACCCAAGACAGGAGGACCCTTGTCCATGAGGACATATCCACAGGGGTCACACCAGAGCCTTGGGGAAATCCACCTGCCGTAGAGGCCTCTTTGGTGACTGAGCCCCCTAAGCATGGGGAGACAGTAGCCAGGACAGGAGATGGTAACCGACCCAGGGTGGAAGAGGCTGTGTCATCCCCGGCACCGCGCAGCAGAGACAGTCCCTATTCAGGCAGTAGGAGCCCCCTGCTCTCTTCAAATGGGAGGCTGGAATTGGGGTGGCAGTTGCCCCCAGCACCTGGCTCCCTCAAAGGGAGTGACCTAGAGGCTCCCAGGCCAGTTTTGCCAGACCCCAAGCTGGAAGGAGGTGGGGGGAATGTTCAGGAGACCTGCCCGTGGGCCCAGACTGTCCTGAGATGGCCCAGCAGTGGTTCTGGAGGGGACAAGCTCCCCTCGGAGAGGAAGAAGCTGAAAGTGGAGGACCTGCACAGCCAGGAGCAACCGGAGCCTGTGGGTGCAGAGAGCCCACGTGGGCCCACGCAGGCTGCCTCTCTGCCATCCCAGAAGCAGGATGCTGATCCTGGGGAGGTGCCAGGGGGCTCAAAGGAGACTGCCAGGCCAGCGGCCGAGCCTCTGGAGTCCTCTGGAGCCTCCTTGGCTGCTGTTTCTGTTGCTCCGAAGAGGCTGAGAGACAAGGCTCCCCCACTGCATCCTGCAGCCCCAAGCCCCGGGGAGCAGCGCCCGCTGGCCACTCCGCCTCTGGCTTCTAGAATCCTCCCTGCCCTGGCAGACAATGCCTTTTCCCCCAAGTACCTCCTCAGTTTACCTCAGGCAGAGACCCCCTCACCACTGCCTGTTCCCGGGGGACCCAGGCACAGCCAGGACTCTCTCTGCAGCAGTAGGTGGCCTGAGGAACGGGCATCCTTTGTTGGGTCAGGACTGGGGACCCTTCTGCCTTCCAGCTCAGCCTCAGGCCCCTCCCCAGGTGAGGCACACAGCATCCTGGAGGACCCCAGCTGTTCCAGGCCATGGGATGGGAGAAAAGGGGCACAGCTGGGAGTGGACAAGGGAGACAGGATGGCTACTAGCAGGACAGCAGCCAGGGAGTCGCACGTCTCAGCCTCAGGGGCTCCAAGGGAGACCACCTTCTCCCAGCCCACCCCAACGTGTGAGGCCCATTTGGTCCAGGACACGGAGGGTGACCGCCACCGTATCCATCGCCTCTGCATGGGCAGCACTTTGGCAAAGGCTAGGCCCTCTGGGGATGTCCCAAATCCCTGGGTACCCAGCTGGGAGGTAGGGGAGCCTCCTGAGAATGCCCCAGAAGACCCTCCTTCAGAGTCCCTGGCAGGGCCTGACCCAAGTTCCTCCCTCCAGCCTGGCTCTTTCCTCACTGCCCTCACTCGGCCTCAGGGTGTGGCCTCAGGTTGGCCAGAGCTGGCCCTGTCTTCCCACTCAGGGACATCCCGGAGCCATGACATCCACAGCCTCCACAGCCCCTTCCCCTCGCTGAAGGCCGAGCCGAGGCTCACATGGTGCTGCCTGAGCCGCAGCGTCCCTCTGCCTGCGGAGCAGAAGGCAAAGGCGGCATCTGTGTACTTGGCGCTGCACTTTCCTGGCAGCGGCCTCCGGGATGAGGGTCCGGACGGCCCTCCTGGGAGCAATGGAGGATGGACCCGGACAAGCCCTGGAGGAGGAGGGCCGGTGCAGATGTTCAAGGTAAAGCTGGGCTTTGCCCCCGGGGGCCCGGGGTTGAGGGAGCATGTCGTTAGCTCGCAGGACCTGTCGTGAGGGAGGGAAGTGTGAAGCCATCCCATGTAGCATCTGCTGTGCACTATGTCTGCTTGCTTGTTTCTCGGGGAGGCTGGGGATGCCACATACACAGCAGGAAAGAATACAGGCCCAAATGCAAACCAAAACAGAGTGGTGGAAAACAAACGCTCCACAGGAAAGAATTACTGTACTCGAGACACTGGGTGAGATATTCTCCATAATCAAATGTAAAATTTCCCTGAGCTTCCTAGTGACAGGCAAAAAGTAAAATGAAACACTCCACAGAGAGGCGGTTCTCCGGATCACTCTAAGATTAGAAAGCAGGAAGTCTTCTTGAGAGATAGACTCCCAATAATTGAGAGAGTCATTACCCTGGGGATTCTGGAGAAGGAATTACTGTTGATTGGACTCAGACCTTCCTCTGAGGTTCCTAGGAGCACAGATAAAAGGGGGAATGTGGTGGATGCTCACGGGTGTTCTTACTTGGTGATGAAATAAAGCATAGCTTCCTCTTGAGACGGAGTTCATGCACCTGGTTGTGATGACTGAGGGCTTAGCTCTGCTCTGGGGTAGCTTGGGCCACGGCCACTGAGGACAGTCCTGGAGGCTCAGCTCTAATTTAATTCTTGTGGACAGTGACAAAGGCCTGGAGACCAGAGCCTTGCAGGTTGTTCAGCTTTCTCTAGGTGGAACTCAGAGTTGTGGGGAGTGCTGTTTCATCTAAAGAGTAGCAGGTAAATCAGGAGGGACCCAGAGTGTGGGGGCTCCCAGAGAGGTGGGGTTAGCGGAGTAAAGGAGCTGGTCACTGTGTTCTTTGGCCTCCAGTTAACACTGATGGCATAGGCTTTCCTCTGTGGTTGAGCCCAGGTGGGTTTCAGGAGGTTCTGTCCAGGAACGCTCTGAGTTGCCTGGTTGGCTCAGGCCACTTAGCAATGCAGTATTTCCGTTTTGATTTCTGAAGACAGGCATCCTGTCTGCAGAGAGAGAACGCTTCTGAGTTGTCTTCCTCATGATGCCAACATGCTTGGTATTTTCAGCTCCCCTACCCAACAGTCTCAGGGGTGATGTCCCAGGACCAGGTGTCTGAGCCACAGCAGAAGAAGGGCCTGCCTTGTAGGAGGACAAAGATGTCTTATGGGAACAGCAAGCAGAGAAAACTGAGGATCAACCCCAAAAGGTAGGGCGAGTGGCCACCTCTGTCATTTCCACACGTACCCTCAGCTCACAGTTTTGCAAAATCTCTGGAAGAACTTAAGACGGGATTCAAAAGGTATCTGTGTGCTCCAGAGAAGGAGTTCCTGTTTCCTAGGGTTTAGAGTTTCGTGATTAAAGGACTGAATTCATTTCCCCGTTAGTCCCCCCGCCCCTTACAACCCAATGCCTGTGTGTTTTTCGATGGCACCTTTCTAAGGCCAGAAATCCAGGAAATCTTTGAAATAATTACATTGAAAACACATCCATTCAACTTAAGTCTTGAAGAGACAGTGTGTTAATTATTTATAGCTTTTATTGCTTTCTTAATTATGCAAGCAATGAATGTCCTTTGCAGAAAAATTAGACAATACAGATGAGCAAAGAGAAGACAATAAAACATCCTAGTAATCTCACCACGCAGAGATAATCCCCAAGAACATTCAGGAGAGTGCCCTTCCAGTCTTTTCTTTGCGATATGTGCATGCTTGTGTCCACTGCTAACGAACGGGAGGACCTTCGGATCTTCCTGCGCTCAGTCATTGTGTCTTTCTTGGTTTGTCTTTCTCCTTTGCTCAAAACCTGGCAGGCTGTGCATTGCGTACAAGTTAAAAAACAGATTCTCTAGCCAACCCCTGCCCTCTTTTCACCCTCATTTTCCCTGTGACCTCCTCCTGTCCTGCTCCCCCTCCACCTTAACCCCATTCTTTAATCCGCATTCTAATCCCAGATCCCTGATGCATTCGTGCTCCACACCTCAGCTCTCAGCATTCTCCCCTAGACTCCTAGACTGTCAACCCCCTCCCACCCCCCCTTTTTTTTTTTTTTTTTTTTTTGGATGGAGTCTCACTCTGTTGCCCAGGCTGGAGTGCAGTGGCACAGTCTTGGCTCACTGTAACCTCTGCATTTGGGGTTCAAGCAATTTGCCTGCTTCAGCCTTCTGAGAAGCTGGGACTACAGGCATGGGCCACCACACCTGGCTATGTTTTTTTTGTTTTTTTTGGTTTTTTGTTTTTTTCATTTTTAGTAGAGATGGGGTTTGCCATGTTGCCCAGGCTGATCTCGAACTCTTGGCCTCAAGCCATCCTCTCACCTTGACCTCCCAAAGGGCTGGGATTATAGGTGTGAGCCACTGCACCTGGCCTGTCAGTAATTTATCCAAAGTCTGGATATTCTTCAAGGGGCAATCCAAATTCCTAACTCTCCCCTGTAGCTGCTCAGACCCTCAGTGGCTAGAGATGACCTCTTCTCTTCTGGCTCCCCCTCCCACCTCTATCAATGGTGTGCCGGCACCATGTGTCCAGAGCTAACATTACAGAGCACTTGCTGCGTACCAGGCTTTCCCTAATCACTTTCTGGCATGGATTGTTTCAGGAGATCCCACAAGGTACTGCCCACAATATGGATCGTATTATTAGCCCCATTTTTCTCATGAGGAAATGGTGACACAGAGAGCTTAGATTACCTCCCTAGGGACCCATATTTGAACGAGTCAGTCTCCTTCCATAGCCTGTGTGCCAACTGGTGGCTTGTCTTGTTGCATCCCAGCCTGTCCTGGGCACTCTAGTGGCCTGGCATTTTCTAG
This sequence comes from Saimiri boliviensis, assembly GCF_048565385.1. NCBI lineage: Eukaryota > Metazoa > Chordata > Mammalia > Primates > Cebidae > Saimiri > Saimiri boliviensis. The sequence goes on from NC_133457.1 coordinate 122,532,164, forward strand.
ATTTTTCTTGCAGTGCCTGAGATTCTGCATTTCTGACACAGCCAGGTGATGGTGCTGGCCTGATCCCCAGAGCAGGCTTGGAGGAGGGGGGCTTTCCTTTTCAGCATCCGTCCTTTTTCATCACTCAGGGTCCTAAGACAGAAGCCCAACTCAAGGTAGTCTGAACAAAAGAAGACCCCCTCCGGCCTGTGTCATCGGGGCCTCCAAGCCTCATCATCAGCCCTGGCCCAAATTTGGTGGTGTGGGAAGGATAGGCTTCCAAAGGAAAATTCAAATACTGCTCTCGGGGAAAGGGGAACGCATTGCATTCAGATGGAGGGGCTGCATGTGGGTCTCTGAGAACTAAGGGACATTGGCCCATGGTTGCTGGTCCTCCCCAGTATCTGACCAACAAGGAGGAAGCACTCAATTACATCTGACTGGCAACTGATGAGCCTGAAGTCTCCAGGCATCATCGGGAAGATGTGGGGAGGTGAAGAGGGTAGGATGCCTCACAAACAGCTCCCACTTTCCCAAGACTTCAGCTTGACTAATTTGACAAATATTTACGATGCACCTGCTATGCACCTGGTGCCCACACCTAGAGGTGGCTGGGGAAGCTTTCTTAATCCAGAATTGGAGATATCTCTCCAGGACATCTTGCAAACTCACTAGCAGCTCTTGGGCCAAACACAGTGCATCTAAGAACCGTTAGGCCAAGTGTTCTAAAATTTTTGACACTACCAACCACATGATTAGAGGAAAAGATTTCTCACAAAAATCTGGATTTCTAACTTTTCTTGAAATATGGGAAGCTTTGAAGACACTGGCCCTGCCTCTTTGCATGGCAACAGCCAGCTGGAGATGAGCAGTGGCCACAGGTGAGAGCAGGGCTCTGCACTGTGCTCTCGAGCTTGCCTCTCCTAATGCCTTACCCTTGGCCAGCCTCTTTCAGTTATGCTATCTGCCTGGACCTTATAGCATTTGAGTTTGCAAATTTTGGTCTCAATAGTGGGTCTTGTGAGAATAGACTGCATCTCCACTCAACAAATCACAGCAAGAGTCCATGGATGGGTACAGGAGGGAGCAGGAGCATTGCAGAACAAGGAGGGGTCTGAACAAGGACTTGAAGCTCTAACCAAGAACCCCTGGCTGGGTGAACTGAGGAGGAATCTGCTGAGCTTTTTAAGTCCACAAACATTTATTGGTCAATCATGATTCAGTCATCACTGATACTTTTGTTGGTTCATGACTGTCTTTTTAGTTAAGTCCAGCTTCAAGGCCTTTGCATCTGCTAGTCCCTGCACCTCCACCTGCACACTCCACCTCTTGCTCCTCACATGACTTGCTCCCCTGTCTCAGAAAAAAACATCAGGACCGTGAAGGCATGGATATCTTTGACGGGAGATATTATTCTGCCCACCACACTATTATTCACCCACCCACACACATGTATTTGTAGCTCTTTATCCATCCTTCTGCTTACCCACCCACATATCTATCATCCATCCATCCATCCGTTTGTCAGTCATCTAACTCTTGTGTTCTCTCCTCAAGAAGGAAGACTACTTCTTGATTCATTTTCCCACTTTCACTTTAGTTGTCTTGATATTCTACAGAAAATGAGATACTGTAGCAGAGATTGCTCTATAGTCCTTAGCTCACAGAGAATGATAAAGTTCATGTATAAGAGTATTGGTTCTCTTCTAAGTAAAGTGGCATTGTGGGAATAGACTGCATATAAAGTATAACCTTATATGTTATATAACAATATATAGAAAAGAAAAATTAAAAAAATAATTATGTTGTTTTATATATTTGGCACCAGCTGTATCAATCTGTTTTCATACTTTGCAAATCACCAGTAATATATCATATGTTTTATATCTTTAAAGTACATATAAACGTATCATACTTTTATCATTCTTCAGTTTGATTTTTAAGGTCCACATTGTGTTTTTGAAGATCTCATCATGACAGGACATACAGATCAAATTCATCCATTCTGATTGCTGTAGAGTGTCTCATCCATGAGTGAGAGTTTGCCCTTCATTCATAAGCTTCTTATGTTTGTGATTTTTAAAGTGATGAATATGATTTATAGGATTCTGTATATATCCTAGATCTGTATGTTTTATTTGCCTGTTATATATACTGTAAACACATTTCCAAGTCTATTACTCGTTTTTTTTTTTTTTTTTTTTTTTTTCTGTTGCACAGACTGGCCTCGAATGCATAGCCATACTTCCTCAAGAACCAGGACAACTGGCCTGAGCCACCTAGGCTCTATTACTTGTCTTTTTAAGCCCATTTATTAATATGTATCCACATAATTGCCCATCTCTTGTCTTTTCACTTGTTTCTTCATGTCACATCTTCCTTCTGGGATTATTTTCATCTGCCTAAATCATATTCTTTAGAATTTCCTTTAGAGAAGAAAATTATCTTAGCTTTTATTACTCTGGAAATATATTTATTTCATCATTGTTGTTGAAAAATATGTTTGCTGGGTACACAATTCCAGGCTGACAGTTATTTTCTCAGCACATCAAAGCTATCATTACACTATCCTTCAGCTTCCTTTTTGTGGTAAAGAAGCCAGCTGTTAGGCTACTCATCTGTCATTTGAAAGTCTTTTTGTCTCTGGCTACCTTTAAGATCTTCTTTTATCCTTTGGTGTTCCATAGTTTTACTTTGATGTATATAATGTATGTTGCTTTTTATTTGTTCCATTAGGAATCCACTGGACTTTTAAAATTTGTGGATTAGTATCTCTCTGTAAAAAATTCTTAGCCATTATTCTTCAAATTTTGCCACATCCTGTTTGATCTCCTTCCTTTCTGAAATACTGAAATAATATATATTAAGCCTTTTCTATCTTTTATGTCTCTAAACTTCTACTTTTAATAACTTTGTTTCTCTGTGCTATGATCTGGATACTTTGTTCAAATCTGTCTTTAAAAGTTTACCAGTTTTTTAATCCACTGAGTTATTATTTGTAAAGCTTTGTTAAAGTATAATTAAATTTTAATAAATTAAATAAGTGTTGACATATGTATATACCTGTGAAACAAGCAACATAACCAGGATCATGAGCACATGTTTCAAGCCCAAAAGTTTCCTCCTTTCCTTTTGTAATTCCTCCTTTCTGCCCATCCTGGAGTCCTTCTATCCCCAGGTAACCACTGATGTGCTTTCTGTCACATAGGATAGTTAGCTTTTTCTAGAATTTTCTAGAAATGGAATGATATAATACATGCGCTCTCTCTCTCTCTCTCTCTCTCTCTCTCTCTCTCTCTCTTTTTTGGCTTGGCTTTATTCAGTCAGCATTACTATTTTGAGGTTCATCCATGTTGTGTTTATCAATAACACATTCCTTTTTATTGCTCATTAGTGTGCCATTGAGTGAATATGTCACAATTCATATATTTGTTCACTTGATAGACATTTGGTTTGTTTCAGTTTGGGGCTACTACAAATAAAATGACTATAAATATTCATATGCAAGCCTTCGTATGAATAAGCTTTAAATTATCTTGGGAAAATACCTAGAGGTGACAAGATGGGATGATATGGTAGGTGTATTATTAGCTTTTTAAGAAGCCGCCAAATTGTTTTCCAGAGTGCTTGTATCCTTTTACATCTCCACTAGCTGTGTATGAGAGTTCCAGTTCTCTACATTATTGCCAATGCTTGGTGTGGTAATTCTTTTTAGTTTTAGTCATTTGAATAGCTGTGAGTGGTATCTCTTTATAGTCTGAATTTGCATTTCCCTAACAAGTGATGATATTCAGCATTTTTTAAATGGGCTTATTTAGTATTTGTATATCTTCTTTGGTGAAGTGTCTCTTCAAATCTTTCGTACATCAAAAATGGGTTGTTTCCTAATTACTGAGTTTTGAGAATTTTTTAATATATTCTGGTTATAAGTTCCTTATCGGATATATGATTTGTAAATATTTTCTTTCAGTCTGTTGCTTATCTTTCTATTCTCTTAGTAGCATCTTTTAAAAATAACTGTCTTTCACTTTGATGAAATTTAACTTTTTTTGTTGATTATGTTTTTAGTGTTATAGCTAAAATAAATAAATAAATATGTGCCTAAACAGAGCTGCAAAGCTTTTTTTCTAAGTTTTTCTCTAAAGTTTTATACTTTTAAGTTTTATATCTAGGTTTATAATCCGTTTTCACTTAATGTTTACATATGGTCTGATATGTGGATCGAAGTTCTTATTTTTGCATGTAGATATCTAGTTGTTCCAGCATCATTTGTTGACCTATTTGTCTATTTCAGTGCAACCATCACACTGACTTCATTATGCTGCTTGACTCTAAGACTTAGTATAGAGCTAAAGTATTCCAAAGAGTGTGGTATTTACATCAGAATAGTAAATAGATCAATGGAGCAAAATAGAGAAAACAGAAATAGACCATGCTGTGGTCAATTGATTTTTCATACAGGCTCAAAGGAAGTTCAGTGGAAAAAGTAAAGTCGTTTCAGCAAATAGTACCAGACCTGGAAAATTTCTTCATCAATAAGTTGAGATATCATCAGGCTTACCTCATCTATTTCTCTTCTCTCAGGATCACTGCCTTTATTGCTCAATGCCCAATGCTCTGAAAACTATTTCATATCTTTATTCAGTTCTTTTACTTGGGATGGTAAATCTGGTAAATGTTCCAAAGTCTTGGTCAGAAGGCCCTGGCCTATTGCAATGCCTCTTAATTGATCTCCCTTACTTTTATTGGTCCACTAAACGTTAAATTTAATTGTTAATGTGTATTATGATTTATTTCCAAAAAGTTTTATTTAATTATTTTTCTAATTTGCTTGATTACTTTTATAGTCTCTTGCACTTGACCCTTACTTTCAAGCTTTTTATTTAAAAAAAAAATACATCTTACGTTTTGTATCTGTCAGTGACGACGTATGAAGTCTTGGTGCACCTGTTTTATATATTAGCTCTCACTTATGGTAACTTATTTCCTTGTGTTAAAATTCTTGACTGTGAGTTGGTATTTCTGAAACTTTGAGACTTGGGTTGAAGATGGATTCCTCCAGTAAATATTTGTTTTGCTTCTGCTGGGTGCCTGTTTGTTTGTTGTTATGTTCCCTGGGCAGGTGGTGGGAGTAGGGATTATTTATTTCTAATTCACACACATGTTGAGAGTATGCCTTTCAGAGGTCTCAGCTTTCTGCAGGAAAGAAGTTGGGTCTTTCACTTGCCTCTCACTGAAGAACATTCTGGCCTTTAAGTCCTGTACCCTGAACTGCATCAAAGGATGAAAATGGAAGGTCAGCCTCACCTGGTTTGGCAGAGGCCTTAAAGTAAAAGCAATTGGCCGGGCGCGGTGGCTCAAGCCTGTAATCCCAGCACTTTGGATGGCCGAGGCGGGTGGATCACGAGGTCGAGAGATCGAGACCATCCTGGTCAACATGGTGAAACCCCATCTCTACTAAAAATGCAAAAAATTAGCTGGGCATGGTGGCACGTGCCTGTAATCCCAGCTACTTAGGAGGCTGAGGCAGGAGAATTGCCTGAACCCAGGAGGCGGAGGTTGCGGTGAGCCGAGATCACGCCATTGCACTCCAGCCTGGGTAACAAGAGCGAAACTCCGTCTCAAAAAAAAAAAAAAAAAAGTAAAAGCAATCTTCCTTTTCCAGAGTATAGCTCTCACTTGGTTTTTGCTTTTCTTATTTTTAATCAGAACATAAATAAATTTAAATATAAATTTTAATTTTTTGTTACATTTTATGCTGCATTTTTAATTGTTTTCAGTATAAGGATAAGTTTGGTGGTAATCAGTCAGGGTATTGAGTCCATTGTGCTGTTGGAAATGGAGTTCTTATTTTTTAACCTTGATAATGATTCTTTTTTCATTAAGAATTTACATACTTTGATGTAGTCAAATGGGGCTGCCTTTTCCTTTATTGTTACTACATTTTGGTACATCTAAGAAATCTCTCTTTACTCTCAATTTCCTACTTTCACAAACAAGCAGATATATTCTCTTATGTTTTCTTCTTATATGAATTCATATATTCATATAGAAGGATTTATTTTTATTTTTGTTTATAAAGACAACTATGGACCATGGGTTAAATATGGTTTTTAACTTATTTTAACCTCTAACTAGGCATTATTTATACATACATGCATATATTTGATTGACAGGGTCTCACTATGTGCCCAGGCTGCAGGGCAGTGACTATTCAGGGGTGTGATCATAGCCCACTATAGCCTCACACTTATGGCCTCAGTGGTCTTCCTGCCTCAGCTTCTGGAGTAGCTGGGAGTACAGGCATGCACTACTATGCCTGGCTTGGTTTTTATATATTTAAAAGCTTATCCATATAAAAACAGAAGAAGAATGTGTGGCACAGATCGTCTGTGGCATACAAAGTCTAAAATATTTATTAGCTGGACCTTTGCATAAAAATCAAGCAGACCCTTGCATTAATCCACTTTTGCTCACTTACATGTTAAATTTTAGCTTCCCGTTTATAGTTGATGTTTTTTTCGGGGACTTTCATTCTACTTTCATTCATCTCTTTGTTTTTCGCCAACTACAAATACCACGCTGTAATGAAAATGGCTGTTTTCATTAATAAAACTATATGAGTTAAAGGAGAGGGATTAGAAAATGCAGGATCCGCTTTCAGAGCGGAAATGGAAAAACACAGAAAATTCACACCCAGAAGCCTAATTGCCCTGACATTAACTAGAGGCATAGAGATCTGGAACGCTCACAAAATACCTCTCTGCCTTGCCCAAAGCCAGTGTGGGACCATGGAATTGGATTTTACTGATTCATTTGTAACTGTGTACCGTGCTGTGTGAAGCATGAAACACTCAGACTTGTTCTAGGAAGCTTCCAACAAATGGAACAATGAATTGTGAAGCCCCTAGTGAATGGAAACGAGCAAGGAGGAGATTGTAGCTTGAATGGGAGAAGGGCACTCTGTAAAACCCTAAAATATACATTAGTCATTGAAGGGTAGAGCGGAGAAGAAAAAAATCCTGGGCTCTTGAGAATGCAGTTCTGTTAGTAGATAGTGCTTTTCCTTATGGAGCGGATGTTTATCTGTCCAAGCCACGTGTCTATTCACTTTAGTCATCACACAACTTACCTATTCAGTGAGATAGCACTCTTAGTAATGAGAACACAATCTCTTCACTGAGGTAAAGACAAAGACCTACAGATGTGGCCCTGAGTCCACGTGGCCTCTGCTGCACGTGGCCCCCACCACACGTGGCTGAGACTCTGTCACGTTGGCCACAGCCTCGGAGCTTTAACAGCGGTCCCAAGTTCTGCTTAGCAGGATACAGAGGCTTCGCCATCCACACCTCCACTGCACTTCTCTTTGCTTTGTTTTTCCCTGTGGGGTCAAAAGAGGAAAGTGAGGGAAATAGCACATCAGATCTCATAGTTTCACTCCAGAAGGAATGTGTGCAGAGTGGGCTGTGTATACCTGCAAGACCCAGTCCGTGGGTCTACTGTCCCTCCCTGAGAGAGCCTGATGAGCGTGGCAGTGGGGTAAGGAGCATGTGACTCTCACAGCCTGGCAAAAGCACCCTGGATAGGGTGCCAAGAGCACCAGCCACACCTTCAGGGGCCTTGCCTACTTGGCAATGGAGATGAGCTTGCAAAACCTTCCTAAGCCAGGTTGTGGCTTCTCCAGGAAGGGGTGTACATAGAACATTCTGGGAGAACCAGGAGAGAGAAGACATACCCTGCCTGTGACAAAAACTCAACAGTGCTTTGAAGACATTGCCAAGGTCTGCTTGGGCCCTTCTCGAAGGCAAAGGTTGGAATTCCACCTTGATGAAGTGTGAATTCAGAGGCTGGGCTTCTCCTAGCTCTCTCCTCGTTATTTTGCTTGAGTAGAAAGACCCCTGCTTGCTCCTTTTCTAAAAGTAAAACGTCCCTGCAGTTCAAACTGTGCTGTTCTTAACACCTGCAAGTGCGTGGCAGCCAGCCCTTGACTCTCGGGCAAAGGTGACCCGGCAGCAGGTGGAAGAAAAATTCTCTCCCCCTGCCACCCCTCCCTTCCTCCCTTTGTCCCTGCACTTTGAAATCTCTCTCCTCCCAGGCCCCACAGGGGTCCTAACTGGTTCAGGGGTTTGTGATTATCGAAACAGCAGCCTGTCGCTCCCCACCCTGGCTCAGATAGCTCTTTCAGAACCTGTGGTCTTGACAACTGCTGCAAAGAACAAACCAGCATCCCCCCCTCCTTCTCCCCCCACTGCCGGGGAATGACAGCTCCTGCCCCAGGCAGGGGAGACTATCCTGCCCAGATGAGGGGAGCGTCTCCCAAACACAGAGGCCAGAAAAGATGAACAAAATGTCACTTTCTCATTGTTGCTGCCAGGAAAAGCCAGCGCCCAAGAGGATACTGCATTCTGCAGATCTTATTTAAAATTCTGTGAGCAGCCCTGGTGATCAGGGGACTGCGGCTGGATCTTGGCAGCGGCTCAGACAAATGGGAAAGGAAGATAGCCAGTTCTGAGGAGCACTGTAGAGTAGAAATATTGTAAACTGAGGCTTGTAAAGGGAAGGGATTACTTGTGGCTTGACCAGGCAGTTAGAAGCAGTGCAAAGATCTTGTAAAAGAGCTGAAGGCATGTTGCAGGCCTGGCTCTTCACCTCCTTCTCTTGCCTGTATAATGGGGACACCAGACTAGCTTGATGGTCTGTGGTTGCACATTCCTGTCAGTAAAATAATTTACAGCCTGCACTCTATTAAATGTCAATTTGTTCATTTAGAAATTAGCCATATATTTTACTCTATGAATGTATTATATACATTATAAAGGACATGAAACAATAGAAATAAAAAAGACTAGATGAAGATGAATGTAAATAGATGCTCTAGTATTTTTCTGTCTCTATCCTCATCATGCCTTCCCTCCAAGATGTGAATACTTTGCTTTGAAGACAAACAAATCAGATGATCTGGTCGGGCTCCTTCAGATGGAAGGTCTATGAAGAATGCTGTCCAATATGGTGGTCACTAGCCACATGTGGCTATTTAAATTCATTAAAATGAAATAAAATTTTAAAACTCAGTTTCTCAGACACACTAAGTACATTTCAAATGCACAATAGCTACGTGGGGTTAATGGCTACTGTATTTGTCAACGCAGATTACAGAACATTTCCATCATTGAAGAATGATCTGTTGGATAGGGTAGCCCTAGATTCTCACTCTGCTGGCCTAAGCTGTGAAAATGATGGGGCTCTGCAGCTGGAGCAAATCCCCATGACAGAGCTGACTTGTGACACAAGTCAAGACCACGAAGCTTAAGATCTCATTGCAGCAACTATCCTTGACTAAGTACTTGCTATGACAAAGCATCCTGGGAAGCATTTTGTGACCACCTCATTTAGTTCCTACAACGACTAAATAATACACCTCTGAAGCTAGGCACATTGTCCTAGGGAGGTGGGGGATGAGGGATGGAGGGATCGGGAGTTGCTCAGAGCTGACCAGCTAGTTTAGATGTTGAGCCGCGTGTTCTCCTAGGCACCCCACAGGGATTTTTCAGATTTTTTCCAGGCCTATGCTCTCTGAGGTGGTTACTGCAAGTATGCTTCTCTCTTCTACAGGTACAAAGGGAATTTCTTGCAGAGCTGTGTTCAGCTGAGAGCCAGTAGACTTCGCAAAGCAACCTGTGTGCGAAAAAGAAGCCACCCCGCTCCCCCACTCGAGGGACTGAAACCATGCAGGACCCTTGGGCAGGCTTCTTCAGAAACAGCAGGTAATGTTCTCTTTGGAGGTGAATCCAGACTGGGCACTTGAAGGCACCTGCTTGAGGCACAGACGCTAGGATTGTGGGCTGGGCAGAAGCCAGCCCCACATGCCACAGGGGTCAGGCACAAAAGGGAGCGTAACAGAGGCATGGTGTCCATGAGACAATCAAAGTGACCCTAAAATAGTGGGAAGGGCATGTGGTGGAAGACGGATCATTCAATATTGAGAAGTAACCTGCATCCTTGAGTACTGGCCATGTGTACCAAGCTCTGAACCAGGTGCAGGTTCCTTCTGGGACCCAAGAGAAAATGAGTCACAGCTCTTAGTGCCTCCACTTTCACCGAAAGAAAGCTCACTCGGTTCTGTCTGCAGGGCTATTATAAAAGCTAAAGTGGGTCTGTGGATAGGCTTGAGAGCCCATGTGAAGTACAAAGACAAGTAGTTACGTGAAGCTGCAGGGTGCATTGCTTACATGTGACGCAGTCAGAGACACACTCTTCACCATGCTCAGAAATAAATAAACGGGGAACTGAGAGGGGCTGCTTCCTGGAAAAATGGCTATTTTCAGCTGCAATCACTGGGCAACAGGGCAAACGGCACAACTTCTCTGGACCTCAATTTCCTCTCCGTTTCTCCCCTCTCCCCAGCAGTAATGAGCACAGCCTTAGCCTTGCCTGCCAAGTGTTGATTGGGAAAAATGAAGACCCTGTGGGAAAGGCTTCCGGGTTCCATCTGGCCAGCAGCACCTGAATTACCATCCTTCTGTGGCTCATTGTTTTCTGTTTGGCTCAAGGGCTAACCCTGGGCTCTGTCTGAGCCTGAGGTCTTTGGCCCTGGGGCCTCCTGTGCTGGGGCAGCTCTGCTGCCACCTTTGTGTAGCTCCAGTGCCCCCTACAGGCAGATGGCGCTTGCATGCTCTCCCCACACCCCTGCTCCCCAACCCCCAAAGCCCTGCAGGATAGGCAAGGACAAGGACTAGTCTTGTTCCCCAGAGAGAATTTAAATCCAGGCAGGAATTTATCTTACAGTTGGGTGGCCAGTTGCTGAAGAAAGGTGGTTTTTTGTTAAGGAATGTCAAGGGTCAAGCCCCATGTGGGAGATACTGGGATGCAGGGGGGTGGGTAGGTGGAAATTCCATCAGGGAACTTTCTTCCTCATCTGCGGCTCTCATCTTCACCTCCATCTCCCTCCTCTGTATCCAGCAAAATTGCCTTAGGCTGTGCTTGATACCACTGCCATCCATGGAGGGCACAAGAATGCACATCGTCTGGGCTCTCATTGTTTGTTAAATCATTTTTGCAGGATAAACCTAATATAATTAAAGCAGATTCACCCCAGCCACTGCCAGCAGGACACGCTCCACACTTGGGGGAACAGTTGTCCAAGTTACCATGGGTAGCCTCGATGCTGATAGCTATGGGGTCCACTGATTTCCCTTCAGGAAGAAGGCCCAGTGGCCAGCTGGGTGGGGCTGGATGGGGCTGCCATGTTTGTAGACAGTGTTTGTTGGAACTGAAATCCGGTTGCGGTCTGGCTTGTCCAGCTCACATGCTGGCTCTGAGCAGGGGGCTGTGTCACCTGCAGCAGGGACACCTGCTCCTCTTTCTTCCTCCACAGGGGACCATGGAAGTGGGTGCCCCTGCCTCATCGGCACCTCTTCTGTCCTCCTCCACAGGGATACATTTCCCTATGTCCTCCCCATAGACTAATGGAGGAGTCCCAGAGACCCTGGGCTCCCTCCATGTGCGGGAAATCCCACTTCCATACACATCCTGTTTCAACATCAGTATTTCATTGCTTTCTTCACACCTAAATGAGCAAACTGGGGGTACCAGTGAATGGTGAATAAAACCAAATCCAAGCAGAAAAAAAAAATCAGAAACAAAACCTGAATATAGATCTAAGTAACAAGTGGCTTTCCGTACTCAGATGCCTGCTGGGAACACAGCTCCGCCACCCCATCCCTTTGCATAGGTAGCAAGGCCCCAGCAACAGCCTGGAATGGTGACAAACGTCTGTGCTTTCATGTTTGTTATTTGAGCAGCAAGTTGAACCAGGGGCTTAGGTCCCTGGTGCCCATTTTCAAAGGCCCTCCTCTCCAGCAGTTATGAGGGATGTGGAGGATGTCCACTGCAGGGCAGCTGTGAGCTGCAGGACGTGGTAGAAGCCCTAGCCCAGGGAATATCAATCACCACCTGTTCCTTATTGAAGTGTCAGAGAGGGAACTGGGAAGGCTGGTAGGGCAAACCAGCAAGCTGGGGTTGACAGGTCATGATGGACACCATGGAGTCGGAGGGTGGAAGAATGCTTTAAAATAAATAGCACTGGAAATCAAAGGGGCATAGGGGTCTTATTACCAGCACTTGCCAATTCTAATATTTCACAGTGGAGTGACAGGCACTCTGAGGGCACTGGGTGTTTGAAGACAAAGCACTGTCACTTCAAAGGAACACAGAGCTGAGCCTGGCCATCTACCAGTTATAAACAACTTGCTCGAGTCTCCTTTGACCTGGCAGGTCCTGGATGGAGAGATCAGAGCTGGGTCCTCGGTGAAGGAGCTGATCCTGCCTGTGCATACATGTGTGCGTGTGTGTATGCGCATGGATGTGCTTTTGAGTGTGCCTGTGTTTTTTTCTTTCTGAGGAGAGAGGACCTGTTTTCCATGGTGCGATAGTGATGGGGTAGTCTGTTTTGGGTGACCCAAGGGGCTGTAAGTTGGGGAAACTTGGTAGAATCCACAAAGAAATTGAGAGGGACCTTTGTGTAGATAGGGGTGGGTGGGATTTTTCAATTCAAAGGTAGAGAAACACCTTAGATCCTAAACTTTATAGGCCAACTAGAATAGGTAAAACATTCAGAAATATGAAGTCAAGAATACTTGTGTCCAGGGACTGAAATATGATGTGACAGCTGAGTTTCTTGTCTTCTTTATTTTTTGGAGACACTTCCTGTCAATAATTTCGGAGGATGAAGGAAAAAGGATTTTTAAAAAATATATTTTTTAAAAAAGATGTTTAATTTCCCTCTCTCCTAAACTATTCCAAAAGCTTGATACTAATCATTTGAATTAACAGATGGCTTGGCAGTGAAGTCATCTGCAAACAGAAGGCCAGAGGAGTTATGAAGGATAAAGACCTAATTTATAAGATTGTACATTGATTGGAGTCTGTGAGACTCCCCTGACAACTGAGGCTTTTTTCCTGAATCCGAAATCCAGTAGTCCATCTCATCCAAGTTTCCATCTAGTAGGTGCAGGAAACTTGAAATTTCTTTTTAGATATTAACTAAGGTATATTTCCCAGACAACCCAACCAAATGTGACTAAGAACGGACAGAAGTGCCGCTGTTTTAAAGAAAACCCTTCCTCTTCACAGTCGCCTCAGGATTAGGGCTGAAGGGTGCATTTGATCTCATAGACTAGGGCTGTCTCATTGAAGGGGCTGGCCAAAAGGAAGTTCTTAGATATCACGTCATTGACTGTCCCAGGGAAAACAGGCATCTACCTTATAATCCAGATGTTCCTTATGGAACATTCCAGTCATAAGGTTCGCTGGTTAGCTGGGAACATGAAAACCTTCCCTAATAGACTGACTGCTGGTAAATTTAGACCCCATTCAATTCTCTCTCTCTCTCTGCCTACCATCGTATCCATCCATGCCCTTCAGATTCATTTTTGCAATATCATGTAAATTGATTGCTAAATGAAATTGCAAATTGTGCTCAAGCTGCTGCGTTTTGTGGAGTTGGTAGAAATGACCGTTGGAAGCCTGCTGATTCACACCCATTGGCAGAATCAGACTAGGTGACAAATGAACAAGAGGAAAGTGACAAAGATGATAACTCCAAGAGAGTGACTTGACTATCAGAGGCTTAAGGGGAGTCTTTGGAAAAATTGATAAAGCTCTGTAATATTTTCTTGGGGTGGGAGGAATTCTTCTTGATGATCTTGCAATTAAAGTAAATGCAAGGTAAATAGTCCATTGGTCTACCCTACAATTTTATGTCAAAATGTATATCCTCATCAATACTTGACTAAGTTTTGTTGATTTTAACAATTAGCTCATAGTTTGCCATTATAACCTCCAAAATGGAGGTTTATTTTTATTTTATCTTAGTAGGCTTATTAGCTTATTTTCACAACTTTTGGTTTTGTCATTTTTTTCCAGATAAATTCTCAAAGTCCTTAATACTATTTACTGTGAAATTGTGGTATTGTGAATGAATTGGGAATGAATTCATTTTAGGTGGCCTAATAAAAACAAGGTCTTTATTAGCACTGATCTCAACTAATAAAGACTTTGTTTAGCAAGCTGGTAGGTCGTCTTCTGCACGTTTGCATCCGGGGGCGTAGCATTGTAGCAGGTCCTCAATAAGTGTTTGTTGAATGAAAAATTTAGCAAACCTACGTTTCTTTACCTTGACGTTCCTGAAGCTTAGTCTCAGATGAAAGCACAATCAAAGACCAGCCCCCAAATCTTCTTTGAGCATGAACAAGAAAGAGCATGCCACCTGGAGTCTTGGTTTCTGATTGTACATTGTGTCAATAACGGAAAGGTCCAGTGGTATCCAGTGGGATGGCAGTGGAATAACCGCAAAATTCACCTCAATGGAATCGCCATTTTCAACCTTTGGAGTCATCTTCTGTCACTTTGGTTTTCTGGATGGAAGCTCTGGGGAGGTAAAAGTAGTGACTGTGAACCTGCGAATGTCCTTTCCATGCCTTTTAAACTGACATCCTGTCCCACACTGGAGTGGGGCCATGTTGTATAGGGTGGTGAGGTTTGTTTCCAAAGCTGGCCCCCAAAGCATAATCCCTATAGTCAAAATTATCCTTGAAACCTGCAAGTCTGTCGTAAGGGTATGATTTGTGTATACAACTCTGAACAGAAATTCTCGTGCAATTTCTGTTGGAGGACTGCTGAGATAAAAGGAGGAAAGAAAAAGGCCATCCATCCATGCAGGCTGCTTTGAAGATAAACAGCAAATCCTCCCACTGAATAGGGGTGTGAGAAGTTCTCAAGTGTCCCTGCTTCACTGCGTGGTGTGTGCCATTTGGTTTTAGCATTAAGCCTCTAAAACTGCTGTGACATCTTAATGGATTGAGTTGTTTTGGTGAGGATTAATCAAGATAGTGGAGGTGTGTCTTCTTGGGTCAGAGAAGGGTGAGCTTCAAGAGTCAGGGTGTAGGTTAAATGTAAGTTTGCTGGGAGTGTGCTGCTGTTTCATTTCTCACCTGGAACGCCTTTCTTACTCCAGCACAGGAGCTGGGGGCCAGTTTTCCACTGGACAGCTACTCCATGTCACCTTGAGTCAGCTGGCAGCACTCAGTCGAAAACCATCCCTTCCAGCCCACGGGGAGATTCACAGCAAATCGTGCCTTGAAAATGTTCTTCCCATTATTTTCCAAGTTAGAGTCTCACGTAGGAAGCCAAGCTTCGCATGTCTCTGTGTGTGCGTCTGCACATGCACTCACAAGCTCTCGTGTCATTTTTCCATTAGAAAAAGCAGTTGAAAAACTTACACATCCATACAAAGGGTAACGTCACTTAAGCAAAAGCTGCTGACGATTCTCTATTGTTGTGGTTACACAATTTCTGATGAGGTCACTGCTCTGAAATGAATATTTTTCAGAATGTAGGGAGGTGGGGGGATGAAGGCAACATCACTGATTTTGTTTGTATCCAAGTGGGACGTTCTGTTCTCTGTGATGCGAACACCCGTCAACATACAGCCTTATTATCATTCTCCTAATATCACAGTTATTGACCTTTGGGCTACAAAAAAAGAATCTCATAATTAGATTTGCCCTGTTTTTATGTTTATGGGCACATCTCTTTCTAGCTGATGACATACCAGCTTTGTAAAAAATTATTATTATTGAAAACCTTTGTGCTAAAAGGACCTGTTCCATTAACTGAGACCTGTTCTATTTACTTGAATGCTTGGGTACATTAAAACATTCCGTGGTATAAAGAGTGCTCTTATATATTTCCTTAGAAACACATTTTGCGGAACTGAATGAAGAACATTGATGTGGTCGAGGTTAATTATTTGGGCTTTCGCTGGGCACATTGGATGGCGTGCTGCTTCTCCTGGTACAGAGACTAAAATTGGAACAGTGAAGAGGAGCTGAGCGTGGCCCTGTGCCCAGATGACACACTGAAGTCATATTGATTGAGGGAGATGTTTTATTGAACGATAAGAACTACATTGACTTTATGGTTTTGCAATTTCCTGCAGCTGGCATGGTTTATAACAGTAAACACAGCGAGGTTCAGGGCTACATTTGCAATGGAGATTTTAGAAAAGTCTCACAATAACTAAACTCAGGAGGCACCTTCAATTTAGGAAGTTCATGTACATTTAGTCCCTTGGGTAAACCTGCGATGAGTGACTTTTATCCTCTTTGCCGATGGAGAAACTGAGGCCTAGAGAGTTGTCCAGTCACTTGCCCAGAGGGACCCAATGATTGATCTGGGGATCAACACTGGTTCCTAAATTGAAATCATCCAGGTGCTGCCTTGATGATTTCAATCCAGGTGCAGACCTGCACGTCACCTCTGTGATTATTTACTTATTTTTTCCTCTAGGTGCACTTACCAAAAACTTGAGTACATTTATTTCAAAGAGAAGCTGTTTATCAATACTGAAAACAAAAAGTTAATTTTATGAGCCACTATGGGAACATCACAAAAATATAAACACTACAATGTTTTTGGTAAATAAGTTTTAACCGGAATCTGTGATGAGCCCGGAAGTGCATGAGCCCTAGGAATACTCCTTCTGCTAGAAAGAGATTCGGATGTGTTAGGAAGGCATTAAAGATACATTAGCACCTAGTTGAGACTTCCTTCTTTCCTTAATCAGAAGATTAAGAGAGAACAGAAGAGAGAATAGCTTCATCGCTGTGCAATTCAGTTTTATTTAAGTTTTTGCTTATGAATCACCTAAAATAACCACTAACCCCCAGACCCTTCCCTGGGCACCTCTTTTGTAGGACCATACCCCCTGTTTTTCTGTCAGTAGGAGCCTCATTGGTTTGCATTGTCTCATCTAGTGTTGCCTCAACTTTTGTAAGGCCTTGAGCTGCATGATCTAAACCACTGAATGTAGATTCCGCGGAACTGACTGCAGAGGCCATGGCAACATTCTGCGAAGACCCTCCTTGAAGAGCCTTGCCTTCTCTGCCTCACTGGGCTGGGGTGAGAGGCACTCGACGAGTTTGAGAGGCTGCCTGAAACCCTGAATTTCTTATTTTTTTTTTCCTTTTTTTTTGAGATGGAGTTTCACTCTGTCGCCCAGGCTGGAGTGCAGTGATGCCATCTTGGCTCACCACAACCTCTGCCTCCTGGATGCCCTGCATTTCTAAGATTCTGGGACACTGATGTCCCCAAAATTTCAGGCCCCGACTGGGGGGTGCCCAGTCCCATGGGCCTCCACTGTGCCTGCACACATCCCTCTATGCCCCCTGGCACACTGACCATCCATCAGGCATGTACCACCTCCTCCTGCCGCAGACAGCACGCTGACGATTGGGCACACTGGATGTCGTGCCGCTTCTCCTGGTACACAGACTAAAAGTGGAACAGTGAAGACAAGCTGAGCGTGGCCCTGAAATTTTTTCCAGAGAACAGGGAGCCATTGAAGGGTGAAGGGCAAGGTGCAGATAAGCCCATTTCGCTTTCTAGAGACCACTCTAGGCGCACGGTGGAGCAAGAACTGGGGTGGATACAGAGTTTATGAGGAGACTGATTAGAGGGCGGCTGACACAGGCTGGGCAGCTTGGTTCTTAAAAATCACTTGGAAAAAGTGATGCTCCACCTAGAGGAGCAAAAAAGTTAACTCTTAGTTAACTTAAGCATTAGTTTTTAATTACACATGCAATCATGAATAATACTTAACACATTAAAATGTGTTCAGGTGTTCCGTTTCACCACTACCCCCACCCCAGTAGCATCTCAGCTAAAATAACAGTTTGGAGTCTGGGGTGCATCTGGCAGATCTTCATGTCTCTCTCCGTGTGTGTGTGTGTGTGTGTGTGTGTGTGTGTGTGTGAGAGAGAGAGAGAGAGAGAGAGAGACAGACAGACAGAGAGAGAGAGAGAGAGACCACAGTATCATCACACTGCACATCTCATTGCACAACTTGCTTTTTTTACTGAAAACTATTTTGTCGTTCCACACTGTTAATTCATGTAGATCTATCTCAACTGCCTAAGCAGGGACAGAGACCCTCTGGGTGGGAATACTCTTGTTTATGAAGCCATCCTCCTAATAATGAAGAGTTTGGTCATCACAGTGTTTCAGGCTTACGTGACGCTCCTTGGAAGTACTGTTCATATCTTCTTAGCCCAGGCAGGATTTCCTCTAGGGAACAGGCAAGAAGAGAAATTGCTGTGTCTTCGAGTGTTGTGTTGCACATTTTAAATAGCTATTTTCAAATTGCTTCCCAATTTGTATCCCTACCAGTAGCATATTAAATACTTCTTTCCTCAAGCTTATAAAACTTTTTCTTCTTTTCCCTTTGGCTGAGTAAAAGATGCCACCTTCCACGCCCATGGACAGGGGGGCCTTTCCAAGCCTCCTTACTTCTCACTAGGAGTCTGTTATCCATTCCATCCATGGAAGGCTGACATTCTCTAGTAGAAAAAAGAACATGGAAGGATGATAAGACTTGTTTCTTTTGTTTTTTTTTTTTTTGTTTTTTTGTTTTTTGTTTTTAAATCACAGAGAAGTCAGTTTCCCTTGACCAAACTTTATGTCCACTGGGTACAATTTGATGTTCTCACCAAATATTAATAGATTTGTTCCTCAGCAGAGGCACGGTAGATCAGCCTGCTCTGGGAAAACTCTGTTTCTGCAAAGGACACCAAGGCCTTCCTCTGTACCCAGCCAATTAACTAGATCCGGTTAGCAATTTGCAAAAGAGATGAGTTGATTTGCAGGCTGGTGAGCCCCAGCGTTCCTCAGCTACCTCCCAGAAAGCTCAGAGAAGCCCCAGCCTCCTGGGAGCCTGGGAGAGCAAACAGTAATATGTGAGGTTTTAGGCAGAGGCTGAGCAGAGTCGTCATTCCTCATTACAAACAGAAGCCGGAGAGATGAATTTCTCAGCCCTTCCTGGTTAGGGTGGGATTTGGGGTCACAGTCCAGACTCCCGGGATAAAATGAGAAGGTTCACAAAGCTGTGGCTGCCACTATGAGAGCAGTGTTTTTTTTCAAGCTTTTATTATTCTCAAACAGATACCCTGGTTATCTTATTTTGAAATGTTGCTACCAGAGGCAGAACTTTAAACTCTGCATGACTGTATGAGGAGGGAGTCTTTGGGGTGTAAGAAAAAGAGACTCAATTCAAATTGGCTTAGACAAACAAACAGAACCCAATTCATTATCTCACGGAACAGAGAGAATTGCTTCAAGCTCGGCTGGATCCAGAGGCTCTGTGGGTGGGTGTTCATCTCTCTCCGTCTCTGGGCAGCTCTGATCCTGCCCAGCTATTCCATGCTTGTGTGAGTGTGACCATTTTTTAATAACCGAGTCTCCAAACTCAATCTCACGGCCTCGTTTGGTCATGTGGCTGTCTTTGACTCTGTCACTGGGGATGCTGAGTGGCCGGGTCTGGGCCCTGCACCTTGTCCTTGTACTGAGGGTTGGGTTGGGGCCATCTGTCCTACAGCCATTAGGAGGAGGCCGAGGAGGGCGAATCACAAAGTCAGGAGTTTGAGACCAGCCTGGACAACATGGTGAAACCCCATCTCTACTAAAAATACAAAAATTAGCCAGCTATAGTGGTACACACCTGCAGTCCCAGCTACTCAGGAGGCTGAGGCAG
Organism: Saimiri boliviensis; assembly: GCF_048565385.1. Lineage (NCBI taxonomy): Eukaryota > Metazoa > Chordata > Mammalia > Primates > Cebidae > Saimiri > Saimiri boliviensis. The sequence continues at coordinate 122,551,728 of NC_133457.1, forward strand.
GAAACTTGCTTGAACACATGAGGCGGAGGTTGCAGTGAGCTGAGATCATGGTACTGTACTCCAGCCTGGGTGACAGAGGGAGACTCTGTCTCAAAAAAAAAAAAAAAAAAAATAGTAATTGAGAGATGGTTTCCCCTAAACAGGAGGAGGGGGTCAGGCAGGTAAACATGGCAGATGACCCCTGTTCCTCCCTGCAGACATGGGGACAGCATCTTACTTATGGCTTAATGCAATTAGGTATGCATTTGTGAGCCAGAGTGTCTTTTGAAGCCCCATGAGAGGAGAGAAACAGAAGATGGCTTGAGCCCTCACCTCAAGGAGCTTAGGGACCGGTTAGTGGACTGAGACACCTTTGTGACACAGATGAGAGTCACGCGGCCTGAGGGTCCCAAGCAATTACTGGGGCCTGTTCTGTGCCAGGCAGTGTGTGTGGGAGGAGGAAGAGAGGCAAACAAGAACATGATATGGTCCTTGTCCTTAGGGAGAGCCCAGCGGGGCAAGGGGAGCCGGCACAGACTGGTAAACAAGTCATTACAAATGCAGCGCGGTGAGCTCGCTGATATGATTAAGCTTCCAAATGAGAGATCCTGACAAGGCTGGCTGGAGCGGAGAGGGAGAGTGGGCTAGCATAAACAGGAGCTTGGCGGAGGCGCTTCCGACGCTCACCCCAAGGCCCCTCCATCCGGCCCCCCGCGGCGGAAAGGAGTGCCACAGGGCATGTGGGAGAACTGAAGGCTGTCACTCTTTATCATGCCTTCTTTCGTCCCTGGATCATAAAGGATTTTTGCTATATACTCTAAACTGCTGGGAATGGAGCACTTAACTACTATTTACTTATTTATCTAAAATGCTAAGTGCTCCCCTTAGCAATCGCTAATAGATTCCTGTAGAAACGGAGCACACATGGAGAATTCTGATTTCTGTGCCGACAGAGGTGGGAAGACAACAATAGCTAGTGTGCTAATGGCGGGTTCAGTGGGGAGGTGGGTGGGAAGGACGAGAGTCATTGAAAGAGAAGGCTGAAATATGGGTATTTTAAAGATAAATGTGTGTTTATTTTAACAGTTGAGAGACAGGAGAGGGAGGGAGGGAGAGAAACTCTCATACCTTCAGTCCATACCTGATGGGGACAGTTCTGCATTTGAGAGACTCTGAAAATTGTTTTCACATCTGAGTTGGAAGAACCCACTGAGAGTGCCACAAATGAATCCTGAATTTTGTTCCGGAATTTTCTTATGCAACGTGCTAGAACCAGCAGCCAAATAGAATCAGAGGCTGAGGCAGGCAGAAAAATGAGAATCTCAGGGATGGAACTCAACAGGCTACAAATGGGATGCAATACAGGGTGATCATCCTCACCCTCAGGACAATCACAGAGGCACCAGGCGCCCCTCGCTGGGTCTGTTTCCCTGACACCCACCTGGTGCCTGGTCTTGACAAGGGGCCAGCTCTTTTGGTTTGGGAGACAGATGATCCTGTAGGATTAACTGTAAGGTGTGAGTGGAGCCTAGGGGAGAAGTAACTTCGGGGGCCCCAGAAGGAAACCTTCAGTGACACTGACTCATAGTGGGGAGGTGATTCTCTTCGTAGCTCCCTCTCAAGCCTCTTGATCATGCCATGGAGAAAGTCTGGTTTTGATCTCGTCTTTAACACCTGCCTAACCCCTTCCTAACCCCCCTTTTCATCAGCGAAAAAGAGGTTAGGTCTCAACATCTAGCTAGCGTTTGAGAACACAATTCTGCTTTTATTGTTATTTTTTGCAGAATAATCTGCTACTTCTGATGCCAGACACTCCGAAGTCTTCTCAACTCTCTTACTCCGCTGACCTTGGAAAGCCAGTTTCCCTGTCTCTCTCTCAGCCTCTGAGGCTAAGGCTGGTACAGGATAAATAATTTTGCTTTCTGGATTTACAGGAATGGCTTTGAGTCTTGACTTTTACTAGTTCTTTGGGCCAGAGATGTTGCTTCTCATTGTCTCAGGTCCTCATCTGTATAATGGGGCTGGTGTTTCTGAGTCCATAATTCATTTCATCTGGTGCCCGAGAGCCCCATGAAGCCTGTCTGGGAATACCTGACACATGTGCCCTTGAGATTGAGGAGAGGCTCAAGTTCCATGAGACAGTGACTGTGAAGATGCTGTGTGAACTACAAAGGACTTTACAGTGTGTGGTTATCATGGCTGGGAGGTGGCGGGGGTGAGCATGTGCTGAATTTTCACCCCAGGTCTGGACAAGACGTCTTCAAGCCAAAGGAAGGAGTCAGTGAACAGTGCAGTTCCGTACTTCCCAGAGCAGGGAGCTCATGGGGATTTGAGAGTATATTCAGGGCCCCAGAGTTTATGGTACATGCATGCACACGGTGCTTTTCCTGCCGGGGAAGTTCCTGCTCTCAAGGTTGAGAAAATAACGAAGCTGGAACAATCCTCCAAGCTCCAGCTGCCCCAGAGGCCTCCCTGGCAATGCTGTGTGCTCTGGTAGGGACCCCACCTTCCTCTAGGTAAATGGTTCACGCTGGCCCTCACCCCACTGCTGGCTGCTGGCAGGGAGCATGGGGAATCTGCTCCAAAAACAAGCATTGCTTCCTGCGGTAGCATTTACAGAGTTTCCTCCAAATGTTTTTCCTCATCTAATTTTCAGTGTGGCCCCGTGGGGTCAGGAGGTGATGTGTGGCCAGCCCCATCCTAATTAGGAACCTTGCCCAACTTCATACGTTGAGGAAAAGAAATGCTAGCTCAGTTCCAAGGTTTTTCCCTTGCTAAAACTCTTACAATATTGGCTTGTTTATTTCCTTAACTTCCAAAGGACATGAAAAAGTGATTTTCGTACCACCTTCCGCATAGACATTAGCGATCATTTTCAGTCATTTTCAGCTTTCCAGTTTTGCTAGGAGGCACCTGGCGAGCCGGGACGGACAAAAGCCATTTTTCTAAGCACTAGCGTTTGAAATTATTAAGTGTTCATTAAGCACCCCCGGGTGCAAAGCACTCTCAGAGATGTTTGTTTCTCAATTTTCCATAATTTCCTTATTTTTTTTTTTCCCCTAGCTAAAGGCAGATTGAAAAACGAACTCAGTGCATTGGCGTCTGAATCATAGTTAATGCGCGACGCCCCCTCCCTTAACTGCGCTGTTTTCTTTCTGCCTCCTCCTGTCTCCCGGCTTATCAATGTGATAAAAGTTCTTCTTCTTTTTCACCCCTACTCAGGGGCTGTGACTTTTGCTTTGTTCCCACCCCACCGGCATGCCCGGAAGCGAGCGACGCAGAGCCCCGAACCCCGCTCGCCCCACGGGATGGGCCGGCGGGGGTTGAGTGCAGAGAAGCCTCGAGAAGACTGCCCGGCGCCTGGGCGGGTGGCGGGGCGGGTGCGGGCCCCTGGCGAGGGCTCCCGAGACCCCCCATCCCGGGGGGAGGGCGCCCGGGGGCCTGCGGAGCCGCCTCGCCACGTGGACGCTTCTGGAAGAACACAAAGCCCCGGCCCCGTCCGCCCCCGCGGGCGCCGAGCCTCGGTCTTGCAGGAGCAGAGAAAAAGGCTCTGTTTTTTTTTATTTTTTTCTCTTTTTATTTTTTCTGACAGCAGCCTCACATAACCTCAAAAGTTGCCCATGAATTTACCAAAACTTTTTATGAAACTATTTTAACCTCTGGTGGGGGTTAAAAAACAAGCCTTGCGAATTTATTACCCGGAAAAAAGCGCAGCGGGCTGGGCTCTGCAGCGAAGCCGCCTTCCAAGCTCCGCGCGCGCCTCCTAGCGCCCGTCCTCGCCCCGCGGCGCGGCTCTGCCCGGGCTCGGCCTGGGAGGGCGGCGGGCCGGCGGGCGGGCGGACCCCAGACCCGCGCCGTCGGCGGGGCGCCGCCTCGGAACGCCGGGGACCCCTCGGCGCGAATGTGTGTTCGTAGGCGTTTCCCTGGTAAACCAACAACCAAGGGGCAGGCTGAAGCCGAAGGAAGGGCGAGCAGGGTTTTGATCCAAGCCCCTTGGCTTCTGGAAATGGGCTGGGACCCCCGCGGACCCTGGGTGCTTTGACTGTGGTCACGGCCCCGCACAGACGACCCCAGCCTGTGCCTAACGTGTCCTTGCCCGCACACAAAAGCCCTTATGGAGAACGCCCGTAGGGAGAAATGCGAGAGTGACAACGTTCACGAGGAGGCTGCAGCCCCAGCTGAGAACAGAAGGCGGGAAGGGGGCCTTGGAGGAAGCTGGGGCGGGGGGATTATTTCACTTTCTCAGGACCAGGGTGAGAGACGGGGGTGGAAGAAGAAAAGGGACCAAACGGGGTGCCGAAGGCGCCACTGGGTGCCCCCTGCCCGCAGGGATGTGAAGCAGAGCGCAGGCTCCCAATCGCTGCCCGATGCCCAGGACTCCCGGACCCTGCGGTGGCCAAGTGTGCGCGACGGCTCCATCCTCTCCGACCTCAGACACACCGGTTCTCTCTCAGAACTAGCCATGTCTTTTGAAAGCACACGGAAAAATATTAAAGAGCAAATGTAACATGGAGATGCAGGAGCAGCGAGCCGGCGGCAGCCTCCCAGCAGAGGCAGCGGTGCGCCGGCGGCTGACCGCGGAACGAGCTCAGGCTCGCGGCCGAGTTCCACCACCTGTAGTCATGTCATCCTAGGGACGTGTCTCAGCCCTTCTCTGCCTCCGTTTCCCTATCTGTAAAGTGGGGGTGATAATATATCACCCAAAATATACCTAGAATGTGAAAGAGTGCTCCGAATCCTACAGCCTCGGCTGTTCTGTGGTGAGAAGGCCAGGTGGCTGCTATGACTCCAGCTCTGCAGGGAAGGCAGAACCTAGAATTTTACGTTCAGCAGAATCTCTCCATTTTTACAGGGTGCTGATTTAAACACACACACATGGATGTGCACTTGCAAACAACGCCCCCCCCCCCCCCATCTCCCAATCTGGGCCCAAAGACAGTCAGCTAGTTTGAGACCTTTCCTCTAAAGGCTGCCAGGAGGCCACGGGACAGGAGGGAGGAAGGAAGAGGGTGTCATCTCTCCCTGTCATCCATCACCCCCGCATCCAGGCCACTTGAGCCAAACACTGAAACCAGTGCGGCCGGCTCTCTTTTGGGGGTGGATGGATATGGGGAGACATGCCCTCTTTTCTGTTCCCCCTGGGAGGATATAGGAGGGGGGACTGTCGCACCAGGAGGTCTTCAGAAGTCACGTTGGAAATGTGATGGTGTGTGGCGAGTGAGGGGACTCCCTCTTGTTCTTGGAGACCCTACTTTCCCTCCAAACCAGTGTACGCTCTGCACGCCCAGCTTCTCACCAGACCAGGCACCTTGCCACTTGGGTGCTTTGAGATGCCCATGGGCTTCTCATCTGTGGTCTGGTAGCATCCTCTTCCTCTTCCAGGCTGACTTCTCATGTGTTCCAGGAGGTCCAGGCAGCCCTGCATCCTAGGGCAGGAGACCACTGGCACGGGTGGCGCAGGGTGGGGGCTCCTCTTCTGCCTCTTCTCCCATCCCAGCCTTTCGTCCTCTCCTGATGGCTTACCCTGATGTTCTCATCATCTCATCTGCTCCAGTCGCCCCACTGCCTTGACAGATCTCACTGTTCTTTGCACATTATCCAGCCCTGGTAGCTTCACCCCTTCAAGCATCCATGCATTCAGCAGCTGTTTGCTGGGCAACTACTGGGCATTAGACATTGTTTCTTGAGGGGCAAATCAAGCACATTTCTCTGACTTCCCATTGTCTCCTAAAACACTTGAGACTTTAAAGTTTAACAGACAAGGTTTAATAGAGTCATTAAATCTGACAGAGAAAACAACAACAGGAATTACTTGCTACAGTGATTCCAAAAGGGCAGTCCAGAGAGACTACTGAGAACCGAAGGCATGGACTCGCATTGGTCTTTGCCCACAGTAAATATGTTATTGATTTTTAAACATTCACACACTAATGGTTGAAAAGTAATTAGTTTTGTATGTTTTAATATGAAAACAATATTTTAAAAATTGCTTCCTGGATTTGTAGGGTTTTTAAGTTTTATGATTTTTTTTTTTTTCCTTTTTGCTCTGTAGAGTAGAATACTGCATACTTTTAAGTGGTGGGGGAAAAGCACTTTACTTTTATTCATCTGTATCTATTGTGTTCTGTTGTGTTTGATTTCAATAATCTGGATTCATTTTAGTAAGATTCCATTATAGCTTCAATGCATATATATATTTTTTTAACGTAAGAAATGGGGAACATTATTTTGGTCAATTTTAAGTAACCCTGAATTAAAGCTAAGAAAACCCACTTAATGTGGTTTACTCTGAAAGTTCTCCTTGAAGAAGAAGAGGTTCTTTTTTATTTTGTAAGGTTTTGTGTTTACCTTTCCCAATCTTGCCTTGGATTTTCCACAGCTGGTTTAGTGAGACTTGCTTTGGCCCTGACAGCTCGAGTCTTTCAGTGCCATTGAGGACTCAGGGCATATTTCTTCTTTGCTTCCAGTTTCACCACTCAATAAATTTGAGGAGTCACCAAGCAGTCATCTGTGTAGTTAGATAAGGCAGAAAATGATGATTTCTCTATTATTTTGCTTAGAAGGATGAGGAACTAGATTAATCAATGTCTGTTGGAAATGCCTTTTTATAGAAAAGACTGGCTTCTTTCATCAGAGTCATGATTTGTGGCTCCTATGCAGACACATTGGATGGTTTTCCAGGGGACAGGAGCAGGCAATCAAGCTTTGAATTTTAAGTCCGTCGTTAGATGACACGAGGTCAGCTTTAGTCCACCTTTAATATCGTTGGGAGGGTGGTGGGGCCAGCGGGCCCCCATGGGGTCCACCCATCTCATTCTCTGGGGCATCAGGGAAATCGTGCAACATCTGTAAGAGTTAGAATGTTTTGGGATGGATTACAATTCTTGGTAGAAAGAGACTAAAATCTATCTCACAAAGGTTTAAGCACAAAAGGGAATTTGTTTGCTCATGTGATGGAAGAGCCCAGGGTAGCTCCAGCTGGATGCAGGGATGTCAACAATGTGACCAGGGCTCTGTTGATCCCTCTTCAAAGCAAGTGGACTTTCCTCTGGGTTGCCTTCATCCCTAGGCATGTGGTGGCTCCGTGGTCCTGGCTTATATCCTACCCACTTTCTATTCAAAATCCCAGCATCAGTTTGGGTCTCATGCCTGGCCCCAAACCTTCTCCTTGGCCAGGTGGGTGGAATAAGCTCACTCCAAGAGATGGAAAGGAGTGATCGTAAGTCAGCCAGCTTATATTGAGGAGAGATGTTCCCTGAAGGAGACCTGAGGTGGGGCGTGGCGTGGCTGTGAGTGCAGATGCCGATCACAACCTGATCTGCTTTCTAATGGGTAGAGGTGCTCAGTGAGTTGCTCCGCCAGCAAGCTGCCTTCTCCATGTTTTGTGCTACAAGTGACGTTGATAATGGATGCAGTTGGTGCCCTGCCTAGAACTCCTCTCCAGCAAGCCAGACCTCCACCCATTCCCATCTTTGTCTCACCCCTCACTGCTTCTCTTATTTCCTCTACATTTCTCCCGGGATTTCCCCCTTAATAAACCACTGTCACAAGAGCCCAAGTTATATGTAAATCATGAAATGCAGCTCTTTCTCCTTCATCCCCGATAGAAGGCTATCCCCTGTTTTCTCAACACAAAGGCTGAAAGTTGTGGAGCCAACCCGAAATAGGTAAAGATGTAGATGAAAAAGACAAATTTCTACTTACAATATTTAGTTGATTAATCTAGTTGCCTGTGTCCCTTTAAATCACACGTTACATAAAGTCTTAGCTTGGGGACATTATGTTTTCTGCTCACATTTCACAAAGCAATTCTAGCTGAACTTGTAGCATGCATCTTTGATAATGTCTTTGTCATCACCAGAGCCACTTGTTTGAGTCATCTAATAGAGTTTTCAGAGCAGAGCATTTCACTTTCATCCCAGCTCTTTGAGATTTAGTCCTTTTAGAATCCGAGTACAATGCCGTCATAGAAATCCATCCATAGCCATAAGCACCCATTCACCTGACATTACGACTGTCGCCTTCATTTCTCCCGTAGGTGGCTGTTTGTAATTTCCAGCAAATAAAACATGTTCTCTTTTGCTTTTAAAATCAGCCTTTAAGAGATTTGTTTACAATAGCATCCAATGCTCGCTTATAATTGTATCTCAAATGCTCAAGAATAATGACTGCATTTGTGTTAAAGGTTTCCTGTCCATCACCTTTCTCGAAACCAATTTTGTCAGATGATGTCTATAATGACCCAGACCAGCACTGAATGGCGTCATTTCAGGCTAATGTATCTTCCCAAACAGTATTTTGTAATTTAAAATGAAGTAATTGAGAAAGTTCTCTGTAAAATGGGAGACTTTGTACGAATTTGATTTTAAGGTAACTATTTTCCAAGGGACAAATTTTGGAGGAAAAATCTCTTACCCTGAGGCATATCTGCTCCTTAGTATAATGGATGCTCTGAGATCTCATTACAGGGGCTGAAATGGGACCAACTCTGCCTGCTTGACTCAGATGTAACATTTGGAAAGGAAAGTAGCATTTGCCTGGACATGGAGAAATGCCTTCTTTATTTTAATGCAAACAGAAGTGGAAAAAGACCTAGTATCTAATTGAAGGAGCCAGACACACAGGAATATTTGGGAGCAACTCTGTTTTTCATGCATGATTTTAAATAGTCATTCATTTTAACCTTCTCTGTTTTGAATACCCTCAAACTTCAGTCATATTGATTCCTCATCCATATTATAATTGGTTACCATTGTCTTATGTAATAAGAATAGTAATAGGAATAATCCTAGCTAACACCATTATAAACACCTCAGTGGGGTGTTTATGATGGATCAGTCACTATTATGGGCTCCTTTTTTTTTTTGTCTCTTTTTGAAAAAAATATAAGTACTATAATGATAGTCATTTTGAAGATGAGAAAATATGCATAGAGAAGGTAAGTGACTTTACTGGAGGTTACAGAAAAAGCAAGAGGTATGAATCTAGGAAGGCTGACTCCAGACCCTTGTTAGGAAATGCTGGGCTTTCTATTTCAACCACTTAGGTTATAGTTGGAAGTTCCAAAGTGCAGTATGCTTGCTAGTGATCATTTGTAAATAAATATTCAGAAAAAATTTTAATAAAAAATATGCATGTTAATCATCATAAATATGTAACGAATCCATGTTATATATCAGAGGCACCATAGATATAATTGTAACACAGCAGTATCTGCTATCAAACATATGTTTACCTGTGAAGTAAGTTAGATATTGTTGTGTTGCAAACTACCCCAAAACTCAGGGCCTCATGACAATATGTATTTATCATGTATTTATTTGCTGCTCATGGATCTTTGAGTCAGCTAGGTATTGCTCTGGTTTTAGCCATGCTCAGCTATCTTGCTGGGCTTGCTCATTCATCTATGGAGCCAGCTGAGGGAAATGCTGGCACGTTGCTGGGGAAATTGGCTGACAGCCAGCCAAATTCCATGCAGCAAACCAACTTACATGCTTGTGAGTGAGGCCATCCTAGACCGGCCAATGAGGGTAGAAAACCAGCCAGTGGGAACATCCTAGGTAGAGTGAGGCCATCTTAGACCAGCCAATGGGAACAGCCTAGGTCTAGTGAGGCCATCTTAGACCAGCCAATGGGAAAAACCTAGGCCTAATGAGGCCATTTTGGATCAGCCAATAGGAACATCCTAGGCCTAGTGAAGTCATCTTAGACCAGCCAATGGGAACATCCTAGGTCTAGTGAGGCTATCTTAGACCAGCTAATGGGAACATCATAGGCCTAGGGAGGCCATCTTAGGCCAGCCAATGGGAGTGGAAGAAGCTTATGTCTTCCATCCTCCCATGAAGGCTGGGCATAGAGAGAGAGAAAAAAAAGACAAACAAGTGGGTGCAGGAGCACAAAGACCTCTTTAAAAATTGATATATATTAGAACATTTTTGGCAGTCCATGTGATATTTTGATACCTGCATACAATGTGTAATGACCAAGTCAGGGTCATTGGAATTTCCATTTTCCATCACCTCAAATGTTTATCTTTTCTTTGTGTTGGGAACATTATAAATCTTATAGCTATTTTGAAGCATACAATACATTGTTGTTAATTTGAATTTCGTTACTATACTGTCACATACTAGATTTTATTCTTTCTAACTGTAGTTTTGTATGCCTTTACCAGTTTTCTTTATCTGCTCCTTCCTCTTCCCTTCTCAGCCTCTGGTAACCACTCTTCTACTCTCTACCTCCATGACATCTACTTTTTTTTTTTTTTTTTTTGAGATGGAGTCTGCTCCATCACCCAGGCTGGAGTGCAGTGGCATGATCTTGGCTCACTACAACCTCCACCTCCCGGGTTCAAGCGATTCTCCTGCCTCAGCCTCCCAAGTAGCTGGGACTACAGGTGTATGCCACCATGCCCAGCTAATTTTTTTTAATGTTTAGTAGAGACGGGGTTTCACCATGTTGGTCAGGCCGTTCTCAAACTCCTGACTTTATAATCTGCCTGCCTCAGCCTCCCAAAGTGGTGGGAATACAGGTGTGAGCCACCACGCCTGGCCAAGATCTACTTATTAGTCTCACATGAGTGAGAACATGCCATATTTTTCTTTCTGTGCCCTACTTATTTCACTTAGTATAATGACCTCCAGTTCTATCCATGTGGCGGCAAATGATAGAACCGTACTCCTTTTTATGGCTGAATAATATTCCATTGTGTATACATACCACATTTAATTTATCCATTCATCCAGGTATGGGTTCTTAGGTTGATTCCACATCTTGGCTGTTGTGAATAGTATGGCAGTAGACATGGGAGTACAACTGTCTCTTTGGTATAACAATTTCCTTTCTTTTGGATAAACACCTAGCAATGCAAGGCTCTTGAGACCTCTATTGGGAACTGGCATGTCAACTCTGTTGCATTCTCCCCTTTGTCAAGGCAGCTATGGGTGCTGCACCTGGTGAGGTTAGTGTTCACCCTCGTCACTTCCAGTCCGTTATTGCTGCTTTCCTGCTATTGCCCACTGAAGCATTCTCAAATTATATGCTGAGCTACAGTAATAACAGTAGGAAAAACACCTTGCTGTGATTTACACAGAACGAGGTGTGAGAGACCGTCACCACTGCATGAAAGTGTCCCATTATTTGTATAAATTTTGCTTTTCCTTCCCAGTGGACCTCACCGATCACTGGGGGAAAGCTTATGGGTAGACCTTTACACCCTTCCAGAAAATTAATTATGTAGCGAGAGAAGAGAAACTCCGGCACAAGGAATGCGCAAACCTGGGTTGGCTCTCACTTTCTGTTACTGCAATGCTCCCTGCTGAAACGGGGCTGAAATTTATGGACACCTTTAATCCATGTCTTCTTGGAAATACCTCCAAAATTCATATTTAGCCTTTAAAAGGGAACTATCTTTTTAAGGAAGAAAAAAACCTTGATGAATGCAAATTGACATTAAATGGAGTTTAAAAAATGCTCAGGGTTTTAAAATATGATTATAATCAGTGAGAATAGTGGAGCAGAGTCAAATCATTATTGATCTCGCTCATGGGGTTAGGTGGAAAGAACTGCTGTGAATTAATCAGAAAAGGAGATTTTCTGTAAAGCACGTCCATCTGCGAATCCTCCCCAGAGTCCACTTCATCCTTGGAACCCCTGAGACACTGGACGCTTAGTTAACCCTTTGATAAACCTTCCAACAGGATCTACAATCATGTTAAAGGAGAAAACATCTCTGTGCAGAGATTGTCTCTGAGATTTTTACAAATGAAGCAGAAAAGTAGCCAATGGTATAAGTTTTGGAGTCAGACTAGGTTTCATTCGTTCATTTCGTTCAATAGATAGCTAATGAGCATCCATTATGTGCCACACACAGTGTTTTAGGTGTTAGAAAAACTGATGATTGTGACAAATCACTCATGGAGCTGATGTCCCAGCTAATGGGAGATGAGCCACCAACCACAATGAATGAATCAGACAACATACAATGATGTTATAAAGACAGTACTAACAGGAATAACAGCCCCACGTTTTTGGAGCACTATGTTTCAGATCCTAAACTTGGTGCTTGTGGTATCAACTCATTTAACTTTCTCCACCTTCCTTGCAGGAAGTTTTAGGATTCCTCTCATTTATAGGTGAGGACCCTGAGGCACACAAGAGAGTGAGTGATTTTCCCCAGGTTACATGGCTTACTGGTGGCAGAGGCAGGATTTAAACCCGGCAACTGGCTCTAAGGCTCAAGTTGCTAGTGGCTGCCTTGTTACCTGCCTGTGCATGAAGATGAGAGTCACCGTTATCTTTAAAACCCAGAGGCACAGGAGCTGCTGTCTCTTCCCTTCCCATTCAATTCTGGGCACAGGAAGTGGCTGGCGCAGTGAGCCCACCCAAATGACGACCAGGCGCACCATTTTGGGCAAGGTTCTTCTCTCAACTGTTGCCTTTGAGTTCCTGCTGGTGCAGTCGGGGAAAAAAATCTGAGTAGCAAGAACACAGGTGGCCTGAGAATGAAGGGAAACGCAGTGGCGTCCGTTTCCCCCCAGACAACGGGAGAGCCAAAGTGCAAAGCAAACGACAGACCAACAAAAACACACATGGAAAAAAACCTCGGTTTTGTCGGGAAACAGCAAAGAGCTGAGATTCTACAAAAGCCAAAGCCTCCACAAACGATTATTTCAGTGGAAGGAAAGTAAACAAGTGGCCATCCAGCCTCTTCCCCATCCAAAATACCTTGCATTCAATAAATATGGAAGTATCATGTCCCCTGTAGGGGACTGTGGCCATTTGGAAGTTTTATTTCTCAGACTTGAGTCACTCTTCTGGTTTATCCCAAACGTGACAGGAATCAGGACGAGAACCTTAAAGAATTTTCTCAAACCCTCTCGAACTTTCCTGGGGATCAGAGGTGACAACTAGGTTCATTGCATGCCTGTTGTTGATGAGCTGATCCTAGGGTGGGCCACACATGCACTCGGCGACCCACATCCCCACCTACTGGAAAGGAATAGAAGATGAAACAACTCCGATGGGCCACGCTCTCCTGTCTGCCTCCTCTCTTCTGATCGTGAGCAGCTTTTTCTACTTTGGGCTTCTGGGTTCCTTTCGAAGAAGAGAAGTCAGCCAGGGGTCATGGTGGGCTACCTTGGGGTAGTCGCAGAACGCAGAGGGGTGCAGTGCTGTTGGCTGGCGGGGCTCGTCTTTGAGGAGAGCCTCACTTTGCTGCACGCGCTTTCACGAGCGTTTCATTCCTCTGTTCCTCCTGTCTTTGCAGAATTGTTGGACTTGTCGTCATGGTTGGTATTGAGAACTGCCTCATACTAAGCAATAAACATCTTCCAAACTAGAACTTAGAATGGTATCCAAGGCCATCTTGATGGGTGTGTGACCAAGATCCCATGCTCAGTTTGATGCTCCCCTGTTGTGGGCTTGAAATCCTTAATAATGTTGAGAAAGGCCCTCCATTTTCATTGGCACTGGGCTCTGCCAATTAGATAGTTTGTCCTGACGGTACAATACCCCAAATACTGTTAGAGTGGCTTGAAATGAGAGAACTGAAAAAATCATTTGTTTATTTCAAGGCCTATCGGTGAAGGAACGATACCCTTACAGTAACATCCTAAAAGAAGAGCTGTATTGTCCAAGTACCAGACAGTAAGGGAAAGAGTGTGGACTTCCAGAAGGTTTTTAGAGGTGGTCTAGGTTTTGAGACACTCAAAGCAACAGAAGTGAAAGATCCCCTCTGCAAACACAAATGCCTCTCCCAAGAGAAAGGAGTTTTTTCATCGTCTTTTGAAGACCACATAAGGAATCGGGTAGTTGTTGTTTTTAATAAACTTTTAAATTTATAACAGTTTTCAATGTACAGAAAAGTGGTGAAGATAATACAGGGAAGCCCCATGAAGTCTGCTCCTAGCTGCCCCTATTGTTAACGTCTTACATTTGTATGGTGCATTCGCTACAATTAATGACTCATTAACTATTGACCCATGATTGCTGACTAACCTCACTGTTTGTTCAGATTCCCCGGTTTTCTCCTAATGCCTTCTTCTTGCCATTCAGTGTCTCATGTGCCATTGAGTGGTCATGTCTCCTAAGGCTCCTTGTCCCTGGCTTTTAGTCACTTATTTTTATAGCACTTGGGAGGACAGGTCAGGTATCTTACAGGATGTCCCTCTACTTGGGTTGGTCTGATATTTTCCTCATGATGAGTCTGGGGCTGTGAGTGCTGAGGAAGACCATGGGATGAGGTGACATTTTCATCATGTCACAGCCAGGGTCGCTGCCACCAATATGACGTTTCCCTGTTGTGATGCTGACCTCGAGCACCTGGCCACGGTCGTTTTCTGCTTCTCTTGTGAGACTTTTGACCTACAGGGGTTCTGCTTTTCTCTGCTGAAAGTGTCTGGTGCCTGCCTCATCTCTCTGCTGCCACACGTGTTTCCTTTCGTCTTAACCTCTGCCCCCTGTCCCAGGAGTTTTTCCGTTCACCCCACTTATGTTTCCTGTGATGCAGGGTGCAGTTAGTGTTTCCAGAGCAGATTTAACCCAGGCCCTCATCAGAGCTGCTGTGGGAGACCAAGTTCACCACAGTCTTTACCCAAACCAGAACTTTATTGGAGACATAAATTGCTTTTATTTTCCTTGAAAATATTTGAGATGAATTCCATTAGAATCCTCATTGAGAAAATCTATCCTGAACCTATAATCAGAGGAGAGATGCCACCTACTAAAACCAACCAACCAAACAAACAAAAACCATAAGCTATACTTTTGCACTGACACCTATTTTAAATTTTATTATTTGCCCTGTACTGTTTTATCAACTTGCATCTCTTCTGGTATTTATTAGCAGGTGGGCATAGCTCTCTCCCTGTCAGAGAACCTTCAAAGGAGTGGAGCACACGACAGATTGTCTCCCAGGGAGCAGAAGGCCAGCTGATGCTCAGTGCTGAAAGACAGATAGCCTTGGGTCCTCACATGTAGGGGAGAAATATTTCCAAGGTAAATAGACTAATAATTTTTTAAGATAGAATTTTTGAAGGTTGCTTTTGCATAGTGAGTTTAAAAATGTCTCCGACAGGAAGGATATAGGATACGAATTTTTCACCCTGGCCATCTATCTGTCAATGTACTGTGGCCTCCTGAGTCCATCTGACAACCTTGTAAATTCATTCTTCCTTCCTGGTCTGTTCGAGATCCCTCCGAAGTCAGAAGGCACCAGTGATGTGGCTGCACCTTTCTCCGCCTCTGTGTAGCCAGGTGAAGTACAGAGCCCAGGGTGCTGTCTGCCCCTGCCCAGCCAACGAGTCTCTTGGGCTAAACATGCCCTTTGGTCCTTTTGTATTTCATCTCTCTCCTCTCCCAGGAGGACAAATGAAAATGGAAGGGTCTTCCTGGCTTGCTTGATTTCTCCCTTTGAAGAGCTTTTCCTTGAGGGCAGATTACTTTCCTCTTCATGAGGGGCCATTTTCTTTTTTCCTTTTTTTTTTTTTTTTTTGAGACAGAGTCTCACTGTGTTGCCCACTCTGGAGTGCAGTGGTACAATCTACAGGTGTGCACCACCATGCTTGGCTAGGGGTGTGTGCGTATGTTTTGTGTGTGTGTGTGTGTGTGTGTGTGTGTGTGTGTGTGTGTGTGTGTTTTAAGAGATGGGGTTGCACCATGTTGTCCAGTCTGGTCTCTAACTCTTGGGCTCAAGTGATCCTCCTTCCCAAAGTGCTGGGATTGCAGGCATGGGCTGTTTTCTTATGAGCCCTTTGCCCTCAAGTGGATGACGAAGTTTTTAGTGGAAAAAGTCAACTCCTGCCCTCTGAAGTCCATGCTACTGACAACTTTAATAATAAAAGCCAAAGTTTTTCTTTTTTTCCCCATCCCAGCTTAAAATGAGAAGAAAAAGATTTTTTCCTCCTCTTTTTCCCTTCCTTTTAAAATTGAGGGAGAAGTTATGAGCCTAACAAAACTCTCATCTAGAAAATGTCCCGGAGCCTGCAATTACGGGAGTGTGGCCACCTTATTCAGAACTCCAGGACACGTTTCCACATAACGTCCCTTTTAAAGGTTATTATCTGCATTGTGCCATTTCTGCTCCTCTCACCCTTTTCCACTGTCATTTGTTAGAGGCTAGCTAAGGTTTCTCACCCAGAAAGAACCCTCATAATAACGAACTATACCTAAAAGCCTTTCCTAGTTAGGGGACCATTCAGGGAAGAAAATGGATAGAGTGGGGGAAGTAGTTTTGAGATCAGATAGACTAACGATTTTTCAAACTAGAGTTTTTCAAGGTTGTTTTTCATAGTGGCTTTAAAAACTTTCTAAGGGGATAGCAGGGCTGTGGGATGCTGGTTCTTTCCACGAACCCGTCCCTGTCTTACCTTTTGCCTGTGAGTGGTTTTTTTGTTTTGTTTTGTTTTGTTTTGTTTTGTTTCTGAGACAGAGTCTTGCTCTGTCACCCAGGCTGGAGTGCAGTGGTGCAATCTTGGTTCACTGCAACCTCTGCCTCCTGGGTTCAAGTGATTCTCCTGTTTCAGCCTCCCCAGTAACTGGGACTGCAGGCACCCACCACCACACTTGGCTAACTTTTGTATTTTTAGTAGAGACAGGGTTTTGTCATGTTGGCCAGTCTGGTCTCGAACTCCTGACCTTAGGTGATTCACCTGCCTTGGCCTCCCAAAGTGCTAGGATTATGGGTGTGAGCCACCACGAGCTTTGTCTCCTGAGTTTTCAGGAGCTCATGTAAGTTATTCTCCTGTGAGGACTGTCGGGATGGTCTCCATGTTTGGGATATTTGTGAGGTGCTCCCTCCGTGAAGATGTCTTTATTGATGATAATTCCTCATCCCAAACCAACTCTGCACGCTGCAGCCATCCTTGATGGACAGCTTATAGTGCTATAATGCCTGGAGCTGGGAGGAGGTGGCACTGCCCGGCCTGATGTCTACAGACAGGCTTGTCTAAGCTTGACTAGTCCCCACCCTGCTTTCTCTTCAACCTCCCGAAAGTTAGATGGCCAGATTTTGCAAATAAAAATACAGAACTCCAGAATACATAATTTTTTAAAGCATAAGTATGTCCTGAACATTGCATAAGACATACTTATGCTAAAAATGATTCATTGTTTACCTGAAACAACTCAAATAGAACCAGGCATCCATATTTTATCTGCCAACCCTTCCCTAAGGCAAAGTGGTGGAGACCTGGGACCCTCGTTCTTTTTGGGATAGTCCTCTCTGGGGGACTTCATCTGCTTGAAAATTCCCCAAATCTTTTTTTTTTCTTTTTTTTTTTTTTTTTTTTTGAGGTGGAGTTTCGCTCTTGTTACCCAGGCTGGAGTGCAATGGTGCGATCTCGGCTCACCGCAACCTCCGCCTCCTGGGTTCAGGCAATTCTCCTGCCTCAGCCTCCTGAGTAGCTGGGATTACAGGCACGCGCCACCATGCCCAGCTAATTTTTTGTATTTTTTAGTAGAGACGGGGTTTCACCATGTTGACCAGGATGGTCTCGATCTCTCGACCTCGTGATCCACCCGCCTCGGCCTCCCAAAGTGCTGGGATTACAGGCTTGAGCCACCGCGCCCGGCAAATCTTATTTTACTTCTTAATCCTGATGGGGTTCCTGTTCATCCCTGCTCAGCCCAGGCCTTTTCCTATACCTGGGTTGACTTCTGGGCCTTCTGTTTTTCAAACACTAAACTGGCTACCTCGAAAAATCTGGGAAGCTGGTTCCCATCTACCAAGCGTCCTGATCCCCCAGTTTCCCCTGGAATCAGTCTGTCTCGATGTCCCTCTCTCTTCCTCTCTACCTCTCGTGTGATCTCTGTCACTCCCTCTGGGCTGCTTGGCTTAGATAAGGCCTGGCCTTTTCAAGACCTGTTTGGCATTTTAGCCAAACACCCTGACCAGAGGGGAGGAGCGCCCACTCGCCTAGGCTCTCCAGCCATGATTTCACCACAAAGGAAAGGCCACGTTTGCTTTGTTTTCAAAATTAATACATGGAAAAAAAGGGGTTAACTTTCTTTTCTCTTTGAAATTCGTGAGGAGACAGCATCAAAGCTGCACCCTTCTGGCTTAGAAAATACACTGAGAGGCTATAATGAGCGCAGAGATGAGATCTTACAGACAGGGTACGTTTCTACGCTAAAACCTATTTTAAATTTTATTATCCACCTCATGCTATTTCATCTCCTCTAGTCCTCTCCCCCTTGTTTTTATTAAAGCCTGGGTATGGATTTCTTGCCCTGAGAGAACTTTCATAATAATGAAGTATACTTGACAGTCGCGCACAGCGGAGGTTGGGCCGGAAGGTGCTCAGCAAGGAACACGGTAGCTTTGTTTTCATCTCTAGGAGAGAAAGAGCGAAGGCAAAATAGATGACTTTTCCCCGAATAGAAGTTTTGAAGGGTGCTTTTGCATAGAGAAGTTGAAAACTTCATGAGGTAACAGAAGGCACGTGGATATTGCAGTTATTTTTATTTTGCCCCCAGCAGGCAGTGGGTTTTCTCTCCCCTGACCCGGCATCCTCTAGGGCGCTGCCCACTTCCCATTTTTCTTCCCCTTTCTCCACATTGACTTTTTTTTTTTTTTTTTTGAATAAATTTTCATGATTGCCTGACTGAGGAAACCAAACAGAACCCACTCACAGCGCTTTTAGCCCTCAGGTTCTGTTGGATGTTCATGCAATTTTCTCATTATTTTTCTGTCAGTGTTCATAGAAATGGTGTAAACTACTTTATTTCAAAAGCATTATGCGAGTTTACTCTGTGATCATTTAAGCTGTGTATTCTTTTTCTGATTTGAATTTAGTAATAACATATTTTAAACGATTAGCCAAGAAGATTTCTCAAATACATTTTTTATGACAACTGCTTAAGTTTCAAGTTTCCCACCCTTCATCTCTTCTTACTGGATCTTCATTTTACATGTTTGACTTCTTAGTTATTATTTCCTTCTGTAAGCATTTTTGTTTTTCTTTGATGTGGAGTCTTGCTGTGTTGCCCAGGCTGGAATGTAGTGGTACAATCTCGGCTCTCTGCAACCTTCTGCTTCCTGTGTTCAAGCGGTTCTCCTGCATCAGCCCCCTGAGTAGCTGGAATTACGGGAATGTGCTACCACACCCAGCCAATTTTTGTATTTTTAGTAGAGACAGGTTTCACCATGTTGGTCAGTGTGGTCTTGAACTCCTGACCTCAGGCAATCTGCCTGCCTTGGCCTCCCAAAGTGCTAGGGTTACAGGCATGAGCCACCATGCCCAGCCATCTGTAAGCATTTTAAGCAGACCTTGTGACTTCTATTGAGAGAAGATTCTGGGTCAGCAGTCTTATTTCTCTAGTTTTTTATGGTGAACCTGTTCCTCCAGCCCCAACCCCTGCCCAAGACACCCCCACGGGAGGATTCAGGGAAGTACAAGCTCGGAGGACTTTCTCCCAATTGTCTTCTCTCCCCTTGGGAAAGGTTTGCGTATTTTTTCTTCTGTTCTTCTCATGCCCCCCAAGCTGCTGCCTCATCTGTGCAGAACTGTGTGCCAGCCACAGGTTCCCCTCCTGCAGCATTCTCACCCCTTCTCCAGTTAGAATTTTCTGCATGTGTGACGTTGTTTACCTTCATCTTCAGACATGAGTTAAAGGCTACCTCCCGTTTTCTATCAGATCATAGCGGCACGTTTCTATATTGCTTTAGAATTGCCAGACTCCTTTTGTGAGTGGTAGAGCAGAATTCTTCAGGAAAGATGTAAAAGCTTTTTCTATGCTTCAAAAAGTGGACTTTCTAGGCAGTTCTAATAAGATATCAATTGCTATCCTTTAAAAAAGAATCTAGAAATGAGAATTACTGATTGGTTTGAAAATTATTTCTAGGGGAGTATTCTTTCTTTTTTATTCTCTTTCCTAAATGTTGCTTTTGTAGTCCTGCTTGTATTTTCAGGTAAGCTTTTGGGTTTGTGTATAACTGGGCTTGTAAATGTTCAGTGCATTTTAACCAGACTGATGAAATGTATGTATTTATTTATTTTTATAATGACAGGAGTTCACCATGTTGGTCAGCCTGGTCTTGAACTCCTGACCTCAGGTGATCTGCCCGCCTTGGCCTCCAAAGTGCTTGGATTACAGGCGTGAGCCACCATGCCCGGCCCAGACTGATGAAATTTACAGGAAGATAGAGATGCTGCTGTGTGTCTAGGAGATAGTCACAGTCTCTGAGGTTTAAAAAAAAGTCCTAAATTCAACTTTCATCTTATGACAGCATTTCTACAGATGGTATGAGGACAAAAGAGTGGTTTCTTAGAACTCTGTAAGAATTTGGCCCCTCTCTTCCTATTATTCCTCCATTCCTCTTTGTTAGCCCACATCTCAGCTTCCAAGTTATGCACGACCTTGAGATTCAAGTCTCCATGATCCCTTCATAGCAGGGCAGAGCTAACTCTTGATATTTTATTCCTTGCTTTGGTCTAAAAGAACTCCTAATCGGCCCCCTTTATTTTTTATCAGAATCCATAGAAACCATGGAGAGGCTTTTACTGGAAAAAAAAAAAAATGCTACTTGAGTTGCATTGCTGAGGATGGAAGTTTCCACAGTCTTCTTTTCTTCTGAGGTGGAAATCTTGAGAAAAGATGAAGCAAGCTGAAAGTATTTCAGTGACCCCAGGGTCTACCAGTTGAGTTTCTTTTATTATGAAGAAAACCACACTTGTAAAATAAACCAGGAAGCACAGATTCTTGGGTAAATGTCCGTATGAAAGTTTTTAAAGAGTATTTTGGGCCATGTTTATTTCTTTCTACTTTATCTCAGTCCTCTTGCTCTTAAATAGTATGTAAGGAAGACTGTTGAATTTGGTACCTGTATAGGATTTTATATTGCTGAAATATTCAAATTGACTGTTACACTAATATTGTTTAGAAGAAATATCTGGGTGAAAGGGAGTTTTCTGCTTCATTTTCCAAATGCTTCATTTTCCTCTACAACACAAAAATTAAGAGAACTGCAAGAGGAGAAAGAAAAGAAAAATCGCCTAAGTACCCCATGGACAGAATATCTAAACGTGTTATGAAAACAGAACAGTATTCCCCCATCTTCTTTTGCTGGTTTTCTTGTCGAATTAAGTTTTACTAGTCTGAAATCTTGGTTTGGGCAAAGACCTAAATGCTCTTTCAACATTTGTTGTTTCACAGAGGCTGGACTTCGAATGTTTTCTTTCCTACGATGATTAGAAAACCGAAATCGATGAGGCCAACTCGAATATTTTCTTTCTTGTTTCTGTTTCTAGTTTGACAAGAGCCCATTTTTTTCCCCCTCTCAGGATTAATGAGGACGAGAGGGGAGATCTTTCTTCCTAGCTATTATCATGGAAATGGATCAATTTCTCCTTTTTAAGGATGCAAATCTAGAGGAAAAATGAGCTCTCTCCAATACCTTAATTATATTTCAAGAAGTGGGCTGTTGTTTATGAACCCATCCAGTATTGAGAAATATTGAAAATAATCATTCAAACAGTAGATACTCTTGACTTCAATTTTGGCATTATATATTTCAGATGGTATTTTCAATAATTATATTTTTTTTCTCCTCGTCTTATATGTCCTTTGGCTGTCTAAATTTTAGATACATACTTGTGGTCTGGGCACAGATTTTAACTTAAGGATTGATTTTTAGATATTACTTTCCACTAAACATTGTTCAGAAAAAAAAAATCTCTAAATGAGAAATCTTAAATTGATTGCCTTTCACCAAAGAACTAAGAGAAATGACTACCACTGAGAAAAGTAATTTATGAAATAAAATGTATGATTACTTAGAAGAGACAGACTTTCAAAAAACTGCACTAGGAGAGAGAAATATCCTGGCGTGGGTTGCTAGATTTTTATAAATGGATTTTTCTTTCAATGAGTCCTGCAACAACATCTTTCTGAAGAAGCAGTGCTGAGGCTTCATCACCAAGTCAGCCCTTCTTGGACAGTTTTATGAGGTGGCATTTTAGTGATTCCTCAGGCTGGCCACCTCTGACCCTCAAAGCAGATGAAGCATCTTTGTGGGATGGGATGATTCATAACCCATCTCCTCTGTGGCATTTACCATAATACCAATCGTTGTGTAATTCTGTCCTAATTTTCTTCTTTTCAGCTACGTATATACTACATCAAGTACATAGAATAGAGCTTTTTAATTACTAGCAATACACCTGTATTTAACTCCAGGACAAGGCAGGGTCGGGGGTGAGGGAGACCTCTTTCTCCTTGTCTTATTTACTTTCCGTCTCACTGGAATCTCTTCTTTTGAATTCAGCACATAACTAAGATTTTAAGTAACTGAAATATTTTAACTGGATTTTTTCCCCCACCAACATAGTTTAGGAAAATTCCTCTGAGGCTGAAGCTATCAACGCAGCTGCCTTCTTTCATTGAAAAAATAGAAAAGCAAAGAAAACTGCTCAGACAGGTATTTTTCAAGGTACAAGGTTTACCTAATTATGTTTAAGAGGTCGAATAGGTTAAGTATTATGTGAGGATGGTGATGTAATTCTCTGAAATCAAGTAGATGAGAGTTATTTCTTCTTTTTACCTTTTACACTTGTGTTACTCTGCCATGAGTAGATGGAGGATGATGGGAGGAGGCTCCCTTGGTGTTACTTGTGCCCTGATCTCTGTCACAAATCACCTCAAAATGTTTTCCCAAGGAGAAACAAAATGGCGGCCTGAACTCGAGGACTCCCTCATCCACTCCCTCCTTCCTTGTTTCTCTGACTAGAACTAATGGCTCTGTACCATTATTTTTCCTGTCAGAATTAATAGGACGATATTCTTTTCCTAAAGCCATTAGTTAAGTAACATTGCTTATGGAATTTGCTGAAACAGGGTAACATCTCCTTCCCCAGGGTGTAAAGCTTAAGAAGTAATAAGGCAATTGCTTAAACACATCAATGATATTCCAAAGCCTGTACTTTTCTCTCTACAATTTTCATTTAGAGTTAAAGTTTGAAATTAATGATCCATAAAGTAGATTCTTTTGATTCAATTTTGGCACTAAAGAATGCAAGTAATATTAGCTGTTTTTCCTTCATTTAGTTTTCTTTCTTCCTCACAATTTGTCCCCTCTTTATTTTAGAGCATTCTCTTCTTATCTGGGCATGATTAAAACTTTGATTTACCCAAAGATTTTAAGCGTACTTTCCCCACTAAAAGTGTTTTTTTGGAGGAAATGGTAAGTGAAGTGTTCTTCAACTGATTGCCTTTCATCAAAGGAAGAGAAGACAAATGAGAACCATAGAGAAAAGTGGTTTCTGGGGGGGGGCGGGGGAAGGAGATTTAAAATTATTACTCAGAGAGACAAAGTTTCAGAAAAAATAGGATAGTACAGAAATGCTCTAGATTTGGCTAGAGATGGAAAAATATATTTTTTACTTCCTTTTATGAATCTCTCAGTTTTTCTGTGCCTGAAAAACTAAATTTTAGTTACTGGTATATGAGGATTTATCTCTTTCTTTCTACATCCTGTTCTGATCTTCTGGTAAGGGGACTGACTTGACTTTTAGTTTGGCCTGAGCATATTCAGGTATAATACGTTCTGGGGGTTTTCCTCATTATTTTGAGTCTGAATTTTAGAACCAATATCATTATGTGTCTCTTATTTTTCTTTCCAGCTGATCATGCAATATCATGTTTGTTGCAACAAAGAAAGCAGCATTGACTTCTCCAAGGCAAGCCTGATAGCTTCCAGCCTCACTGCCCCTGAGGTCACTAGAGTTAGGCTGGCACACATCCTACTACATCTTTCTCTACTCACATACAAATACAGACAGACACCTTTTTGCTGTTTTTTACACAAAGGCTCATACCAGATGTAGTAATCAGCAATTCTTTTCTTCTTAATATATTTTGTATGTAACTGTAGGCCAATATGTATATAGATTGTTTTCATAGTGGCATACAATCCCCAAGTTTGGATACACTACTATTTATCTGTTCAACCCTTCCTTTATTGATGAGTATTCACATGATGCCTATGGTTTTCCTACTGCAATATTGCTGCAGTACACATTCTTGCCTAATTTCCCAAAGAGCAATTGCTGGATCAGTGGTTTCGTACTTAAATTTATTTCACCTTATAAGATACCACCAAATTACTTTTCAAAAACAAGTTTACTCTCCCATCAATATTTTTTAACGGTACTTTTAAAAAGAAACTTTGATTCAGCAAGAGAGCAAACAAAACCAGGGTGAAGCTTTGCTATCAGAGTCTGTGCATGTGAGTTTCTTAAATAACAAGAGATCACCACCAACTGGCCTCTCATCTGCAAATTCAGGCCACAGATGTGTTGTGTGGCATAATGCTGCTGTTGTTTTGAAAACTAATTAAATATGAACGTTTGAAAGCACATGAAATACCTATTTCGATTTTCTCCTGAAAAATGAACAGATCTGGTGAACTGGGCCTTCCGGCCTTCATTGTCTCAGTGGGCTGGTGCTGAGGGTCGCCACCCCTGTGGCCTGGGCTTGCTATTTGGCCATCCCCAGGCAGGTTCCTGAATTATGGGACTTGTCTGGCTCCTGTAACATATGAGTTTGTGATCTTTGGTTTAAACTAGGGTTTCTCAACCTGGGCATGGCTGACATTTGGGGACAGACCATTCTTTGTGACATTGTAGGATGTGTGGCATTGTGGGATGTGTGGCAGTGTGGGATGTGTGACATTGTGGGATGTGTGGCAGTGTTGCTGGTCTCCACCTACAACGTGCCAGGAGCATCCCCTCCACTGTGAGAGATGTGGTCTCCACTGGAGACCACCCAAAATGTCTCCAGACATCACCCTTGCTTCAGAAGCACTTGTTTTGTAACAACCCCACAAAATGCATTTTCCTCAGCCAATTTTGAGATAAACTTTTTAAAGACTGTTCCTGGGCAGTTTTCCTTGCTCTGCTTGATGAAGGAGCACTGTTGAATTCTGTATACGACTAAGCTTGAAAGTCACCACAATGTTTCAGTCCAGGCCCTTCACTGAGTTTGGAGAAAGTGTCTGAGAGGAAAAAGTGATGAAAACACGTGCCTTTCATCTTAGGAATATCAATGTGGAGACGATGGCGATTCCAGGTAGTTTCTGAAGTAAAAGCTTTAGCTGATTACACACGGAAAAGATACAATTTCTAAATACTGCGTGAAGAGGGTCGAATAAACCTCTGGCACAAAGGTAGACGTGGCCTTTGTTCACTTTGGTTTTCTTCGGTGGTTTCTTCCATTTGTTCCTCACAGGCCTGGGCCAGCTCAGCTCTCCCTTGGCAGATGCCCTCCTTGGGCTCACAGAATCCTCCTCCGAAGGGATTCCTAAGGTGTTTGGAGCCAGCAGGAGGCCGGGAGGGGTCTCTCCAGTACCCTCTTCTCTCTCTGTGCCTTCACTCTCCTTCTCTGACAGGACTTTCGGCATCTTTTCTCATTAGAATTAATGGAGAAGTATTAATTCTTTCCCCAAAGCTATTAGTTAAGTCATAGTGCTCTGAAATTGCTGAAACAGAATAATTTCTCCTTCACTGTGGGGCATAAATCTTGAGGAAAGATGAGAAGCTGTTTCGGGTATATTGATTATGTTCTAGGGAAGAGACCCACGTAGACTATTTTCATTTAGCAGCAAGAAATTCTAAAATCGTGATACCTAAAGTAGACTGGCCAGGTTCTGTTTTGGCGTTCAGTCTTTCAAATGGCATTTTCTTTTTTATCATCTTCTTTTTTCTTCCTCCAATTTCCTAATCCTATTTTCACTCAGTATTTTAAGGGCATGCTCTCGATGTCTGGACATGACAGAAGTTTTAACTTAAAGCAAAATTTTACACACCACTTCGCACCGCATTCAGGATTTCTGTGAGGGGAGGGTGCTTCTCTTGATTGCCTTTCATCAAAGAAATAGAAAAGAGATGAGAATTACTAGGAAAAATGGTTGCTGAAATAAAAAGATGTGTTTATGATTACTTAGAGGCAAACTTTGAAAAGATTGCATTAGGATAGTGCAGAAATACCTGAGGCTGTACTTGATGAATCCGTCTTTCTGGTCCACACCCACAACCCTCCCTGCCTGTGCATCTGAGGTCGGGGCTGCTTCTCACTGCTAACTACCCACTGACTTCTGATTATTTTTTGATTGGCATTGACATCCGACGTCTCCTATTCTCTCTGCCTTTCTTCCATAATTTTTAGCCATTTTTTTTTCCCAAAGAGGTTTTATAAACAAAAAATGTAACAGGATTGCAAATGAACTTTGCAGAAACAAATGAATTTACTGTCCAAGAAACTTTAACATAATGTCAGGTATGCAACAGAGACTTAAAGAAAATTGGTCAAACAATTCCATGAATGGATGATTCGGACTTAGAAACCCATCCAGGACAGGTGTGATATCAGATGATTGGCTGCGCGTGTGGTTTCGCTGTTTTCCATAGATAGACGTTGTGTTAGGTCCCATTTTGTGGCCACCTAGCACCTTTGTGCTTTTTCTTTCATGGTGTTTACATTTGCTTGGTGAATTTGTTTAATGTAATTATTTACTTACTGAATTTCTCTCCCATTGAACTATAATTACCATGTGGGTGTGTCTGCCTCGTTTTCCAGGGAACAAATTCCCTGTGTTTAGCATGGTTCTTGGCATGGTTGTGGGCTGTACTCGGTGCTCAGTAAATATTTAGACTCAATAACATAGGCTCGAAAACGGGCTAAAAATATTTGAATAAATAACTGTTCACAAAGTGATTACTTTTAGAGATCTGCCCAGCTTTCTTTAAGTAATTGCTAGCACATTGTGGATCTTTTAATTGCAGGGATGCTTCTAAACAATTTAATCACAGATCAATTAATAGTCTAGGAATTAATCCTGTATTCTTGTTTATATTTGTAGCTTATTCAGAAGGTCTATTTTGTAGCCCTTTTTTAAAAAATAATAATTCAGTCTTTGAAATCCAAATTCATGGAGTTTTGGTGTATTGGGATAAACCAAAAGAAATAAATGGCTTACATTTTTAGTTAATGATATTTGAGTAATGTATTTACAGCATTTTAATAATGCCTAGACGTTGGGCAGCTGGAAGGAGGTTTGGCATTAAAGGTGTCTGCAGTTGTATTGTCCATTTCATCGTATTGTTTCTTTATTTCGTTTTCTTTCTAATTATTTTAGTTTCTTATAGCCTTTCAAGATGGCCACATTTAAAATTGCTGTAACACTTTAAGCATCCTCTTCCTCTGAACGCAGTCGGGCAATTATTTCTGAGGGAAATTATTAAAAAGGCAGCCTTTAATCAGGGAAAGAACAGAGTGGCCCAGAGAGCTGTGATGAGAGATGGTCTCTCTAGTAAGAGGCACATAATTGTATAAGAGTGATTGAATTTCCAAAGATTGCATTAAGACAGTGGAATTTGTAATTTCTGAAGATGTAGGAGGTGATTCATACAGTGATGCTGAAGCCAAAACAGAATCATATTCTTCTGTGATTTAAAATTTGGCTAGGGAGCTACTTACTTTTTGAAAAGGGCCATTCATTTAAAAGCAAGTTAGTGTGCTTCTTTAATAATCCAAATTGGTTTAACACAGTTCAGTGACATTATTTGGGCATTTTTCACAATTATTAAAGCTAACTCAGTTTTCTCTGTAGACTGTAGGGTCAAAAGCAAATTAGATTAGTGAATTGTCTTCGTTTGCTTTCATAGATGAATCAGAAGTTATTGGTCAAATGTGCATATGACCTTTCTGCTTAAACTTAAAAACCAAAACAACCTGTTAGGAAGACATTTGGCCAATCTGATTATTTTCTCTACACTAATTGGTTTTACTTCTTCATTGAATTGAATGAATTGCCTGGTTGTTTTGTCACTGTGGGGCAGAGCTTAATTCACTTAGAGCAGGCATGATGGGATGAAGGAAATGCACATCATCACCATTAATTTGCAGTAATTTTTCATGGGTGAGAGTGAAACATATCTTGAATCCATTCTTTTTTTCCCTTTCTCCTTCCAGTGTCCTAGTCAAGCCATCTCATCTGGCCCCTAGGTTATTCTAGGTTATTCTAGTAAGCTTATAACAGTTTTTTTCCACTTCTACTCACCTCTCTCCCCAGTTTGGCTTTGAAATTTAAACTTCTTACGTGGTCACTTGTACTTTACGAGGTCTGAGTCCCTGTTGACTTCCCCACTGTCATTTTGCCCCTTGCCCCTTCATTCACGACCCTCCTTCCACATTGGCCTCCCATGGGTCCCCTACTCCAAGCTGCTTTCCCCTTTAAGGTTTCTGTATTGCTCCTTCTAGAACATCCTTTGTCGACTTGTTCTTTCTCACCCTGAAGGTCTCATTTCTGATGTCGCCTTTCAGAGAGGTCCTCCTTGATTATACAAAACAGTCATCCCTGGTATAAGGACAGAATAAGCCCCCTTGTTACATTCTTCACTACTCCCTGCTTATCATGACTCTACCATTTCTCATTAGTCTCTGGAATAACGTCCTGCTAATTGTTGCTACCTGTAGTACTCTCATTTTCGATCTCACTAATATCCCCATCCTCAATTCATTTCCTTTGTGACCTCGTCACAATATGTGTCTGCTTCCTTTTCTCTGCTTCTCTTTCTTCATCATGGTAGAAGTTCTTGAGGGCCAGTGCCACCTTTGCTTTGTTCTTCTCCGATTCTTCAGGGCGGAGCAAGGTAACGTTGAAGGGGCCCAGGATGTGGTTGTTGAACAAGTGAAAGGAATACCAGAAGCCTGGTTCTGTGCTGTTAGATTACCTGAGTACATGGGAGGGTCAAGGAAAGGTTGTGTGGAAGAAAAAGGCATTGCTTTCTTTCCCAAACCATGCACTTCTCTGTGGATTTTCAAAGTTGATTTGCTCAGGATTAGCACACTTGGTAATCTAGTAACCTACCCCTTGAGATATAAGAAATGAGACTGTTCTTTTGGTTTAAGATGACAGAACACATTTATTTACCTCTACTTTTCTTTCTCTAACAACCCATGAGAGGTTAGTCATTAAAGGTGTTTGTAATGTACAAGCTCACAAGGAGAAACAACTTGGAGAGGAAATGATGCCACTGGTTTGAAAGCTGGAGTGTAGAGTCTAAGTGGGAACTGATGTAACAGACCCCAAGGATTGGAATTTTGATTTAACAGTGGAAAGACTCCCCACAACTCAGATATCGATGGTACCAGGTGTGGCTGAAAACAGGATTGAATGAAAGACTAAGAAGCAATCAGACTTCAAATCCCACCCCACTTGTACTTCTCAGAGCTTAGGAACTTCCCTCACCCTTGCAGAAGACTAAGGACTCAGTCTCTGGACAGCATACAAAATGCTGGGGGACACTTGGCATAATTCGTTCAGCATGGGAGTCAGGGGACTAGATTGAAAATGGGGTTTGAGCAAATGTGAATACTGCATATGAGCCCCCAGAATCTCTTCTCTAATTTTGACTCCAGAATGTAGCCTGGCTTCTATTTTCCAGTCAGGAGACTGGAGGACTCTTCCTGTAGAAGCTGACCAGTACACGTGGAGATCTGCAGATAACTACTTTGGGGTTTCCACTTAAACAGGGCAACCACATAACCCAACAGGAGAGCCCATGCTTGATAGATTGCACTTGTGAAAAACACCAAGTCGGCCTTTGCAGGCCCGTTTCCTAAACATAAGCAGCTAAGATTGCTGTATTTCACAGGAAAGCCGCTAAGCTAAAGAGAGAAATAAAAACAAGAAAACGGAAACAAAGAAACTTGGAAGAGGGACTATATAGGGGGAGGTAAACTTCAACAACAACAACAGACCATTATTAACATGACTAGGGGTAAAAGAGATGTTACAGCCATGAAGTAAGAACAGGATGCTCTAAAAAAAGGAACATGGGAAAGGACTCTTAGAAATTAAAAGCATAATAGCAGACATAGAAACTCATGAATTGGAATATAAAGTTGAGGAAATTTTCCCAAAAGTGAAACAAAAAGACCAAGAAATAGAAAATCAGAGTGAAAAGATAAGAAAAATAGATGAAAGGCCGGGCGCGGTGGCTCAAGCCTGTCATCCCAGCACTTTGGGAGGCCGAGGCAGGTGGATCACGAGGTCAAGAGATTGAGACCATCCTGGTCAACATGGTGAAACCCCATCTCTACTAAAAATACAAAAAATTAGCTGGGCATGGTGGCGCATGCCTGTAATCCCAGCTACTCAGGAGGCTGAGGCAGGAGAATTGCCTGAACCCAGGAGGCGGAGGTTGCGGTGAGCCGAGATCGCACTATTGCACTCCAGCCTGGGTAGCAACAGCAAAACTCTGTCTCAAAAAAAAAAAAAAAAAAAAAAAAAAAAAGAATAGGTGATTATACCAGGAGATCCAGTAACCCAACAATAAGGGCAGTTCTCGAAAGAGAAAAGACAAAACAGAAGGGAAAAAAATCAAAGAAGTAACAGATGAGTTCAAGGGTTCTATTGTACAATATGGTAACTATAGTTAATAACAATGCTTTGTATTCTTAAAAATTACTGAGAGTATATTTTAAGTGTTCTTGCCACAAAAAAGATAAGCATATGGGCTAATACATATGTTATTAATAATCTAAATTTAGTCAACCTACATTGTATATATATTTCAAAACAGTACATTGTACATGAGGAAGAAAAAGGAAATAAAGAAAAACAGAACCATGTTTTTCTAAAACATGAAGACATTCAGCTTGAAAGAATCGATTGAGTGCCCAGAAAATGAATGAAAATATACCCAGACCGTGATGACACCAGAAATAAAGAAGAGCCTCAGGGAATCCAGAGAGGGAAAAACGAAAAGATTTCATCCAAAGGATCATGAATCATAAATCATATTGTCGCCAGACTTCTCAACAACTAGGACACAATAGAGCCATGTTTGCAACCCCAAAGGGAAATGATTTCCAATTCAGAATGTCATACCTAGCCAAGCTGCCAATTACATCTAAAGAGTTGTACTTCAGGTACCCTTTCTCATGAAACTACTAGAAGTTTTGTGTTAGGAGAGCAGGAGATTAAACCAAGAAAAAAGAAGTTGTGGAGGTTCAGGAACCAGGAAGGAGGCGAAGAGAACCAGGAAAGAAAGAGGTGGAGAGAATCAGCATGGTGGGAATGAATGTAGACCCGGGAGCACAGCCATGCCATAGAGAGCAGTGGTCTACTTGGAGCAAGTTAGAAAGTTTCAAGGAAACATTTCTTGGGAAATGAAATGAAACCTCAGATAATTGGAGAAGTGGTTGGAAAATGATCTTAGATATTTAAGTCTGGCTCATGCCTATAATCCTAGCACTTTGGGAGGCCGAGGCAGTTGGATCAACTGAGGTCAGGAGTTCAAGACCAGTCTGACCAACATGGAGAGACCCTGCCTCTATTAAAAATACAAAAAATTCGCTGGGTGTGATGGTGTGTGCCTGTAATCCCAGCTACTCGGGAGGCTGAGGCAGGAGAATCTCTTGAACTTGGGAGGTGGAGGTTGCAGTGAGCTGAGATCACGCTATTGTACTCCAGACTGGGCAACAAGAGTAAAACTCCATCTCATCTCAAAAAAAAAAAAAAAAAAAAAAAAAAAAAAAAAAAAAAAAAAACACAAAGAAAACAAAACAAAACAAAAGAAGTCCATAGAAAACTCAGTGAAATTTTTAGAAAAACAAAATCATCATTAATTCCAGGGTAAGCAATTTTGGCAGGAAAAGCAACATAATCGTAATATACTACACAATTCAGTGCTAACGGTATTCTCCTAAACATAATAATATAAACATGGAATATTCTCCTAAACAAAAGCAGGCCATCAGAGTTAGAGAACTGTTGAGAGGATAGAGGGGTAAAAAGTGTGCTTGTGTTTGGGGTCATGAAGGTTGAAGAGGAGGGAAGCTAGAAGAAGAGGGAAACCTTCCTCTCTCCCCACGAGAAGTCACAGCTACTAATTCCACAAGATGTAGTTCTCTAACCGTGTTATTAGACTTTTAGGAGGTAAAAATCAAAAGACTCCCAAATGGGGAAAGATGGATAGTTTGGCAGGGGTTGCTGTTTTTTTAATGTGTAGATAGGCTTGACTTTTCAACTGCACATGTGTACCTTTCATCACAATCAAAGCAAATTGAAAAGTGGGTCTAGTGCTTCTTCTCTAGTGACACAGTCGTTTTGGATGTTTCTCTGATCTCATATCATGATGGAACCTACCCTCTCTGAAATTTTGTGGTCCTTTTGACTTGTATGCCAGATCATTAGTGCAGGTGAAGGATGAGGGAAAGACAGGCATGAGAAACCCAAGTCATTAGTGCGGGTAAAGAATGAAGGAAAGGCAGGCATGAGAAATGCTGTTTTGTGGACAGTGTCAGGGCCCTTCTTTCCTTCCACGATCACAACAATAACCACTGCAACAAAACAACAGCATCACGAAAGTCAACCTCATCCCCTGCTGCCCAGCACTCCAGTGGGGATTAGGACATGGTTTATTTCTAGGTTCCCACCATACATTGAGTGAAATGTCTATTTTAGTTAGTTGGCAGTATGGCCAGAGAATTCAAACTGATCTAAATGTACGTAAACAGACATGACTAGGAAGACAACTCTCATGAGAAGCAACATGAGATATAGATACATTTTATAATATGTATCATTCAGGAATTTTTCTACTTTGGGAATTGGTTTCGCCATTTCCTTCCTTCATAATATATTTTACTTGACCCAGTGTGAATTGGTTGGAGATACACTGAGTTCTTGCCCACACCCTGTGAGATGAGGATTAATGAGCTCAGCGGTGGTCATGAAGTCAAACAACCTCCCAGGAAATTACTCTTCGCTAATTTTATAATTCCAGATGTATGTAAATGTGCCTGTCCTGTTTCAGGTCTGTTGCTCGAGGAACCATCTTGTGCCACCTCAGAATCACCTCCTTGTTGTCGGAAGGAAGAGAAGAAGGAAGATGACTGCAGGCAAATCTCAGGAACCCTCTCTCTTGGTACAAGTTCAAGGACTGTCAGGGAAATGGACAAACGAACTGTGCAGGTGGGCGTGATGATTTTGACCTGCCTCTACCTATTCCTGGTCTAGCTTTATAGCTCTGCTTGTTCTTGTTACTCTCGCTCAGTGTGGCAGAACTTGCGCAGATCACCTCATGAAGATTTGCAGCACAGAAAGCCCATTAAGGCAAACAAATACCTCAGAACATTTTTTGTCAAATGACTGAGCAACTTTGGTAGTGAAAACATTGGGATAGTTTCTTTAAAAAAACCCAAGTATCTTATAAATGCACACCTGCATAGAGAGATGGCTGACAGACGTCATAGCAACATGAAGCACCCCCCGGCCCCAGGGCAGATTGTGGGGCTGCGTGTTGAAAACCACTAAAATACGTATCCAGACCGCACTTGGAAAACCACTCATCTGGGGGAAAAAAAAGCCCTTCAATACACAGTCCTATAAAATAGTACATCATGAGCTTCATGAGCAGTGATAACTTAAAAAAGGAAGCTGAGAACTGGTTAGATAATTGAGTGGTTTTGTTTTTCACAAAGCCGGATAAAAGCACATAGATTCTCAGCAACCTATCTTGTATCAGTCAGGAGCTTTATTCGAGTTAATGCACCAATTAGTTATTAATGGAAACTTATTGAGGGCATCATATTGAAGTTCATGCTTGGTAAAGAATCATTAAGACCTCAAGACCTGTTTTCATTGAGAACCACGTTCTGACCACATTTTTCTTTGTACCTATTAACCTTCTTTCCCCCCGTTTTTTTCCTTTGTACTTTGTTGCAGGGTATTTCTCCATCTGCTGGTGAGCATGGTGATTGTACTCCTCACAGCACTGCTGCCACATCAGGAGTATCTCTGCAATCTGACACCAACTTGGCAGTGGTTAATGATACGCCTCTCCCTCCTGGCAGAGGTCTTGACCTTGGGTTGCTGGAGACTCAGCTGCTTCCTTCCCAGGATCCAGTCTCAACAGATCCCACACCATGCATTTTCTCAGATGCTCAAGGGCCTTCTTCCTTTGGGTCCAAAGGAACTTTTCCCCGCCATGGCATTCCTACCTCTGTGGCTGCCATTTGTGTTTCTCTGACAGCGAGAACGGATCACATAACCCAGGGAATTCACAGTGCTGAACCACAAGACCACAGCCAGACCGCGGGGAGGAATCAGATACCACGCTCCCCAGACAGCAGAGCCACAGAAGAGGGCAGAGCACAGACCCTCTTGCCAGGGAGACCTTCATCTGTACAAAGAATTTCAGATTTGGTTCCACTGGGGTCAACTGAAAAAACTCATCTTGAACTACCAGCTTCAGGACCAGGTTCAACTAGTTCACACCAAGAGGAAGGGAGACCGAAGACATATTTTCCTCCCAGAGGCCAGTATGGGTGTGGGGAAACGACTGTCCCCTGCCCCTCTTTAGGAAGTGACAGTGGGAAATGTCAGGGATCTGAATTAATCACTCGGAAGGGTTCTGTGGTTCCTTCTAACCCAGGGCAGCCCATAGGAATTCCTGAAGCCCCTTCTAAATCCCTCAAGAAGAGGAATCTGGAAGGAATAAGAAAGCAAACTCGAGTGGAGTTCACTGACACCAGCAGCGATGATGAAGACCGATTGGTGATAGAAATATGAAGCTTCCAGAGAAAGATGGTGTCTTTGGTCAAAGTCTGTTGTTGACACTTCACAAGTAAATGTCGTCGGGCTGGCAGAAGAACTAAACTCTATCTATGTAACACCTACAGATTAGGAGAGCCACTTTGAGTTCTTTATAAGCCAACTCCGACTGACTCCAGACCCCCAGCTCGGCCACAGCCTTCCCTCGCTCCCCTTGGGTGTGCTCTGCTCACGTTCACGTGGTGCCAGGCAGGGAAGACATGGCAGGAAGCAAACTCTGCAAATGGCCAACATACACAGTGACTTTCAGGCTCGTCTTGTGCACCTGTCCCCCACTGTCTCTCTGCAATCAATTGGCACTAACCAAGAAAGCCACGATCAACACATTTCTCCACAAGTGGACCCCACAGAGTCGAGGCAACTGACTTTCTCCCTTAGTAAATTGAGGGTTTGCTTCCCAGGTGGAGAGCATGCTTGGGATAATTGGAGAAGTTTGACAAAGAGACAGGGGTGTGAATTGGGCAGGAAGAGACTTCTGTTCATTTTGGAGACAAAATTCAGATACATTAAAAAACCGAAGCTTGTTCAGGGTAATTCACATCGTTAGTGGAGTTGTAAATATCCTTAAAAATGCCTATGATCCAGTGAAATGCTGATCGCTTTTAAATTTTGCACAAACGGTCAATGCCTATTGTCAGATGACGCAAACAGCTGCTCTTTTGCCTGGTACCTTTCCTGTGGAGACCTCTGAGACCGCTGGTTTTCCTAGCTCTTGCAAAGGAACATTGTGTTAAAAGTTAATAGAACTGTCTCTCTGTAATGAGTCTTTTTTTTTTTTTTTTTTTTTTGAGAGGGAAAAAGTCACTTATTTTCC
The DNA here is from genome assembly GCF_048565385.1 of Saimiri boliviensis. Taxonomy (NCBI): domain Eukaryota; kingdom Metazoa; phylum Chordata; class Mammalia; order Primates; family Cebidae; genus Saimiri; species Saimiri boliviensis. Next base: position 122,587,139 of record NC_133457.1, read on the forward strand.
TCTGATTCTTTTTGTCACATTGTGCTCTGAGGAATTTCAATTAGAAGGTTACATTTTAGTAATCTGTACAGCTTAAACTGATGCCTGCTCATCGTGACGGGAGCCTTTTAGATTTCCTCCAGAAGCTTCAAGGATACAAAACTAATTGGAGTTTTGACGCTGTTTTACGTCTCAGTAATTTTATTTTCGGGGCTTGGTGTTACTTTGCTGTCAAATTAAATCAGCTTCTGTATTGTGCAAGTCAGAACTGCACAGATAAAATTCCCCAGTATTCCAAGCCAGTGCATCCCTGTGCAGAAGAAAATAGCAGATCTACGCCAGCCAGCCCAGTGAGCAAAGCTTCAGATCCACTGCCTTCCTCTCCCCCTCCTTTCATGGGAGAGGAGAAACTTAAAGAGGTTTACATTGCTACATTTCAAGAAAATTTTATACTTGCTTTTGGTATGACTTTGTACAATTTGAAATTTATAGCTGAGCTCTTTTAACGTTGATGTAATGATGTTCATATGACATCTTGTACTTCAAAGACACAGCAGCAATGCAGAGCATCTCACACATATGAATACACTTTAGTCAGTCTGTGCCTGTGACTAAGTATGGTCAAATTTCAAGTATCTTCATGTGAATTTTCCAATTTTGGTGTTATTCATAGAAAACTTCAATGCCAGACCAGCTTCCCCGGTTACTTAGCATATGTTTGTGGCCATTTCACGTGCACTCATAAATACCCAAGGATTTCAGGACCAGCCAAGAAAAACATAAGGGAGGTAAAAAGGATGTTGGACATTCACTTACTATACTTTTAAACCCAGCAAAAGCAATGTGGTAATTATCTCCCCTTTCGAATGATCCGTGCCACTGTAATAAGAGAGGCAGTGGAGGCAAATGGTTTGAGCCTTGGATGGAGACTGAAGTCCTTACTTTAGCTCAGAAATCTTGGTTAAGAGTTTCTCTGTACCTCAGTTTCCCTAAGTGAGTGTAAGACAGTTGGACAAGATGAATTGAATGTGTCTCCAAGTTCCAATGTTTCTGAGAGTGGTTGAGAGAGAAGCTGCTCTCTCCTTAAAGTGTGTGGACTCAATGGCTTGAAGACATTCCCCATGGGGAACAACTGCCACGGGAATCTTGCATGCAAGAAGTTTGGGTGGGGACAGAGAGGAACTGAAACACAAATGCCTTCCACCAATTATTGCAGTGAAGAACCTGAGCCTGAAGAAGCTTCATCTAATCTTTTCCCCAGAATTCAGATTTTAGGGTGCAGCCATCCAACCTATACATGTGGCTCATAGTTCAAAACTTAAAAGCAAAACCAGAATACTCCACTATGAATGGAGAAAACCTATCTGTAGGCTGAACTGGCTCCTTTGTCTTAGGAGGCACTGGTCAGAAGGGGAAAAAAGCTGTCTTCCAGATCCCTCCTTTCTGAGCGACTACTGTGGCATCAATGGGATCACTGACGTAAATCAGCAAGTCATAGCTCCAAATAGCAGCAACTTGAGGGTAATGGTGGAAGCTCTGTCCTTCTAGGAACCACTGTTGCTGGCTGTCCCATCCCAACCTAGGTCAAATATAGCAGAAAGTTGATTTCATCTCTAACTCCCTGCGTCTCTTACAGAGGTAGAGTAGGTTGCCAAACCACCTTGCCTCCCTGGTCTTTGGTAGTGGCTGGCAATGTTTACAAGTGTACCTTACTTTATATCAACATGAATTTGTGGAAAAGTTATATTTCAATGGATTTTTAAAAATAAAAAAATGTATTTTGAATGACCCTAAGGGAGTTCGCTCTTGAAAAGCATCCTAAGGTAAAGCGTTTTATTTTTTTGTTGTTGTTTGTTTTTGTTTTTGTTTTTTTTTTTTTAATGAAACTTTTTATAAAGCAACCATCTCTGAGTTTTTAAATCTTAATTTTCTTATGGGCTTTCTTAAAGTGAAATGCAATTATAAGAACACATTTTAAGGGTAACATCAACAACCTGGAAACCCAGCTTGGGTTACTGAAAATAAAACATCAGTATTATCAATTGATAACTACCCCAGTTTTATACTCTGCTTGATGGCTAAGGAAAAACAAATTTACTTAAGAACAAAGCAAACCAGAGTTTAAAGATCAGGATTTCCTTCTTTCCCCAGTGCTGTTAATTTTATTATATCTTTAGGGAGGGGTCTAAACCAACTGGTGCCTTAGTTTCTTTCACAGAGAATAGTTCCAGGGATGCTGGCATGAACTAAGGCAAAGGGCACTGATTTTTTTTTTTTTTTTTTTTTGCCAATCTCAAAAGTGACATTTCCCCATAATGTTCAAGACTCAGCAGGTTCCTCTCTCCAGCTGTACCTACACCCAGCGCCGTCTTGTCGTGAAAGATGTATGGAGGTAGGCTTCAATCCTCCTTCCTTGACAACCTACACTGTTAAGTGACTCAAAGTCATGTGATTTTTGGTGGACAACTAGAATCCTCCTTCTTGTAAAACATGTTGAAAAACAGCCCGTCTCTCCTGTTAGGCTTAACCCTTGAGATTTAAGGCAAAGCTAATAACCGCTTTGGTCCACATCTCATAGTAACCAGGAGAACCTATGGTTCATTTGCCAAGTGATTAAAAAAAAAAGATGGAGGAGGGTATCTCTGAATGTAGTCAAAACACTGCCAATAGTATGATGAGTAATGTAGGGCAAGTCAGACTTTTTCTTCCTCAAATTGCTCTTGTAAAGCTGAGATCGGAAGGGTAACCTTGCAGATGCGTGTTATGACCACAGTCCTTGGCATGAAAGATAAACGATTTGATGTCTCATGCCAAAAAGTATTTCCTTGCATTTACATTCATTACTTAGAATGATCACATTATTCATTTTTTTCCCTAACACAGAAATTTGCATTTTGCACAGAATTTGCCTGGTGCAGCAGATTTTTATAGTTATGGAAACTGTCATCATTATCGGAATGTGCTGCTGCTCAACTCCCCAGACATAATTTAATATGGTGAGGAGAAAATCGCCTGCCTGGTTCTATGGGCGATCATATTTCCACTGCTGCAGCAAACCAGGCTTGTGTATTTTTCTTCAGTTGTTATTCCCGTAGTTCATCAAGGGAGACACTTTGGCTTTGGAAACACTACATTTCTCAATACTTAAGCACAATTTCTTGTCCTTATTTTTCGGAAATCATTAAATGTAAGGGTCAGGACCTAGAAACTCTTATGTGCTAGATTTCTACCCTGTATGATTCTTTTCATCATCCATGCTTTGTACTTAGGTAGGAATATATATACATAATTTGGTCTGAAGAAGTATAGGAACATTTGAGCACATTACTTCACCCCTGGAAGAATAGGAGCCAGGTGAAAATATGAGCCTCTGCCACTTGGAGCGCTAGAGGATGATGGACTATCTTAGGTGGGCGGTCAGCTATTGAGGATTTACTACTCAATCGGTTGTTCACAATCAGGGAAGTGATTGGTTTCTTGGTTGTCGAAATTTCTTTATGTGGTTAAATTATTTTGTTTCGATAAAAATAAAACTTAAAATGCAAGTGTCTCGTGATTTGTCAACATTTTAAGCAAAACCACTTCAAAGCATATCCTATATCAATTGGACATCTGATTATTCCCAGTCATTGACCAAACAGTTCATCTGCTATACTGGTATCCCATTACACTCAACAAAGGGATTTGGTAATGTCAGATGATCTCCTTTTCTCTTGACGTTTCCTTTTCACACGTGGCTTGTCATTATCTGCTGTATTTTATAGTCCATAACGTAGGAATCTGGTTTTAAATTCTTAAATGTAGTGTAACTTTGAAGACACAGGAGTGCACGATCCACAGTGCAATAATCCAGAATCTTTTCCTCTTGGAATTGATGTTTTTTGGACATTTAACATTATTCATTAACAGAAAAAAATCCTTAAAATCTAGCTTCTTGTGAAGGTGATTTATGTACTCCTTGCAAGAATAAGTAGACTTACTTTGACAGCCCAATACAGTATTATTAGTCTATGTACATACTTCTTGAAGACACTTGAAGCCAATGGAGCACAATTCATTGAAAGGAAAAGTGGGACTGAGAATGTGGAAGGAGCAGATACACTAATTGATAGCTCTTAATAGCTTTTCTCCAAACTCGTCAAACTGTGATTATTATGATTAATCTATTTGTTCCAAACCTCAGTCATCTGAGAACCATCTTAATGCTTTTTGCTATATGTAGCAACATGACACATGTGGGTATATTAATACTTTTATTTAAATTATTTCTCTCCAGAATTCACAGTTGCAGTAGGACATGCTTCTGGAGCCTACATGTAGCAGGACATTAATTGGTGATAATTTAATTAAACTCCAAAATCATCCCCCTGCCCTGCTCCTTTTCACCTTGAGGAGAAAGAGCCAGGAGAAAGGATGACATGTCTATGAGCCCCAAGCACACTGGAACACTGAGATGTAGAGAGCTGGAGTAGCCCACCCTGCTGGGGGAATCAGCAGCAAGCCTGCTGTGAACTTTGGTTGAACTTCAGAGAAGTGAAACCATAATAGGAGGATATGTATGTCTTGGGGTAGAACAGACGGACTTAGAGAGAGATAAACTAGCTTTCACTGACCTTGCTGCAAGATAGTTTTTAGCAAAAGGATGTTAACTAAAGTATGAGAATAATAACCACAGGCTATTCTAAGTAATTGCACTCTCCCTCTGCCATGTGCTTTGTGAACGTATAAAATAAAGTACACTGAGACGGGTTGGGGCCAGAGAGACTGACATCCTCACCTCCCTGACCACCTGGCCCAGCTTTCTCTATGTCTGTGTCTGTATCTTTTCTTTATCCCCCACTGTTCCCTCTTAGGTTTTTGAACCCTTGTGCAGCACGGGATACAGCAAGTAGACACCAAGGAAATATTTATACAGAAAAGGATAGGATTTTACTGTGAAAGTAGATGCAACCCGAATGCTCTACAAACTGCTATAGCCAACCGGAATGAAAAAGAATGAACATCAGTGCTGGGTACCAGGTTGAGACAATCCAGAGCATTGGTTTGCACCTTCTTCCTTTTAAGGGAAACTGAGGACCAGAGGGTTTTGCCCAAGGTTGGGTCAGAGGCAAAGTGGTGACTGACACCAGGACTTCACCACTAAAGTCCAACGTTTTTGCCATGACACCACCACCTTCTGTTTCCAGAATTTTCCATTATGCTCTACTGTCTTTGCTAGAAGTGGAAGGAAGAACACGTTGTACCAAGATTTTCTGCATCAGGGTTTGGAAATTTTGATGAATTTTTGGTTAACTGAAAGTTTCTTAGAAAAATTATCTAGACTGCCCATCCCTAAATGTTCTACTAAATCAAGGTTTGATTGTATTTGTTTCGCAAAAAGAAAACTGGTAATACATTTAGACTCAAATAGATATGCCTTGTGCCTATGTGGTCTCATAATTTATGCACTTGAGTTGCTGTTCTGTGGGCAATTTGGCAGGGATCACAGGCATAGACAAAGAAGATGTTAACAGCAAAAAAGACATCACCAGAAAGCCTTTGGAAGACAAACACTTCACATCTTCAATTACAAGACAACCTGATGCAGAAAGAGAATAAATTAATTTAAAAACCTCCTGCACAAAGAAAATAGTGGAAAAATACAAGTAGTTATCCCTTTTGTGCTAAAAACAAGTGATTTGGAGGAGATTAACTGCTGGGGCTGAATGTGTTAGTCTTTTTATCATTTTCTAGTTTTAAATTCTTAGGAGAGAAACAGAGAATAAGGAAAAAGAAGCTTTCATTGTTTCAACAAACATTTATTGGATATTTAGTATGTTGCCAGTCACCAGGCTACACTTTCTGTCACTTTTTCTACTTTGAAAATTACTTTCAATCATGTGAAAGAAACTTCTAGATGTCTCATTACTGATTCCAACAGTGGCTCTAAAAAGGCCATTTTTTTTTTTTTTTTTTTTTTCCTGAGGTTTGGCTCAACTTAGAAGTGCAGCTGGGACTATAACTTGGTGCTTTTTCCTCTGGGAGCCTGAGTTCTGGGGGAGTGGTTTGTCCTAAGCTTTGGGGGCCACCTGTTTGCTAGGAGAGGGCCTTAGATTACTTGGGGATTATGAATATTTCATGTTGAATTCTTTGAGAAGTTGGCTGTGAAATGGGTTTATTAGGGAGTTACCATGGGCATCCACATGTGTGGAGAGGATGAGGAAGTGGATAACAGCATCCCTGGCCAACCCATGGGATGCTCTGCAGCTAGAATGGGTCTTTAAAGTTGCCTAGACCAGGACTTTAGACCGCTGCATTCATCAGTTACTGGATGTGGGCTGCCTGGGCCTACCTGAGAAAGTTGTGACCTTGGGGCGGCCGCTCTCTGCGACTGAAGCAATCTCTGAAGGGTCAGACTGCTGAAGACTGCTTACTGACAATCTTTCACTAAAGGGGTTCTGGGTGGCATGTACAGCATTCGCTACTGCGAGGCTCCATTGAGGACGGAACTTCCTTCCTTTCCTTCCTTTCTCCTTCCCTCCTTCCTTCCTTCTTTTCTTCCTTCACGTTTTTCTTCCTTCCTCTCTTCGTTCCTTCCCTCCTTCCTTCCTGCCTTCCTCCTTTCATTCCATCCATGCATCCAACATATATTCATTTTGTGTCTGCCATCTGCCAGACACAACCTGATGGAGAAGACGTCATTAAACGAAATATTATACATGATTTGTTTACAACCTGATACGTACTAGAAAGGGACAATACCAAGTGAGATGAGGGAGGATAACTGGGGGAACAAGAAACCAACAGAATCGGGGAATGTTTAGGCTGAACTCTGAGGAATGAATTAGGATGAAAGAGAAATGGATTTTCCAGGTGGAGGGAGCTTTGAGTTGGAGGAACTGGAAGGACAACAGGAGTGGCCCAGGGATAGTATGGAGGGGAGAGAAGCAAGAGATGAGACAAGACTTGGGGATTTCGTAGACAGAGCTCAGGAATTTCATCTTAAACACTGGGACCAAAAAGTCTATATTATGTCTGGAGATATAGGAATGAGGTTCTTCTGGGACCAGAAAGCTAGAAGTTAGTTTAAAATTTAAATATACACTGCTACCTACAAGGTTTGTATTGTTCTTGGAAATGGGAGGTAACTAAGATAGCTTCATACAGTGTAGCTCAAGAGGGAGCTCTTCCGAGCTGCACAAAGTTCCACACAGACTCACTGGGTTTTTGTCTCAGCATCCCCTTTTCTTGAGCTTTGTAATACTCAACCTCATCTTCATGGAATAATCCAAACTGAAATGAAATGTGTAAAGGTCCAGTCAACCACAAGATTTGAGAACAGCAGTCCATAAACCCTTGGATAAAGGAGTAGATGCCTTGAATCACCAATTTTTGCCTTCATGTGGTGAAAAGATAAAAGAAAAGTCTCAAGAACACATCCAGATGATCCAAATGTCTGTAGAAAACTGTTGTGTCTATGGAATTTACAGAGAAAGGAGTTTCTCTTCTGACTTATTTAGAAATGAAATCTTAATTTTTCTTATTTTTTTCAGATAGATAAGATGGTAAATTTTATGTTACATGAATACGAACATATATATTATATATAAAATTTACCATCTTATCCACTTTTAAGTCTATAGTTCAGTGATATTAAGTACATTCATATCATTGCAAAACCATCCATCTCCAGAACTCTTCATCCTGGAAAACTGAAGCTTTATAATCATTTAAACAACTCCCAACCCCTCCTTTCAGGAAGGGTTGACCTCCCTCTCCTTTAAGGAAGGAGGAGTTGGGGAGCTGTTTAAATTATTTCCCTGGAAACCTCCCTTCTACTTTCTGTTACTAAGAATTTGACAATTCTACATCCCTCATATAAAAGGCATCATGCAGAATTTGTCTTTTTATGACTGGATTGTTTCACTTAGCACAATGTTCTCAACGTTCATCCATGTTATAGCACATGTCAGAACTTCCTTTCTTTTTAAAATGGAATATTCCACTGTGTGCATATGCCGAATCTTACCATTCATCTGTTGATGGACAATTGGGTTGATCTTCATTTTCACGATTGTGAGTAATGCTGTGAACATGGATGTACAAATATCCTTTGGTTTTCAATCTATTCGTGTGTTTGGATCTAAAGTGTGTCTCTTGTAGACAACATATAGATATAGCATGTTTTTAAATGCATTTTGTCAATCTCTTTGATTGGAGTGTTTATTCATTTACATTTAAAGTAATTACTAGTAAAGAGGAACTTACTTCTACCATGTTGTGATTTGCTCTCCATATGTCTTAGAACTTTTTTGTCCCTGATTTTCTGGATTACTATCTCTTTTGTGGTGACTTTTTTTTTCTTTCTTTCTTCTTCGTCTTTTTTTTTTTTTTTTTAATAGAGCGGTTCTCCCTCTGTTGCCCAGGCTAGAATGCAGTGGTGTGATCATCATTCATCGTAGCCTCAGTCTGCTGGGCTCAAGCTGTCTTCTCACTGCAGCCTCCTGAGTAGCTGGTACCACAGGCATGTACCACCGCATCCATCTATTTTTTAATTTTATTATTTATTTATTTATTTATTTATTTATTTATTGGTACTGAAAGTGTCTTCCTGTGTTGCCCAGGCTGGTCTCAAACTCCTCTTGCCTTGGCCTTCCAAAGTGCTGAGATTACAGACTTGAGCCACTGCCCCCAGCCTGTGTTGGTTTTTTTGTAGTGAAATGTTGTAATGCCCTCCTCATTTTCTATTTTGTTTTAAGTTCTTCTTTCCAACTTTCACTTCAGGTTCAGGGAATACATGTGCAGGTTTGTTATATGGATAAATCGTGTGCCATGGAGGTTTGGTGTACAGATTCTTTTGTCGCCCAGGTAATAAGCAGAGTACCTGACAGGTAGTTTGTCAATCTTTACCCTCCTTCTACTCTCCACTCTCAAGTAAACCCTGGTGTCTATTATTCTCTTCTTGGTGTCCATGTGTACTCAACGTTTAGCTCTCATTTATAAGTGAGAGCATGTGGTATTTGGTTTTCTGTTCCCGTGTTAACTTGCTTAGCATATTGGCTTCCAGCTCCATCTGTATTACTGTAAAGGACATGATTTCATTTTCTATGGCTGCATAGTATTCCATGGTGTATATGGACCACATATTTTTTATCCAGTCCACTGTTGATGGGCATCTAGGTTAATTCCATGTCTTTGCTACTGTGAATCATGCTGTGCTGTGATGAACATATGCAGGCATGTGTCTTTATGGTATAATGATTTATATTCCTTTGCATATACACCCAGTAGTGGGATTGCTTGGTCAAGTGGTAGTTTTGTTTCAAATTCTTTGAGAAATTTCCAAACTGTTTCAGAATTTAAAGGCATTGGGATTTGATACAATTTTAGAAACTTTGATTCTTAATTTGGTGTTTCTCCCCACCACACTCTACCCCCATCTTGCTGTCTCTGATTCCCTCTTCCTTCAGAGAATGGTGGAGGAGCATTTGAAAAACACACTTCTCTTAGTCTTGAGGAAGAACGGGCAAGAACAATTTTGCAATCTTGCTTGGGCTTCCCTGGGAACTCCTCACCTGCTGGGGCTGCTTTATTTTGTTCATCAGTTGCAGTCCTTATTTAACATAAAGTTTGAAAAGCTTAACCTTTTCAATTAGTAGCCAAGCTCTCCCCCATAGAGATCATCCAATTAAAAACCCAATTCCTGGGTTGGTGTCTACATGTCGCCTTTTATTTGGTTCTTATGAAAAAGGTCCATATCCAAGAAGATGCCTGTCAGGGAAAAGCACCTCAGAATGTCCTGTCTTCAACGTGTCAGAAGATAACACTTCGGGCTTGGAGCCTGGGAACAGAAGGTGCCTGTTGGTCTTTAATTAAGGAAACTGTTGCAAATGAAGGGCATTTAACATCTTAAACCACCAGTGGCTCTGAGGCAGCATGAAGCCCTCGGGCAACAAAGATGCATTTGTTGTCCCAGCTGTCCTGGTACCTTCATTGGCCTGTACAGCTGACCTACAGCTAAACGCTTACCAGCGGGGGGGATTATAAGTGATCTTGGACTCCCTGGGCTGTGACAACTCAATTTTCACAAGTGGTAAAGAAAGTCAAGCCGCTGTCCCCTCCCGTGGGACACATCCGCCATAATACATTAACAGAGTTGGAGAAGAAGCAGGTCTCTGTCAAGAGAGACTTGTAGACATAGGGACATGCAAAGAATGCTGAAGAATCAGAACGTCACTGGGCAGATTTCATTACTGTTTCATCTGGGGGAGAAAGGGCCTGTAAGGAGAATAGAGCAGGAAAAAAAAACCCCTACAGATTGTGCTCTGATTTTATAACCAGATTGTTGGAAATTACTGACAGATTGAATAAAATAATATGCTTTGGAGCAGCTGGGAACATAAAGGTGGAAATTTAATTGACTTCTATCCTAAACCTAGTAGCTAGGGGATAGGGGAAGCTATATTATTAATCACCGCTGTGGTCACGCTTGGCGGTTTCATGTGTAGTGAGGAAATGCAGCTTTCAATTACATACATATGAATTTCAAATGACTACCTGGTGTAGGAGAGAGGAGAAAGCATGCAGACCAGGAGCTGCACCCCATGTGTGTATGCGCTTGAGCAGAACCACACCACCCTGTAAAAAATGCAGTTAGAGAACGGGGGTAGGGGCGGTGAGTGTCATGGTGGGGGTGGCGGGGGTGAAGCCCTAATCTGTAAGGGCCCCACCTTGTCTGCTATCTTTGAGTCACGTGTTCTTTTTCTTCCTGCAAAGCCCTTGCAATAGCCCTAGCCTGAATGGATTTCAGATCTGCCTCGAATATGAAATACCTCTGGATGCATTCAACCATTTTCTACCCGGAAAGTCAGAGGGACAAAAGGTGGATTGTGTGTGGCCTTAAATGATATTTCAGGAGTTCACTAAATGTCAAGATAGGATTAGGGGTAGCACAGGAAGGGAATTCTCCTAATTAATGGGAATTCTTTAGCATACAGAATTGCAAGATCTTCCTTTGTTAAGCTTCCAGAGTTTTTCCTCTGGTATTCAAACAAAAGACAAGATTTTTGTGTTGGGGTTGATATAAGAACCATTGAAATTTTTCTTTAACAAGAAATGCTTTTACTTTCACAGAGAAGAGACCACCCCAACCTCTGACCCTCCAAAATTAAAAACAAAAAAACAAAAAAACTTTGTCTTGCTTATTTGCACACTGAGTCGCTACTGTGAGTCCAGCCTGTGCTGGACACCCGAGTCCTAGAGGTCAGTGAAGATACGTCCCCGCTCTCAGGTATTTCAGTCCCAGTGTCGGCACAAAATAAGGTCTGCCGAATTACATTGCCTCAACTGGAACTCTCACACATTCACTGGTTCATTCAACAAGCCTTTCGGAGGCCTAATACATGCAGACTAATCGTCAACTAGCCACCAGATAAAACAAAGAATTGAATTAGAGTCAGTTCCATCTCTGACTAAACACACAGGCTTTGGACTGACAGACCTGGCCCTGAGTCTGGCTCTGCTCTCAATCTGTCTGGCTTTGCAACTTCTCCATGACTCAGTTTCTCCTTCTATACAATGGGGACAGGAAGAACCACCTCCCATGTTTATTGCATTAAATGAAATCCTAACACCTACTGTTAGTACAGTTCTGTGTGCTTTGCAGCTACTGTTAAATATGAATGACTTCTTTCTCTGGCTGCTTCTTATTGAACCTGGAGTGTTTATTCACGTTGTGGGGGCAGTTCTGGTCTTTGATACCTTGAAAGTAATTGAGAACTCCAAAGAGCTCCTGTTACACAATCTCTGTTATAAAATAGCTACCCTCCAGCCTGGGTAACAAGAGCAAAACTCCGTCCCAAAAAAAAAAAAAAAAAAAATAGCTACCCATATTTATTGTATTATAAATTAACACTGAAAACATTTGAAACTACTTGTTAATTCATTAAAATATAACAATAATAAACCCATTACATGTTTTTAAATAAAAAGCGTTTTTCAGAACAAGGATTTAGGAAAAGGGGGCATTGTTTTCCAAGCTCTGCCTATCTCCTTTAGTGTCTGTTGTAAATCACATTTCACGTTGTCTCTGAAAATCTCTGCTGTGAGCTCCAAAGAGAATCTAAGTACAAATGGCCAATTACGTCTTAGCATTATTATGAGATGGTGTGACAACTCCCTGACAGGGTCTGGAAGACCTCAGGTCTAACTCTGAGAACACCTGTATTAAGTCACCTGCTCCGCACCGCAACCCTCCAGGGTAAGTGCTATCTTCAGTCCCATTTTACAGATGAGGAAATAGAGGCACAGACGTTTAAGGAGCTTGCCCAAGGCCATGCAATTAAGAGTAGGAGAGCTGGCATTGAGACCCAGCTGGCAGTCCTCAGGGTCTGTGTCCCCACCACCACGATTCACACAGAGAACCCAGAACAGTACCAGCCACAGGAGGCTCTGGGCAACTGTGAGCTGCTGGATGTCCTTCTGCGATGGAGGTGAGCTCACGCCATTCTCCTATGGTCAGTTCACTTCCTACCAAAGGCACCGGCATAGCTCTTTGAAATCCACGTACAGGGTTTTGAAATCGTCATTCATATTCTGAACATTTCTTTGATCTCCTGAGTATTCATTCTAAAGCATCTACAGGGGCTGCAGCCACTCACAGAGGAAGACAATGTCTGTCCGATCACCTGGAGATCACTAGAATCCCCTGGCTTTCAGGGCAGCTCTCCTCACCTTGTGGTGAGGCCAAACCCTCATGCACGTTTGCAAACAACAAAGAAAACAGGTACATTGAAGGGAGAATGTGGAAAATGTCACTCAGTGCAGACCTCTCCAGCTTTATCTCATGTGACCTAAAAGGTGGGAGTTGATTGAAATGACTTGCATCTGGGTCTACACCAGGAGGTCAAGCAGAAACAGGAGTGTTTCTCACTCTTTAAAAAAATCCATATACCATTTACTCTTTTTAGCTCAAAATACTCCACAGATTTTGCAACTTACCTCTTCCCATTTGCCCGTTAAAAAGGAAAAAGGAAAAGAATGGGCGGGGGGAAACCACATTAGAATTCATGGGAAGAAATGAGATTGTTTTTAAGACACAGGCAACTGGCTTTCTTTGTTTTATTACCATCAGTGAATTATTGCTTCAGCATAAAGAAGCATAAGCTCTTTGTCATATAAAAATCATCAATACCACAAAAGACCTTCATAAACCAAGATGATGATAACTTACTTATATTTGCACAATGCTCTACAATTTATAAGGTCCTGTTCTGTGCCCTATGGATTTAACTCTGTTAACTGTGTGGAATGAAGTTTTTGCCCTGGCTGGAGCCAGCAGGACAGCACAGGGATGTTATTTCCTCATCATTACACCCCAAATTATGGAGAAACACTCCAGATTTCATCAGAAGTGCCTGGGAAAGGAAGTCATTAATATTCAACAATTTCATAAAATTGCATTCCAAAAGATGTCAAACTTTTGGAGAATCAAGAGGTGCAGGCCCAGCTTTGGGGAGTGATCCAAGCAGGGTCTTCTGTGAGCTTCGTTCTTTTCTTCCCCAAGCAGATGCAGCTATTCGCCAGGGTGAGGTGACGGATCTGTCCTGGGTTGCTTGGGATTTCCCCACTTTCAGCACCGAAAGTCCAGTGTCCTGGATCCCCCCACTTCCGAGTCCTGGGCAAACCAAGATGATTGGTCACCCTCTGTGCAACAAATGCTTGAAAGCATCACGCACTCAGAGTCCACGCTGCCTTTTTCTCCACCTCTGTGGCTTTTATCCTGGCAGCTGTTGCTTGGAGCTTCACGTTTGACAAGTGCATTTGGCGTTGCTGGCCAGCACTGGCCTTACAGCCTAACCCAGGACCCGTGCCCTTCCAGTCTCTCTCCCCAGCTCTGTCAGAGCAGTGAGGCACACTCATCCTCTTTGGGGAGATCCCCTTAGTGTGTCAGTCCCGACCAGAGCCGAAGGGCAGTAGAGGCTCTCATTCCTTCTCTGAATCCCTGTGGCAATGGCTACACCACCTGCCTTTGCTTGGCCGATTGTACACTCTCACTGAGGACTTTGCATCTTGAGAGTGCCAGGTAAAGACTTCAGGACCGCTGGAGCCTGCTCATGGCATGGCAGTGGAGTTCTGAGTGCGCAGCGCCGGCTGCGGTGTCCAGATCCGTGTTCTCTGTGTCAAGACTTTAGCGACTCAGCTTCCTTGGACTTGACTTGCTTTCTGAGTCCGATACAGCAGCATTTTTGTCAGTTCTGTGAGCTCTTTGAGGTCCTGCTGATCTATTTCTTCAATACGTAAGCTAGCTGGAGTCAGTTCTGATGGCTGCAACTTCCAACCCCGCCAGCTATTCAGGGTGGAGAATAGTAACATTATCCGTCTCCACCAACTAGCTTTGTCTATCAATGTATCCATCCACCAGTCTGTCCATCCATCCAGTCATCCATCCGTCTGTCCCCTTTAATATCCTACTCCAGTCTCTCTCCCCTCTGCTCCTGACCACCATGCGGATACATTAATTATTTGTTTGCATTTTTGTAAAATGTGCATTGTTGCTTCGTCTGCATATACATATTGACATACGAATATTAAGTGTATCTCTTGATGAACCTCATATATATATATATATATATATATATATATATATACTCACAACCACCAACCAGATCAAGATGCAGAAGACGTCCAGCATCCAGAAAGTTCTCTCACGCCCCGTTGGTCGATCATTACGTCCCCCATCCGGAAGTAACCACTTTCTGACGTCTATCACCATAGATAAATTTCAGGTATGTATTTTTTATTTACATACGTGGCCTTGTTATCTAACTTGCCTGTTTCTTTGTATTTTGCAAGCCCTATGTTGTTAAAACACAATGTGTTGCTAGGTTTTCACCTTAGGCAACTCCTGACTTCGAACTCATGTATACTGCTCAGCAGGGAGGCTTTACCTGCTTAGCCTGGTCCAGCCCCCAAGCTGCCTCCACTGCCGGTCATGCACTGTGATCATCTCCGGAGTCCTCGTGCATGGGAGTCTGCTGGTTTTCTCAGTTTACTGACACTCCAGAAAGTTTTAAACCTGGGGGAAGTGGGGAAGGGAGATTAACAGGTGAGCCTTTTTTGAATTATGTCCTTGATGCTTTTGCTGAATCTTCAGTACCTCCAGACAAGGGTGGTGTGGCCACTTAATGGATGTAGACTGCTCCTCCCACTCTTCAATCGTATGCAAGAGTCTTCCACTTCCTCTTAGGCATGCTGCAGGATGGCACTAGTGAGCCGTAAGAAGGTCAAGGGTGTCTGCTGGTCCTTCCTGTGAGGGGCTGCTCATCTTTCCTGACACTCAGCAGCCTGGAAAGACTAAGAAAAGTCTTTAAATAAAGCCACAGGCAGAAAACAAAAGTGAGGGAAAGTAAAGCCATGTTTGCCTATAAAATCTTTCATGTTTTCCCATTCTGTGTCATCATCAGAACCACTGGCTGGGAACATGGTTCTCACAGCCTGGGAGGGCACAACTTGTTTTTATCAGGTTTCAGAGGCATCCAGTTTATGGAAGAGTTTATGGGAGTGTTGCAGCAATGGTTTTTCCCTGTGGAGCCAAAAGTTTGTGGACAAAATAGTCCAAAAGACAAAGACCATGGAAGTGTCTCTCTGTCTGACCCACCCTGACGGAGCTGACTTGCTGAGGAAACAGCAAATCCTTCTCATCCTGTGCAATTTTAGGAAGATCAGGAAGGTTGTATGAGGAGGATTTCATAGCCGAAGTTGATAGAAAAAGAAAATAAATGAATAAAAGAAAATAATCACTGTCATCTGAGTACAGCATGAAAAATATCAACATGACCCTGATTTCATAATTCAAACCAGATGAAAAAAAAACTTCACATCCAACCCCATACCAATTCCTCTGATTTCTTGCTTTTTTTTTTTTTTTTTTTTTTTTTCTTGAGACAGAGTCTCACTCTGTCTCCCAGGCTGGAGTGCAGAGGTGTGACCTCGGCTCACTGACACCACCGCCTCCCGGGTTCAAGCAATTCTCTTGTCTCAGCCTCCCGAGCAGGTGGGATGACAGGCACCCACTACCATGCCCAGCTAATTTTTGTATTTTTAGTAAAGATGGAATTTTGCCATGTTGGCCAGATTGGTCTCAAACTCCTGACCTCAAATGATCTGTCCATGTCAGCCTCCCAAAGGGCTGGGATTACAGGTGGGAGCCACCACGCCCAGCCAATCCCTCTGATTTCTAATCCACTTTGTTCTGGTGGCATTAACAGATTTCATGGAGGTGGGGTGGACTGTGTCCGTGAAACCAGCTTCAAAGCACACAGCCGCCAGGAGGGACAGTGTGGGTGATGGGCCCAGGCTCCAGGGTCAGGCATGAAGGCAGCCAAGTCTGTAGTTTTCCATGTATCAGCTACATGATTTTGGGAAAACTATTTACCTTTCCAGACCTTCAGTTTCACGTCTGTAAAATGGGGGTTATCATTCATGTCCTTCACAGAGTTAAACACACATGAATTTCTAGAAGCAAAGAGGCATCAGAGAGCCTGACATGCAGAGGTGCCCACTGAATGTGAGCTCTGTGTTCACAGGGCAAGCTGCGAAGTTCCATTGGGGAGTGACCATGGAGACCCAGGGTCAAGGTGAGGGATGCTGGAGCCACCTGGGGTCTGTCCCTAGGGAGGTACTGCACATTTTCCCTTTCAGGTGATATGCCCTTCCACTTCGAGACATTTGTGCTACAGAAACAAGTGCACAGAGACTTTTGCAGGAGGAGGCAGCACTGTTTGTAACGAGTGAGTGGAAACGACCCAACAGTCCATCCAAAGGTCAATGTTAGATAAGCCACGATGTGTCCATTCAATGGGATACTCTGCAGTGTTCAAAAGAACAAGTAAAGCCATAAGTACGGCAGGGAAGGGTGACTGAGTCCAAAAAGAAAAGTGTCTACAAGAAGTAATAAAATGTCTGCATTTTTAAAAATGAGACAAAGTCTTGCTCTATTGCCCAGGCTGGAGTACAGTGGTGCCATTACAGCTCACTGCAGCTTCGCCCTCCTAGGCTCAAGTGACCCTCCCACTTCAGCCTCCTGAGTGGCTGGGACCACATGTGCACACCACCATGCCCAGCTTATCGAAAAATTTTTTTTGTAGAGATGGACTTGCTGTGTTGCCCAGCTTGTTCTCAAACTCCCTGGGCTCAAGTGATTCTTCCACCTCAGCCTCCCAACTTGTAGGGATTACAGGTGTGAGTCACTGTGCCCAGGCCAGATGTTTGCATTTTGGTAGAAATGAGGAAGAAACAATGTGTTTAAGCCGAGTTTGGAAGAACATAGTGAGAAGAATGTTTATCAAGCAGTTGGTGGTGGTTTTCTGGGAAGAAGGTGGTATTCTAAGTAACATGGTAACGTGGTCATGTAATTGGCCCACATGGAGGATTTCAGGGAATGAAAGAGGCAGGCACGTTGTGCAACCCGTGCAACAGGTACTGACCTGCAGTCACGCAGGCAATCCGGGAGGCTTCATAGGGGACTTACCCTTTGGGCACAGAGCACTAAGGACTCTTGTTTGTTAGTGGCAAATCCAAGTCAAATCTGCTTGGGTCATAGTCCCTCTCCTTGAGTCCGGCATTCACTGGGACTGTGAAAAAGCTGGGACTGGACAGGAGAGGTGGGACCTTTTCTATGAGAACCTCAGAGATGAGAGCCAGCTCATGAGGGATGCAGTGTTGACCAAGTTGCTATGGGAGGCAGGGAGAAAGGATGCTGAGAAGGTCAAACACACAGACGCCTTGCAGTCCACCGCGTATCTGAGCAGCATGGGAGTTTATAAAGGCTGAATGTTATGGGGAAATCCAGCTGGCAGAGGCGAGCACCAGGACAAAGCGCACCTTTGGAGAAATCCCTGTGTGTGATGCCAGAGGCGTCTGAGGACTTAGGAACCCCGCCACCCCCACCCCCACCCCCCGCCCCACCACCACCACCACAATCCTGCAGCCACCTACTGTGAGAAATGCAACATCGTTAGTGAAGAGAGGAGAAGAAAGGGAGGCAGATGGCCTGGGGATCTTAAGGGTTTCCTTCCCTGCACTCGGTGTGCAAGAAAACTGCTTAAAGGGCTGGCAGTGGGAATGTGTGAGAATGTGGTGCCCTGGACAGTTTGCTTTCCTTGATTGGAAGCAGCTGTGGGCCTTTGACTTTTGAGAGGGACAGAAAGTTTGGTGTCTTTATGGTGTTAGAGGTTATGCCCGACGATTTCCTGCCTCCCCGGCCCCACTGAATTGGAACCATTTTTCATCCCACCCAGACATCCAAGACTTACAGGGGTTCTAAGGAGGTCTCCAAACGCCCCTCTAAATCAGTCTCCAGACGTGTTTTCCCTGAGAGTGTTCAAACGGTTCAATTACGGTGTGAGACTCTCATAGCCAGACCTCACAGGCTCCTTCCCTCACTCCTCTCCCAGTTATTTGGGTCACTCATGATTCCGAGCAGACAAACTATCCCTTCAAGATCTTTCATGATCTAATTCTCAGCAGCGCAGCTATAAACAGGAGCCTTAGAGCAAGGTCCTAGAAGTTACCAGAATGATCATCAGCTTAGGAGACAATGATTCTGAACTCACCTGGACAGTTTCCTCACCCATCAATTGGGAAAAACAATAGTAGCTGCCTTAGAAGGTTATTTTTTTTAGCATATGTTTTTACTTAAATAAATTTTAATTTTAAAGTCACTTTAGAGTTACAGAAAAGTTGCACAGGAAGTACAGGGAGTTCCTGTAAGCCTGTCACAGAGCTTCCTCTCTTGCTGTATAGACGTCATCTTACATTTCTCCAGCACATTACCATTCACTGCACATCATGGCGTATTCCAACTGCACTTGGTTTTTCCAACTGTCCCTCTCTGGTCCGGGGTCCCATCCAGGACACCGCCTTACATTTAGTCGTCTCGTTAGGCCTCTTTGATCTGTGACAATTTTCTCAGACTTGTCTTGGTTTTGAAGACTTTTTTTTTTTTTTTTTTTTTTTTGGAGTCTTGCTCTATTGCCCAGACTGCAGTGCAGTGGTACAATCTCGGCTCACTGCAACCTCTGCCTCCCAGGCTCAAGCAATTCTCCTGCCTCAGCCTCCTGAGTAACTGGGATTACAGACGCCCACCACCACGCCCGGCTAATTTTTGTATTTTTAGTAGGACATGGCGTTTCACCATGTTGGCTAGGCTGGTCTCGAACTCCTGACCTCAAACTACCTCGGCCTCCCAAAGTGCTGGGGTTACAGGTGTGAGCCATTGCACCTGGCCAATGTTGGCAGTTTAAAAAGATATACTCAGGTGTTTTGTGGAATGTCCCTTAATTTGGGCTTTTGCCAGACGTTTTCCTCGTATTAGACTGGGCTTGTGGATTTTGAGGAAGTGCACTCCTCGTCAGCCTATCAGAGGTCCAGGCTGTTGACGGTAATGTTGGCCTTGATCATCTAGGACTATGTTGAGAATTCAGGGACATCACACATGTAAGATACTTAGGGCACATAGCAAACCCGTGGTTAGACAGATGGATTAAGTAGATATTGAGGATTTTGACTTTGTCAGGTAGTGTGTCAGTTTCAGACAAAGGAGAAGCAGACTCCATTCCTGTCCTCAAGGACCCTTTGGTCTGAGGTGTCGACGCCTCCTTCATCTCCCATCCAGTGATCTTGGGCCACTTTGCTTTGTTCAGCAGCCTTCTTTCTAGCAGTCAGTTCTTGCTTGGAGTTAGGGCTACAGCTGCTGGCAAGCAGGGTGTGTGGAAAACCCGAAAGCGAAGCACCATGGCAGTTTCTGGCTGGGGTTTACAAGCCCAGTAAACAAAGGGACAGAGTCTTCCAGAGTGATGGCTCAGCATGTGGCAGGGAAGGTGAGCCGCGAGAAGGGAGGAGAGTCTCAGAACAATGTGGCCAAGACAGAGACCCTCTGTGGATCTTTTATGACCTTCCTATGTAATGTGGCAGGATCCCTCCAAATGCCCATTTTTGGTTTTCTTGTATGGGCAATGAGGACAGTGACATTTGACTGGCCTTTCTCAGAAAGTTCTACTCAACCCAAGTCCAATGTCCTTGGGTACACAGAGGTGCAAAGCCTCTCAGAATGTGTCTCAGAATGTTGTAAGACTGCAATGGCCATGGAAATTCCATGGCCACTGAGTGGCCGGTCATGCAGAATGAGGAAAAATGTCCTTCATCTTTTACAAGAAATAGGTGCTTTTTAAAGGACAAGCCTCCAACCAAGCCACAACGTGGTCCGCTTGACTCCTCAGAACTTCAGTGCTTCATGTCCTTATGTTTTTCCATTGAAATCTCTTAGGAAGCATCTCAGCAATTTGCTTCAATTCTGCAAAATTTATGGTTTCCAAGAAGGCGTCTAAAAAGTTCCTGATACTTGTTTTCATGGATTCTTTTGTTCCAATGCACGTCTGGTTGAACTCAAACGGTTTTTTGTGTGTCTGAGGAAGAAGTGGTGGTTTGTATGTGTGTGTGTGGCCTTTTGCACTTTTCAATTATTGGAACATTTTTAGTCACACCCTTTTAATCAGTGAAGAGTCCACAGCACATTTAGGGCCGTAGGTGAACCATGGAGACTAGGGAAAACCAGTTTTTTGGTGTTTTTGTTTGTTTGTTAGTTTGTTCTTTTACTTTTGAGGGAAAGAGGAAGATGCTGCCTTAGTACTTACTATGGCCTGATCTCCTAGGACTTACAGATGCTCCAAAGCTTACCAGCTAGCCTCTCAGCACTGTGCTGCCCAGCAGGGCTGTACATGACATCTCCAAGTGGTACCATGTTGCACAGTACATGTGCTGAAGCTCCAGAAGTTTTAAATTTTTGCTGTTTATAAATTGCATTTATGTTAGCCACTATTTACATAGAAAAGTTCAAACCCCAGAGGAATATTAACCAGTCCTAGGGCAAATCTATAAGACAATAGAAAATCAGAGGGCCCCACACTCTTTTTTCCTCCTCTTCCATTGATGAGAAACACAAGTTCTGCTTGGAGAAGGCAGATGGCGTCAAAAGGATAACACACATCAAAATGTACATACCTGAGTTTTCCTTTGTAGACATGTTGATGCATCTGAACAGAGTCCATGTGCGGAAACAGGTATACTTAACTCATTAAAGGTTCCTGACCTGTGTATTAATTACTAGGTCCAGTGGATTCCCTGTTCTGCCTGAGCTTAAAAGTTGAGTTTTGTCCTTCGTAATCCACAGTCTCTTCTGAGTATTATACACAGTGCCTGGCATACAAAGGGTTGCTCAGGAGGGTTTGGTGTCTGACCAGCTGAATTCTCTGAAATATGCAGTCCAGGGAACAAGGGTTTTCCAGCCTTGGCACATTGACACCAGCGCCAGATCCTTCTTTATAGGGGCTGTCCTGTGTGTTGCAGGATGGTGAACAGCGCCCCTGGGCTCTACCTTTTAGATTCCAGCAGCCAGCAACACTCCCTTCATACTAGTGACCATCAAAAACATAGGCAGACATTGCCAAGTGTTCCCTGCTGGGCACGCCACCCTCAGCTGAGCACCACTGATGTACATAAATCTACAATATCTAATTTTGAAGAATTTATTGAACATCTTCTATAAAAAAGATTAGATTGGATGAGAACACTAACAAAATAAGATGAAATGAAAGTCAAGATTTTGCTCTCCACGTTACTTATGATTTAGAAGAGATTTGTATCCTCAAATGCTGAAGCAGAGCCAAACCATGTGCATTCCAGGAGCTTCTAGGAGATAAATTGGTTTCATTCATCCTAAGCCACCAGTCACCATTCACTCGCTTGTCTGTTTGGAGTTATTTGATTTCTTCCTGAACGCTTTCGTCTTGCTCAAATTTGCACCCTGTCTCTGTCCTTCTCTCCCTTCATAATAAAGGAAGTTGAAGTAGGTAGAAGTTTGCTCATCACCCTAATCACACTTATTTATTTAGAACAGCGATGTCCTCTTGAGATGACAAATTTGCTTTCTGCCAAAGTTATGCAGCTGACTGTTTATAACAGATCCTGTAATTAATTGGATTTTGTCACTAGAATGCATGGATTTTTCCCTTTGCTTTGCAGGTGTGAAAATCTCAGAAACGGCCTTGCAAGGTGAAGCTTTCAGCCACATCAGCCAGAGGGGACCAGACCTTCAGCACCTTCATTTTTTAATTGGCTTTTGATGTGGGACACTTCTTAATGACACAACCATCTTGAAGTGGGACATTTCTTAATGACACAACCATCTCCTCTGTTGAATCTGCACAGCCTTTGGACATTCATTACACCACATAATTGGTCTCAGCTTATTTGTGAATTATTGTTTCTCTAGGCTTACTTAGACCACCTGTGGCCTCCTTTTTGGTGTATGTAATTATTTTCTCATGCAACCCATGCCTTGCTTGCCCAAGTGTCTAAGGCTGCTACTAACCATGAAATGTTATTCATAAGTCTATTGTGAGGCAGAACAAAGGCACCCAGTCTACATAACCTCACCAGAGGTAAAAAGCAACTCTGTCCTTACCCAACCTTTCCCACAAGACTTTTCTGCTTGCCAGAAGTGTCAGCGTTCTTGGCTCCATTGGGGAAATATACCTATGGCAAAAAACAAACTTAAAAATCGCATAGCTGACTGCACTCCTTCTGTTTTGCCTTAAATTTCATTAACTGTGCTTTGCCCAGAATTTTTTAAATCTGTGGAGATAAGTTTCCAATCATCTCCCCTCCCTCCTTCCGACCCCAAACATGCAAACTTTGGGGAGAAGGGAAGGAGAGCTGTGTCAAGAGCAAATGTCAGGCAACATCTATCCCTCAGTGCCACATTGAAAGATTGATTTTAAATTAATTAGCCAATGCAGGAAAACAACGACAAAATCCCCAGCAAGATAAATTGCTTGATGTGCCATGTTTTAAAACTGATTTGATCAAATCAGTGGTTGACCTGAGGTCCTGCCTAGATGAACCCATGTAAATATACATAAGAAAACAGATTTTTCAAGGAAATCTAAGGGGCTGGTACATAATAAATATTTAAGTTAAACCAAAAGCTGTGTAAGTGGCAAATGATTTTGTTTCCTGTCACTGACAACTCTCTGGAATAGTTTACTGTTTAATGTATCTGAACATCAAATGAATCCCTTAACTTGAAATATTTTCCAGAAAGTCATCAAATAACGTATTTCTTCAAATCAAAACCCAGGCTGAAATGGAAGCCCTCATGAATATACCTATTGGTTGATTAAGGTTAAGATTCCCTCAAGAGAAAGGAACTTGTCAAAGAGAGGTTGGTTCTGTCCAAAGACCAGATAAGTTTGAACATTATAATTCAGGTGACCCCAAAGGAAAGAAGAAGACCTGCCAGAGGACTCTCAGTCACAAGTTGGCGTAGACTTTTTTTTTTTTCCTGCTGCAGGTGTGAAATGGAATGGTAGTATCCTCTCACTTGTGCAGAGACCATTCTTCCCAGGACATCAGCTTCCATGCATCTATTGAACCAACACCACCCAAGTTTGCAATGTTTCTCCTAGAGAAAGAAAGAGTTTGGTCTGTAACAAAATGGGGTGGGTTTGATCCTTGGGGGCACAGATCCACTGGAGCACCTCAGCTTCCCACTGTGCAGAGAGGATGCCGGCAGTCTGATACAGGACTTAAATGCAAAATGAATGACACATTGGGGTTTGTGCCCTTTCATTTAATAATCACTGTGTAAAGAGTAAATAATTTTGTTTCCTGTTGCTGACAGCTCTCTGGAACAGTTTACTGTTTAGTGTATCTGAACATCAAAAGAATCCCTTAACTTGAAATATTTTCCAAAAAGTCATTAAATAACATATTTCCTTTCTTTTCTGCTGACAATTTTTTTTTTTTCTGAGAGATTTGCAGCAACTCTTTAGCTTGCAACTTCTATTATCTTTAAAACCTCTGCCTCCATTCTCCCTAAGACTGCCTTCAGAAGAGCTGCAGCTGATGCCAGCACATCACTCACATAGCATCCACCAGTCACATTCCAGTGCCTCACTCTGTGCTGGGCATCAAGTGGCAGCATGAACAAGGAGGCCCCAACCAGGGTCCCATGCTTGGCCACACCTTCCCTTTTTAAGAGTTGGTGGGAGCAAGATTTTGAGCGAGGTCACCGCAGAGAGTTATGCTCTGTAGGAGAGCGAAGAGAAGGAAGAAATGCTTTGCCTTGATGACTTTTTCAAAGACTCAGGATTTCCCTGGATGCCTTTCTGGCTTTGAACTAAAGTGCTCTGGAAAAACAACTTGCTTGACTACAATTGCCCTTGGTAACTTTTTTGAGGGAAGACAGGAATCTTTCTTCCCTACCCCGGCTTTTTTTTTTTTTTTTTTTTTTTGAGACGGAGTTTCGCTCTTGTTACCCAGGCTGGAGTGCAATGGCGCGATCTCGGCTCACCGCAACCTCCGCCTCCTGGGTTCAGGCAATTCTCCTGCCTCAGCCTCCTGAGTAGCTGGGATTACAGGCACGTGCCACCATGCCCACCTAAGTTTTTTGTATTTTTAGTAGAGACGGGGTTTCACCATGCTGACCAGGATGGTCTCGATCTCTTGACCTTGTGATCCACCTGCCTCGGCCTTCCAAAGTGCTGGGATTACAGGCGTGAGCCACCGCACCTGGCCTACTCCGGCTTTTTTTAAAGAATAAAATAATTTAAATGTATTTTAAAAATTGTGGATAATACACATACACACACACACACACACACACACATATAAAACTTAAAATTTACCATTTTAACCATGTTTTAAGTGTACAATTGGGTGACATTAAGTAAGTTCACATTATTATACAGACATGCCTTGTTTAATTATGGTGTCCCATTTTGAGAAATGTGTTGGTAGGTGATTTTGTCCTTGTGTGAACATCACAGAGTGTACTTACACAAACCTAGATGGTACGGTCTACTACACACCTAGCTGTGCAGTACAGCCTAGGACTTCTAAGCTGCAAACCTGTTCAGCATGCATCTGTACTGAATACTGCAGGCAAGTGTAACAAAATGGTGAGCATCTGAGGCTCTAAACATATCTAAACATGGAACTTTGCGCAGCACTTTGCACAGTAAAAGTACTCTTATAAAAGCATTATACTCTTCAGACCACTGTCATCTACGAGGTCTGTTGTGGCCTAAATGTCTTTATGCAATGCAAGCCTACAGCCATCACCAACGTCCATCTCCGGCGCCTTTTCATCTTCCCAAACTAAAAATCTGTACCCATTGAACACCAACGTCCCCCTTCTCGTCCTCCCTCAGCCCCTGGCAACCACCCTTCTACTTTCTGTCTCTATGAATTTGACTGCTCTAAGTACCTCACAGGAGTGGAATCATACAGTATTTGTGATTGGCTTTTGTGATTGGCTTATTTTACTTAGCACCATGTCTTCAAGGTTCATTCATGTTGGAGCAGGTGTCGGAATTGTCTCCCTTTTTAAGGCTGTATGTATGTATTGCATGTATAAATCACACTTGGTTGATCCATTTATTGATTAATGAACGTTTGGATTGCTTCTAACTGAGCGACCGTGAATAACACTGCTATAAACATGGGTGTACAAAGATCTGTTCCTGTCCCTGCTGTCATTTTGGGGGGTGTATAATTAGAAATGGAATTGCTGGATCATATGGTCATTGTTCTATTTTCAGTCTTCGGAGGGGCTGCCGTACTGTTTTCGCAGCAGCTGTTCCGCTCTGCAGTGCCACCAGTGGTGCTCAGGTGTTGCCATTTCTCCACATCCTCACCACCACCGGTTGCTTTCCGGTGTTTTGATAGTAGTCATCCTGATGGGTGTGAAGTGGTATCTCATTGTGGTTTTGATCTGTTTTTTCCTAATGAGGAGTGACTTTGAGCATCTTGTCCTGTGCTTATTGGCCCTTTGTGCATTTTCTTCGGAAAAGCCTATTTGAATCCTTTGCCATTTTTATTTTTATTTTTATTTTATTTTTTATTTTTTTGATACGGAGTTTCGCTCTTGTTACCCAGGCTGGAGTGCAATGGCACGATCTTGGCTCACCGCAACCTCTGCCTCCTGGGTTCAGGCAATTCTCCTGCCTCAGCCTCCTGAGTAGCTGGGATTACAGGCACGCGCCACCATGCCCAGCTAATTTTTTGTACTTTTAGTAGAGACGGGGTTTCACCATGTTGACCAGGTTGGTCTCGATCTCTCGACCTTGTGATCCACCTGCCTTGGCCTCCCAAAGTGCTGGGATTACAGGTTTGAGCCACCGCGCCCGGCCTTCCTTTGCCATTTTTAAACTGAGTTTGCTTTTCTGTTGTTGCGTTTTGGTTTTCTACATATTCTGGATGTTAATCCATTAAGAGAGAAGCAATTTGCAAATACTTTTTTCCGTTCTGTGGATTGTCTTATTACTCTGTTGATGAGTCCTTTGAGGCACAAGTTTTTAATTTTGATGAAGTCCAATTTGCCGATTTTTTCTTTTGTTGCCTGTGCCTTTGGTGTCCAGAAATCATTGCTAAATCCTTTGTCACGGAAATTCATGCTAAATCCATGACAAAGGATTTATCCATTGAAAAAGCTTTCCCCAAATGTTGCCTTCCAGAGTTTCAGAATTGTAGCTCTTACAGCTTAGGTCTTTGATCCATTTCAAAGGGTGTATGGTGTTAGCTGAGGGTGTAGTTTTATTCTTTTTCATGTGGATAATATACTCTTTTTCCAGTACCACTTGTTGAAAAGATGGTCTTTTCTTCTGTGGAACAGTCTGGCATCCTTATTGAAAATGATTTTCACACATATTTGATTGGGCATGCCATCAGGAACTCTTGCTGTATTCATGCATTCTTTCTTTGAATTGCCATATTTTTATGTTATCCGTGTTCTCTATCTAGCTCTTCCACCAGATTACAAACTTCTTGAGAATGGCACCTGGATGGTTTTCACTATTTTCTGTGCTGCCATTGCCCAGTGGCTTTATTTATTTACTGGGACTAATCTGATCCATGTAGTCAGGCAGGCTATACTGGCATAAATGACCTGGCGAGTGGGTTTGCATTGATCCCCATTTGAAACTTGCCCATCCTGAGCACGTTATAGGACGATTATGAGTATTCTAATGATTCTGCTCTGCCAGCCTCCTTCTCTAGCCAATGAGCATCCTGGTGGTGCCTGGTCCATTGCTCACTTCTTAATAAGTGTTTTGAGCAAACAGATAAGCCCATAGATAAATAGCTGTGGAGAATACAGAGTGGCCACTGGGGTCTGCTGCACTCTTCAGGGGAGTGTGGCCCAGAGGATTGAATCACAGGTGGATTCTCCTTTGCAGTCCCCTTTTCTGGATCTTCTTTCTCTTTCTGGATCTCAACTTTGGATCACCTCGGGTCTCATCTTCAGATGTTTTCTCCATCTACATTTATTTCCAAAGTAAGGTTATCCTTAAGCTTTAAGTGCAATCCATTTGCTGACAACTCCTGAGTCCAAATATCCAGACCCACTCTCTCCCTTGTAAGACTAGTGAAGTCTCTGAGCCCTTCTGAGCCAGAGTTTCCTCTTCTTCTATCAACAAGGGATGATAGGATCTTCCTTGCTGTGTATTACAGATACTGTGTGCCAATGCTGGGCATCCAGGAGGTGGTCAGCATTATTTCAGTTTATCTTATTAAGAGTCAGCTGTAGGAAATCCCTTAAGTGTACTTATATTATCAGATATTCCACAATAAAGGACATTTGGAAATAAAAGCAAGAGTTAAAATGTGGAAATCTGCATGCATGGCAGGCAGCTCAAAGCCACCCCAGACTCCTCAAAGTGTGGAGGGTATATACTGCTTGTACTTTTCCATGTTAATCTGTTTTTCCAACGGCTTTTTGTTCGTCAGTTCCTTTTGTCTTCAACCAGTTGAGAGCAGCAGCATGAACAGAGGCCAGGGTGATTTCAGACTGAAAATGGCCATGGTGTTGAGATGTAGGCATGGTGATGCTGCAGGGCAGGAGAGCCCCCAAACTGGGGCTTTGCCCTGGAGGTTTCTTGCCTTAGCTCAGGAAAGACTTTAAGGGTGAGCCAGTGGGGTTAGACAGCAGCTTTTATTGAAGTGGCCATGCATAGCAATGGCAGGCGGACCACTCCCTGTGGAGCCTCCTCCGTGGGCAGTGTGCCCGGAGTAGCAGCTCAGAGTTCTGCGGTCATATTTATACCCACTTTTAATTATATGCAAATTAAGGGGTAGACTGTGTAGAAATTTCCAGGAAAGAGCGGCAACTTCTAGGTTATTGGGTTGCTGTCATGGAAAGGGTGGTAACTTCCTTGTGCTGCCATGGCAATGGTAAATTGACATGGCATCCTGCTGGGCATGTCTTATGGAATGCAGCTTCCACCCTGTCCCTCTTTTAGTTAGTTCTCAATTTGGCCTGGTGTCTAAGCCTCACCTCCAGTCGAGTCCCATCTCCTACCTCAGTGAAAATGAGTGGGTTCTGTAACCAATGCCCGGAGTCTATTTGCTGGGCTGGTGGTAGTGCATTGGGGTTGCCCAGCCAAGAAAAGTGTCTCTGAGGATGAAAGTGGGATGGGGAGAGGGCCCAGCAGCTGGAGGGAGGTCCTTTCAGCATGCTGGGTTATGGGAAGACCTCCAGGAATAACTTTTTTCCTCTTTTTATCCCCAAAACTCTTCTATGAAAAATGTGCTTTGAATTTTAAGTAAAGATGAAGATTTGAATAAAAGAGAGAAACTAGCTGAGCTCTAAAGGAAAGGCTTTTGAGATATGACCTTATCTTGCGTGTAGGGGCTGCCTACTCTCTAGCTGCAACGACTATGGGGTATGAAGGTTTCTCCTCACTCACACAGAACTTCTTACATTTAAATGCACTTCCACATCTTCCCCTCTTAACAAGTTGTCCACCAAAATCCTAGAAGGCATTTTGATTCCTCTTCATCACTATTCTCCTGCTTCCAAACTTTAATTTGTTGCAAAATCTAGTCGAGTCTGCCCCCAAAATATTTTCTGAATCTCAGCTGGCCACAATTCTTTACCCCCTGTCACCATAACCTCAGATTAAGCCAAGTCCTATTGGTCTACACAAGCATCCAAGCTGATTCCCCGGCTTTTGTCCTTAACCAATACAGCCCATTCTCCGTATGCAGCTAGAGGGCCCAGAGGGCAGAACTGAGAGCCATAGCAGATGGAGCCTGGGCCCAAAGGATGGAACTGAGAACTAAAGGGGCAGAACGTGGCCTAGGCAAGGGAGCAGAAAACCACAGAGTGCTGTTCCAAGTCCTTGCCGCTTCTCGAAATGTGTCCTGCTGAATCTCTAATTTGCTTGGGCTAAGTGACCCCTTTACTTAGTGCAATTTCTCTCTTTTGGATTGGAAATCTCTATGTTACCCTATCATTGCATTTTGCCTGTCCTACCACAGTATTCTGGAAGCAGGTAGCTTGTTTTCTAGGTTCACAGGTGCAGCGATGAAGAGGAATTTTGCTTGAGGATGGATTGTACCCAATGTCTCATCCATAATGATTTAGATGAAGAGATTTGGCAGTTTTGACCTGACGATATTTAGATGAGATTCTGGACATAGAGTTGATGATGTAATGGGTTGAGCTTTTGGGGATAGGATGTTTTGCACGTGGGAGAAACATGAATTTTGGGGGGCCGGAGAGCAGACTCTAGAGGATTGAAGGGTGGCCCCCCACAAGATATTGACAGGTTTCACCTGGAATCTGTGAATGTGACCTCATTTGAAGAAAGGATCTTTGTGGATGTAATTAAACTAAGCAATGAGATCATTCTGGGTAGGAGAGGGACCTAAATCCAATGACAAATGTTCTTAGAAGAAAAGAGAAAGAGGAAGGATGGAGACGAGCAGGCCACGTGAGGATGGGGGCAGAGATTGGAGTTTTGCTGCCCTCAACCTGGAATCACTAGAACTTGAAAGAGGCCAGGGAGACTTCTCCCCTGGAGTCTCTGGACAAGTGCAGCCCTGCTGACACCCTGATTTCAGATTTCTAACTGTGAGAGAATACTTTTCTGTTTGAATGCCGCAACTTTGTGAAAGTATGTTGTAGCAACCACGCTAACACATTCCCCGTCAGCCTAAAACTGGCTGCCAAATGTCAAGCGTGTTTCTAACCCTGCCTGGGCCTTTTCACCTGCCGTCTCCTTTGCCTGGAATGCCTCTTCCCAAGGGATGTAAATGCCTGGCTTCCCCCCATCCTTGGGACCTGCTCAACCACCTTTGAGGCCTTCGCAGACCACCCAGTGTAAACGGTCTCCGTTAGTTACTCCATGTGGCCTCACCCTGTCCAGTCCCTTTATGGAAACTTTCAGAGTCTGTAGTTTTGTTCTACCATGTTATTTACCTGTTCATTGCTGCTCTTCCCCAACCAAAACTATAAGCATCTCAAGGGCTTGGATCTTGTTCCCTGGTGCCAAAAACAGGGCCTGGCTCACGGGTGGGATCTGGTCTTTAGTAAATTTGCTGATTGAATAAAGCCAGAAGGCCTCCCTCTTTGCAAAATGCATCTTCCCTTGACTTTGTGTACAGAGGAAGAAATGGGCTGAAGACCATCAGCAAGACTGGAACAGAGCTCACACTTATCTCCCCCACCACCCCGGATAGACCCCCACGTGCTGGTAGAGTCTCTACTCCCTCACTAGGCTCTATTCTTTCTTATTCTGGTTATTCAGGTAGAGATGGGCACACAGATCTCCAAGGCAGGGGATTCCTGCTTCTCCTCTAGAGAAGAGGCTGGGTTCACTTCTGTTTAAAATAAACCTCATTTATTAGGGCACATCTCGACACCAGCCACTTCGTGTTCACATGTTTGCAGAGGTTTGCTCAGTTCAGCAAACTCAATCGATGAGCTTCAGTTGGGTGCAAACACCTGCCAGGTACTGCAGGATTCTGAGGATATGAGGGTACTGAGGGCATGTACATCAGGGGATGTGCCAGGGGAATGACATGCCACCACAGAGGAGGGAACACAGACGGTGGTGAAATGCCTGGAATCAGTATCAGATAGACCTCAGTTCTGGCCCTCACACCCTTGTTTAAGTAGCTTTATGACCTAAGGTCAGGTACTTAATCTGTCCACACCTCAGTTGCCCAGGTGGCAGAAAGGGATGGGAAGAGTACCTATCCAATGGTCGACATGAAGATACAATGAGATCAGACATGGAAGAGCTTAGTGTGGCTCCCGGCACATAGCGGAGACTCAAGACATTGTGGCTTTTAAACATAATGGGTTGTGGTTCATCTATAAATCTGCAGAAACCCACCTCCTGTGTTTCCTATCTGGCCATGTGACGGTAAACTGTGTCCTGCCTGTGTTTGCATCACACTCAGGAATCACTGTGGTGGAAAGCTGCTCCTAAGGTGTCCTTTGAGAGCCAAAGTAGAATTCTTGGCTGAGAGAAAAACTGCTCCCAGAGCTGCCCCCAGACTCTTGGTCTCTTTGCAGCAGACATGATACAAAGTTTTTCATTTTATAAATAATTCCTCTACTTTGCAAAAGTAGTGATTTTTTTTTTTTTTTTTTTTTTTGCAAACTAGGGTTGCTTTGGAGTTGATCACAAGTAATGCCTGACAGCTTCTGATGCTTTACAGTGAGCAAGAATCTCTTGCTGGTGGAAAGAAGCTTTGCGGGTCGATGGGAACAGAGGGATGGTGGCAGCGCTTCACCGCTTCACCGGGGCAGCAGCCGGGCAGCACTCTGGCAGCCCTTTGAAAGTGGGCCACACCCTCAACTGTGACCAGCCAGGACCTGGAGAGACCTGCCTGGCCTTCACCAGAGTGGAGGGACACTGGTTGGAAATCCTCAGGCCTGAAGCTGGGTCCTGTCTCGGAAGCAGCCCCACCAGCCAGCCAGGTGCTGGGAGCTGCTCTTCCACGGGCTGCCCGGACCTGCTCTCTTGTGCAGCAGGATGTTCCTCTTACCTGTTCTCTTCTTCACCTCTCAGCACCGGGAGAGGGACCAAGGTTGCATTCCTCAGTGAGATGTGACATGAGGCTTTTAGTAACACCTTAGACTTGTCCTTCCAGCCACTGTTACATTTGTCATTTTACCTTGGCCAGACAAATGTTGCCTCCCTAGTAAAATCTAAGCTCCTGGAGGTTAGGGGCAAGGCCTGTCAGCATCATGTGTGATACCAAGGAGGCGCTCGGTGTTTGCTGGATGCACAACCACAGAACGGAACTAGGGCCAGCCACTCAGTCAGGTGCAGTGAGGGCGGGGCGGCTGGGTGGGTCTCCAAATATTTTTATCATTGTTATTGTAACAAAAATAATAATGGCTTATATTTGTGGAATTATTAGGTTGTGCGTCTCATCCTCCGAAGAAGTTCTTAGCGAGCTAGCTAGTATCATGATGGTGATTATTTTTCCAAGGAAGAAACTAAGCAATGTGCTCTTAGTGAAAACTTTGAGTGGCATCTGAGCTCAAGCTGAGATGCACAGGCCCTTGCCACCAGCTACCCTGCAGGCAAGCTCAGGTGTGGAGCCTGAGATAATGTTCTAAGGTGCATGGACACGACACCGATACTAAGTCACATAATAATAAGGCTGCTGCTTCCTTCTGTTCCAACCCCGGTTGCCCCCAAGACAGCCCCCCTTTGATGACAGCATGTCTTTAACATCTTCCCAACACAGAAAGAGAAGGCCAGCCAGGACTTCCACTGCCCATAGTCCTATCTTGTTAGAATGTTAATGATGGTGTTCTGTGCTCCCATTATATGTATTTTTATTTTTGTGGGACAGGTTCTCACTCTGTTGCCCAGGGTGGAGTGGCACAACCATGGCTCACTGCAGCATCAATTTCCTGGCTCAGGTGGTCCTCCCACCTCAGCCTCCTATATAGCTGGGACTATGGGTGCACCCCAGCACGCCTGGCTAATTTTTTAAATTTTTTTTATAAAAATGGGGTTTTGCCATATGGCCCAAGTTGGTCTCTGACTCCTGGCCTCAAGCTGTCCTCCCACCTCAGCCTCCCAAAGTGCTGAGATTGCAAGCACGAGCCACTGTGCCTGTCTTTATTTAATCTTATAATTATGAATACTTTCTATTTATAGCACATGGTTTCTGTTTGGATAACTGATGTTGTCTCTTTTTAAAGCAAAAATCTTGAAGAAAAAATGTTTTCGGGTAAAAGAAAAATGTTAAGTGAATAATGGCGGGGGTAATCCCTGGCCGTGCCAGACATCATGGTGGCGGAAAGGGTGATGGCAGCAGCAGGACCCAGACTGGGGGAGGCTGTTAAGAACAGGTTCCCCCACTTCTGAGGATCCACCAGTTGCCACTATCCTGACTTGGCTGGGAGCACCACCTAGCCTCTGATTGTATCTGTCTTGCATTGTTCTCTGACAATGCCTTCTCCTTTATCTCTCTGGTAAACCACAGGCTTTTAAAGTGCAAAGAGTGGGTCACACTCCTGCATGTCTCGGGGCACCAAGCACTCTGTTCTGAGCTGCTGGTGATTGATGGGTCATCTCTTGTGGGCTTAACTGCCATCATATGCCTGACTTCAGCATCTGGCATGAATTCATTACTTATTCATGGTATTGAGGAAAAGGCAGATGTGGGCTTAGAATTTTCTGGTTGTAAGCCTTGCCAGGCACCTCATTCCTCCTGGGCTGACTTGGGTCCCGATGGTCACAGAAGGGAGTGGGGACAGCTGACCTACCAGGGTGTCTGAGCTACATATGAAGACTGGAGGACTTGAGCAGAAGAGAAAACCAAGGGTGACCTTTCTGGGACACTGATGTATAAGCAGCTCTGGTAACACACATGCAATACATCCATATTTCAACCACTTCATGCCTTCATTTCTTCCATGAGAACAACCACCCTGGTGCTGATGACAATGACCAGCACTAACATGTTGTATCAATTAGCAACTATTGTTGTTCCAAGTGCAAGAGAGATGGAAATGGGCTTAGAACACAGGGACTGGGGTGTCTGGATGCATGTCTGGTTCAGGTGAGGCATGATGCGGTGCCCTCGACGATGCCCCTGCAGGCCTGGTCCCCTCCGGGCTCTGATCCATCTTCCACAGCCTCGCCTTCAACCTGAGGCTCTCCACTGGGGCAGGTGGTGTCTCTTGCCTGGAAGCTCCAACCGATGTTGCTGATGTGTCACTGGCTCTGACTGGGTGATGTGCTCATGCCTGTTTAAACGCCTGTCCAGAGGGTGAGGCATGCTGGTTGGGCTTTGGAGCCAAGAAGACCTGAGTTAAAATCATGATTCCTACCACCCTCCCCACCCCTTGCCTACCTGAGTGACTCCGGCAAGCCACCTCCCCTTCTGAGTCTCGGTTTCTGCATTCAGGAAATGGGGACAAAGGCAGCACTCACACAGGTAGAACTGTGCGGATGAAGCGAGAGAACGCGGGGGAGGCAGCGAACACACCTGTGGAGCATCTGCCATGTGTCCGGCCCCGGTCTAGGTCCTGGGGCCACAGCGGTGGACAGGAGATGTGACCTGAGGCTTTTAGTAATGTTGCAGGGGAGACAGACACACTCCAGATCAGCCCAGAAACAGGATCAGAGAAACAGGCATCTTCAGAAGGCGGAAGGGTGCTCTAAGGACAAGTCTGGGGTCTCCCTGGAGCATCAGCAGTGGGTGACTCAACCTAGCCTGAGGGGGTCAGAGTTTTCCCCAAGCAGCTGTCCTTGACCTGAGTTTACGGTGCAGCGAAGAGCCCCTCATAGACTAGTCTTGTTGCTCCTCCCAGAATCCGCAAAGTCCATTCCTACCGTGCAATTCCACCTGGCTGGAATGCTTTCCGTGACTGCACTGGTTGACTTCTCTGGGTTTCTGCTCAAACGGCTTTCCTCTTCACGCCATTCAGAATGGGGTCACTTTCTTCACCCCACTTGTCTGTCTCTGCCCCTTCCATTCCTGTCTTTTTCTTCATAGTGTTTCTCCAGCCCAATGTCATATTAGTTAATTCTTTGTTTTGTCTTATTTCTTGGAGGCCTCATGGAGGCCCATCTTGTTCTCAGGTGTAATCTTAGTACTTAGAAAAGGTGTCTGATCCCAGTAGACACTTAATAAATAGTTGAAGGAAAAAAGGAACAAACACAAAACCCATTTACGTGGATTTTCACAGTGATACGAGTTGACATCTCAGTAACTTAAGAGTTTAATCCTAAGGTTTTTTTTTTTTTTTTTTTTTTTTTTTTTTTTAAGCCACACCATTTTCATTTCCTTCTCAATCCATCACATGCTCCGGCAGGAGATTTCGCTGTCTCCGGGTTCTACATCTCTGAGAAGGTATCAGATCAAACCCTGCCCTCCTGCATTTCTGACCTTGAGTTATGACTTCTAGGCTCGATTGCATGACTCTTTGGTTTAACTGTGTCCTGCGAAGGCGGCTTTGGCTCATTAAAAACACAAGCGTGACATTTCTTTCAGAAGAAAATGCATCTGTGCCCTAGCTTGAAAAGTTCTGTGAAGTCCATTGTTTATTCTAGATTTGGAAAGTTCCAGAATCAGGCAGCCTGCTTTGATTTCTGTTCTCCCTTCCCGCAGTGGCCTTCTCCTCCATCCCACCGTTTCACTGCCCTCTGGCCATTCATTTTCTTACCTCTCTTTCACGTTTGAACTGTTCCCAGGTGTGAGGGAGGAGGAAAAGTAGGTGACACACTCGGAAATGCAGAATGTTTAATATATTTTTTTCTCTGACACTGGGAACAAAAGTTTAAATAGTTTCATGTAAGGAACTAAAGCTCGTTTTTTTGAGGGGGAGGGAACCCACAACCTCAACAACAATGAATCACCTGCACTCTATAAATTCCTCTATATTTTTTTATTTTTATTTTATTTTATTTTTTAAAGATGGGGTTTCACCATGATGGCCAGGCTGGTTTTGAACTCCTGACCTCAGGTGATCCACTTGCTTCTGATGTTTAATAGTGGTGGCTTTGGAGCCCAGATTCACGTTCAACTCAGCCAACATGTACAAATGGATTTCTCAGGACCGCGAGAGCATTTTAGGCTGCGGTTGGACTTCATTTCCTGCTTGCGGTAGATTGCAAATAGCCCGAGTTCTCCACACGGCTCTTACTACACATGCCGTGTGCTGTGGTGTGCCCTCCCGAGTCACAGCAGCTTGGCCATGGGGCTTGCTTTGGCCACTGGGGTGTTTGTGGAGCCAACAGAGGCTTGCAAGGGGCCTGCGTGTTGGGGTTTTCATCTCTGCAGCCCCTTCTCCTGCCATGAGAAGGGCATACCTGGCTGGCCTGCTGGAGGAAAAGACGCTTGGGGAGTAGAGGCGAGTAATTCCCTTTGTCTCAGTCAAGGTCAACCCGGATCCACCAGCAGCTACCCCAGACAAATGAGTAAGTCC
The DNA here is from genome assembly GCF_048565385.1 of Saimiri boliviensis. Lineage (NCBI taxonomy): Eukaryota > Metazoa > Chordata > Mammalia > Primates > Cebidae > Saimiri > Saimiri boliviensis. The sequence goes on from NC_133457.1 coordinate 122,623,404, forward strand.
AGCAGGCTCACACAGCTGCCTAGTCACTAGATGCTTTGTGGCTTGAGGGATGGTTGTAATGCACCTTATGTGGCAATGGATAACTCATACACCATCCTCAAAGGACTTCCCATTTGGTGAGAGACAAAGGTTTGCACGAAACTGTCATTACTACAGCTACTACCACTGCCGGGTAACATTTTTTTCGTGTTTATTTGTTTTGCTCCAGGTCCTATATTCGATGATTCACTGTCATTTAATCTGTACAACAATGTTTATCCTCGTTTCACAGATGAGGAAACTGAGACTCAAAGAAGTGCAGTGACTTGCCCAAGGTCACCCAGCTAGACAAGGGGAAGTCAGGATTTTAACCTCTGTCTGTTTGACTTCAAAGCCCGAGTGAGGCTATTACGCTTTCCTGCAAGTCTAAATATCTTAGCAGCTACAAGAGGATCTCAACGTATTATTTTCTTAAACAGGCAAATGACGTAGAACTTGCTAGAAGGGGCAGCATTTGGGAGTTAAAGTGGCTTTGGTTAGGATTTCGTGCAACGAGGTGGGAACGAAGGAGTGCTTATGTGAATGTTTTTATTCTGCAGACAGATCAAGGTATTTGGCAGCTGCTGGAAGCAAGTTTTCCACGTCCAGTGATTGGCTGCCTTTGGTGGACACAGGAACGCATCACTATATGAACTTTAAAGGGATACAGCTTGTGAAAAATTCCTCTGATAAAAGTCAAGGCCACTTCAAGGTTAGTAAAACACACAGGTGTGTTTGTGATGTTGACTTAACTTATTCAAAAGCATCTATCCCATTTATCTGCTAAGATGCTTGAAATTCCCACCTTTAGCCAAGCCAATGAAGGCTCCAGTTAAAGTGCACACATGTTGTTTGCGATGTTTGTGTGTGTGTGTGTGTGTGTGTGCACGTAGTCTGAGTCAGGGCTCCTAGGAGGGATGGGAAAGGTATGAGTGAGAGGCATTGCTGAAATACCAAAATGCAAGAGATTCCAAAAACAAATAGATTTCCTTTACACTTTCCTCCCAAGGGCTGGGTGCTGCTGAGAGATGGAATCTCTGTGCCCTTCCATCAGGAAGTGGTCCGTCTATGGGCGTGAGGCTCCAGGTTAGCGTTGCATTGGATGGTTGTATAACGTGCTGCTTCGGGGTTCAAATAGCCACTTTTCCTCTCTTCCCTGCAAAGTTTTTACTCCCACCAGACATGGTTTTGAACTATCACTTGGTCTTGCCTGCTAGAACTGTGGAATTTCAGACTTTCTAGAAAAACTTTAAGTTATTTATTTCAGTAGCCCTTCTCATTCCCTGATCAATGAACCAACATAGCTGTTCCGCTGATGCTTCTGGAGACAATTACCGTCAGCAGCATCCATGTTCTTGACAACCAACTCCACTATTACAGTAAGCTGAGACAAAACACATCGGGATGCTTTCGACTGCAAGTGGAAGAAAGCGGACTTGAACTGGCATCACTGAAGTTGGAGATGTCGTGGCTGATGTAGGTGCAAGGTCTAGGGAGCCATGTTGGCTCCAGGGCTTATGACTTACCTTCGATTCCCTACTTCTACTTTCTGCTGATGTCTCTGTGTTGGCAGCATTCCCAAAGAGACCTTTCACCTCATGATGACAGGTACTGCTGGCACCCTCAAGCTTCCATCTGATTTTCTCAGCAGCTCCCCAGAAAAACACAAGAGTCTCTTTTTGAAGTCCCAGAACTGAATCACCTGGGTTCTGAGCAGCCTGGCTTGGCTCATGGGCCTATCTCTGGACAATCACTGTATTTAAAGTTGTATTAATTTCTTACTGCTGCTGTAACAAATCACCATGAACTCAGTGGTTTAAAACAATACCAACTTATCTTCCTATAGTTCTGGAGGTCAGAAATCTAAAAACGGGTTGGAAGGGCTGTATGCCTTCTGGACACTGAAGGAGAGAATTCGTTCCCTCGCCTTTTCTATTTTCTAGACACTGCCTGCATTCCTCAGCTCATGGCCTCGTACCACACCAATTTCTCTTTCCATTGTCACATCTTCTCTGACTCTGGCTCTCCCTCTCTCTCTTATAAAAACATTTTTTAAAAATTACATTGCCCACCCCTCCCCCATCCCCAACAGTCCAGAGTCATCTTCCATCTCAGTGTCTTTAAACACACCCTGAAAATCTGTTTTGCCAAGTTAGGTGGCATATTCATAGGTTCCGAGGATTAGGACATGGACGTCTTTGAGTAGCATTATTCTTCCCATCTCAAAGATGACGTGATGGTCTGATTAGTTAGTCCATAGTCACAAGCCTGGCCGTGGAGCACCCTCTGAAACCACATGGACAGAGAAGGGGAGGGGCAGTTCCACAGGGGACGATGTGGCCCGTTACCCAGAACTGGAGGGATGGGACACTGGCAGGCCAACAACAGCAAATGTCTACAGCAGAAAACACAGGAAGACACTTCAGGACTCTCTTGAATCATTTTTGTTCCTTTTGGGATCACCTGATTTCTGTCAGGCGTTGGCCACATTTTACTGATAGCACTGAAGTTCAAAATGCATTGTGATCATTTCATTTCACTGGGAGTTTTATATACAATGTATGTCATTTACAAAGAAAGGGATTTGGAGCCTGGCACTTCCTCCAGTGCATCTTAGAATGAACCACGTGCCGATGAGGGGAGGCACAGCTAAGAGTGGAGCAACATGGAAAAGCACTTAATTACTTGATTTCTGAGTAAGTCCAGAGTTCCTGCTGTTGTGGGTGGGTGGGGAGAAGAAATTCCAGCATGATGGAAAACTACGTAGCGTATTATGTTACTCTCCCTTAAATCTCTTAAATTAAAGGAAAAACAATCTTCAAAGAATCATAAAGCACATAAAGAGACAACTGGAGGGGATGCTTATCTGAGATAAATTGCAATATTCTTAACGGCTGGGTTTTGAATCAAAACGTAAGGGGTAAGGTCTCAAAGTAACAGTCGCACATCTGGTGACTTGGAAATAGTTGAGAAAAAATAAACACAATGACCAAGCTGTGCACTTGGCTAAGTCCCAGCAGTGTCCTGATACGTGACTTCTCCTAGAGGCACATTGGATGCTGAGGCAGTGAAGGGGATCAAGGAATATTGGCAGACTTCCGGGGAGAAGAGCGCCCATTCATTCGTGTCCTATCCAGAGGTCATCATTCCTTTACATGATCTTCCATCAGAGATTCTGGGATGGAAATTAGACAGATGGAGAGGCAGTGACTTGTCAATGATACACAGAAGAAAACAGGAACCATGAAAACCCTGGGTATGAGTTCCAAAGGCGGCACTGCTCAAGGGTTATGAACTCTGTCCCTGGAATCATGTGGAGTCAATTTTGAATCCTGGTTGACTGCCACTTAATAGATGCATGGTTGTAGGCTGGTTTCTTTGACCTTTTTGAGCCTTAGTTTTTAAATTGTGAGATGGGGATAATGTTAGTATAACTTACTTTGAGTTGTCACAACACAATGATGGAAACCACCAGCTTGCCACTGCGTTACATGAATTGTACTTTTCCTTTGCACATTGCTTAGCTCGGAACCCAGGAGGCTTGTGATCTTGCCAAGTCTCCAAGCTGGCTTTACAACGAACTAGTTCATATTTGACGTCACCTTTTCTTGACTTAAGTATATTAATTTAGAAAGGAAATTTATATCAATCACTACCATGCACAGTAAGCTCGATTCCATCGCCTGACAAAGGCTCCAAGCCTGTGGCCTGCTATCCCTTTGTACAAAACGGGAGTTTGTTAGAGAGCTGTTAGACACATCTGATGGAGTCATTGCCCTGGCCATAGTAAAATGCCAGAAGAAGAGCAGGAAAGGGAGCTCTCTCGTTTGAGAGCTGGTGTCGGTGAGTGTCATCGCACGCTGCCGCCTGAAATCATGACACCCGGGTTGCTTTAGGGACCAAGGAAAATGCTGCCTCCTCTGACCACCCAGATGAACACACTGTCTTCTTCTCTCAGCTCTGTGCAGCGTTTTATGTTCTCAGCATCCTGGATCCTTGGCAATCTATCCCTGAACTTCCTTAATTCAACTAGAGTAGAAGACCCTGAGGGCAGGGTCAGCTCTGTCCTTGTATTTGGCCAGCACCTCCTGGTGCCTGAGAGGCTCATCCAGGGTATGTTGATTTTTAGTCCCCATGTGGTGGTTGGCTTCAAGCTTCTGAAGGCCATAGGCCCAGAGAGTGGTCTAAGCAGCCGTGATACTGCCTGTGTCTGAACATGGTACCTGGAAACCTCTTCCTCCTCCTTTTCTCTTTCTAGTTGATTCGTGTGTTTTCTATTCCTTCACCCATCCCCCAATCCAAGAACTTTTTATTTTGTTGGAGATGGAAATTTTAATTCCAAGGAAAGAGATAATTATTATGGTCTGAATATTTGTCCTCTCCAAATTTATCTGTTGAAATCCTATCTGCTAAGGGGATGATGTCAGGCGGTGGGGCCCTTGGGGGGTGATGAGGTCATGAGGGTGCAGTCTTCATGAATGGAATTGGTGTCCTTAGAAAAGAGACCCGCAGACACCTGCCTTGACCCTTCCACAATCTGAGGATGCAGTGAGAAGTCACCATCCATGATCAGAAATCGAGCCCTCATTAAAGCCTGAATCTGCCAGCACCTTGATCTTGGCCTTCCAGATTCCAAAAATGTGAAAAATTAAACTCTGTGGCTTACAAGCCACCCGGTTCATGGTATTTTGTTACAGTAGCCTGCACAAACAAAGACCATATTAAAGTGATCCAAATCCTAGCCCAGTAGGAACAGAAGATACTGTGAGTCTTGGTTTTTTCTTATTTTCAAAGCATCAAGTACAAGGAAAAACAAACAAACAAACAAAAAAAAACCAACCTCTCCCCTCCCCAGAGCATTTGTCCTGCTTGGTGGGAAGTAACTCTAAAAGATGGTGTCCTTCACTCTCCACTTCTTTCAGCACCTTGACTTGGATTCAAGGGCTAGGCGGGATGGGAGGGGGGTCGGGGGATGGAGAACTCCAGCCTCAGCATCAATTCTGTAAGCTTGAGTGCTACCGCAGTAACTGCGGCTCCATACCAATTACCCAGAGTTTATGCTGTCAAACAACCATTATCATGCTCACGGATTGTGTGGGTGGGAAATTTGGACAGTGGGACCGCTGTTCCTCAGCTGGAAATCTTGAGGGCTGGGAGCTCGAATCATCTGAAAGCTCATTTACTCACAGGTCAGTGGCTGACACTGGGCGTCGGCTGGGAGGCCTCAGTTTCTCTCCACGTACGTTTCTCCACGTGATCTCTCCAAGTGGGCTTGTTAGGGCTTCCTTCAGCCACTGCAGCTGTGTTCAGAGGACAGGTGTCCCGAGCCTTCAAGCCAGGTGGATGTTGTAGCACTTTTTTGGACTCTCCTCAGAAGCTGCTCTAGTTACTTCAGCTGCTTTCTAGTTTTCAGAAGCTGATTGTTAAGGCTGGTAGGGGGCAGGACAGGATTCAGCCCCATATTTTAGAGATGAAGTCTCGCGATGTTGCCCAGGCTGGTCTTGAACTCCCCGGCTCAAGCAATCCACTCACCTTGGCTTTCCAAATAGCTGGAATTACAGATGTAAGTCACCGCCCCCAGTCTAACCCCAAGCCCATCTGTTATGAAAGGAGGGTCCTTTGAACACAAGTGCCCTGAGAAGTAAGGAGGACTTCCCAGTCTCAGACTTTCTTATCTGAGGTGGAGATGGGGACAGCCACCCACACATAGGACTTGGAAGGCTATGAAGGAAACAGGGGGCTCTTGGGAGGCCATCTCCCATGGTGGGGACGGTTGTGTGAATGAACTTGGCTTTTAGGGAGAGGAGCCAGACTCTGACCTGAAGCCACCTCACCTGTGCAGAGGGCTGAGGAAGCCCCAGACACCACAGGACCGCTAACCCAGGATCTTTGTTGACTTTGCTCCCGGGCCCCTGCCCCACCCGCAGGCTCTGAACTCCTGGGAGAGGTAGGGAGCCTGCCCGGCGTGAGTCAGGAGTGTAAAGTACACCGAGCGCCTTGGCAAGCAGGCTCTCTGAGGGGAAGGTGTCACTCGGGGAACACTGAGAAATGTGTCTTTCCCTCAGCCCCTGATAGAAAAGTAACACCCCCTTCTGCACAGCCTTTCTTCATCTGTTCTTGCTCTTGGATGGCGGGGGCTGCTACTCCGGAGCAGCGAACTGGCGGGCGGGGGTGCGCCAGTGAGTGCGCGCGCGTGCGTGTGTGCGCGCGTTCTCGTGGCCTTCCGGCAGCTGGCAGCTGTCCCGGCCCCCACCCCACCCTACCCCACCCCACCCAGCCGCACCGCGCCGCCCCGCCCCCGCCCCTCGCTGTCCTGGGTGCGCCTCGGGCCGCTGCGCTCCTGGCCAGCTCCCCCCAGCGCCTGGGAGGCGACCCCCGGTGTGCCCGGGTTCAAAGGCTCCGCAAGGCAGCTCCAGCCCCTCTGGGGGGCGGGGAGGCGACGAGGGTGCTGCAGGAGGCAGAAAAGCCCGAGCCCACAGCCGGCCAGCTCCGCGCAGGGATGGGCAGCGCGCTTTGAAAGTTTGTGACCGCGGCAGCCAACTCCTGGCGGGAGCTGGAGACGCAGCGAGTGAGCGGCCAGCCTCGAACCCCCGCCGCTGGAGGGCGAGGCCAGCTGTGCCTGGCCCCAGTGCCCTTTCGCGGCCAGAAGCGGCCGTCCTTCTGGCACGGTGCTCCGGCGCCTGATCTGGGTTCATGGAGCCGGGGCTGTGGCTCCTTTTCGGGCTCACCGTGACCTCCGCCGCAGGTAAGCGCACGGGGCGGGTGCGCCTCTCCTGGCGCGAGTGCACACAAAAGGACCTAGGGCGGGGGATCCAAGGCACCGAGAAGATGTGCGTTGCACGGAGCAAACTCTTGCCTGGGCTCTGCACTCCTGAAGACGCCTGGGGGCGGGCTGGGGAGCAGAAGCCGCACGCAACTACTATCCCCACAGGCTCTGGGGGTTGCAGCTCGCTCACGGGCTGGAGACCTGCTGCCTGGGCCGACTTGGTCAATTTTTCAGGAAACTGGGGACTTTTCAGAAAGTTGGCGAACTATTGAGAGGCTGTGCAAAACGCTTGCAAAGTTTTCAGCGGGTGCAGATAGCTTGCAGGCTTTTCACAGAACACGCAGATAGCTTGGATATTTTTCAGAAACGGCGCAGAGCTTTGGAAACTTTGCAGACGTTTTGTCTGCTCCACCCGCCTCCTAGGTGTTTGGGGGTGGCGGGTGTTGAGGGGTCTGCACACTCAGCTCAGAAGCCCCTCCATCTGCCTCCTACAGGATTGGTGCCCTGCTCCCAGTCTGGGGATGCTGGCAGGCGCGGAGTGTCCCAGGCCCCCACTGCAGCCAGATCTGAGGGGGACTGTGAGGAGACTGGGGCTGGCCCTGTCGAGGGGACTGTGGCCCCCACAGCTCTGCAGGGTCCAAGTCCTGGAAGCCCTGGGCAGGAGCAGGCTGCCAAGGGGACCCCTGAGCACCACCGATCCAGGCGCTGCACGTGCTTCACCTACAAGGACAAGGAGTGTGTCTACTATTGCCATTTGGACATCATTTGGATCAACACACCCGAGTAAGTCAGCCTTGCACGGTGGGGAACGTGGCTCCCAGGCCTGGCCCACATCTGTGCATTCCCAGGAGGACCTCACTCCACCCCAGCCCTGCTCAGTCAGCCCAGAGCCTGCCCTGGCACAGCTTTTAGCTCTTGCTGGGGCCTCCTGCCAGGTCTCTTCTGCAGGTCATCGGTATGACCTACATCCCCCCGAGGGCTTGACCCAAGAGAAACTCAATCCTGAGCTTGATCCTGTGGAAGGGGGAGTCCTCCCTCTGAGTGAAGGGAACTGACCAGAGGGATTAGATACCTGAGAAGTCTCTCTGAGCTTCTTTTCTGAGATAGAGGAAGCCCCGAAAGTTTATCTCATTCCTCAGGGGATAAGGGGGCTCATACTTGCTGCTGACCCCACCAGGATCCAAGGGGTTCGCAACCCCTTGAAAGCGTACTGCTCTCCAGGGAGTCTAAGGGCGGCTTTAGCTGAGCCTGAGAGAACCTGTGCAGTTCACTTCGGGGGGGGAGTTTTCCTGGGACAGGCTCCCTTCCTCCTGGAAGGCCCACCTGGGCGCCCAGGCAGGGTGACCTCTCCTCAGCTCGTCCAGGACCTTCTGCAGGCTGGCTCTGGTCGCCCACTGCCATGGCCACAGAGGGCCTCTCCTTCGCTCCTGCAGTCCTCAGGAGCTCTCTTCTCCTAGGACGTACACTGCACCATCCTGAATTTGGCTTGGGGTTTGTCCTGTGGGGAAGTCAGCTTTCTCCTGGGGTCATGTGGAGAGAGTGTAGCTGTGACATGGGGGGCTTTGGTGACTCCCAGTGTTCAGGGAACCCCTTCTGTAGACATGTCATCTTGCAAGCCATACAGAGGGCTTGACCTGGCTTGGGTCACCAACCCCTTGGGATTTGCTTTCTCATCTCTAAGATCTGGGACTTGGACCAGACGCTTCTAAGTTCTGTTCTCTGGGTGTTTGTGGGATCTCTTGGGACCCCAGCTTGCACCCTAATAGGGATTCTTAGCTGGGAACTAAGAGATGGTTGTGAATGCAAACCCCTGGAAGCCTGTAAAGGCTACTTTGCCACTGTGTCCGGAGCCACCTTGATTCATGTTCCTCACGGTTCCTTTATCCACAAGCCCCGTACTCTGAGCCCTCGGTAGCAGCTTCCATGCAGCTCACTCACCTACCTGTATCACGGGCACCTGAAAAATGAAGTGCAGCGGAGGGTAGTAAACTCGACGGGGTGGAAGGTCTTTCCGACCTGGGGACAAGACCTCTAATCACATCCGGGATAGGTCTGGAACATCACCCCATCATGTTAGAAGGGCAGGCAGGGTGACTTCACATTGAGCCAGCAGGACACTTGCACAGGGACCCACACTCAGGACTCTGGCTCGGCTTAATGTCCTGCTGTTACTGTCTTGAAATCCTTAATACCTTCTGAACCAAGAGCTGCACCTTTGCATTTTCTCCTGGGTCCCACTCTGTAGTATGATAGCCAGATTTGCTGGCTGGGCTGCATTCACCTGAAACAGAGACGATGAGGGGTGCCTCCCGGCTTCTCTCCCTCTGTGGGGAAGGTAGAAGCCATGCGTGTTGTCCTTCATCAATTGCCCCCTATCCTCAGACAGTGATGGGAGTCACCTTTCCTTTTAGCCCCTGCACCTTAGCACTGCCCTTTCTGATTCTTAGCCCACTGGCATTGAGTCCTGACCAAATTCGCTTCGTAGAATGGAAGGCACTGGGCAGTCACCAGGAACTGAGTTCTTGTCTTGGCCAGAATCCCCAGCTGTGACTCTAGAAGGAGAAAGAAGAAAGCTAATGGAATGACAGGCAGGGACCTGGGGTGGCGGCAGCGGGAGAAGATTTGGAGACCGTCTCATTCGCTGCCCGTTCCCCAAGCCCCAGAGCACTGGCTGGGGAGGAAGCGATGACTTGAGTCTCAACCAACACCCTGCGATCTGTTTGCAATTCTGTCTCATACACCCTGCGATCTGTCTGAAGTCCTGTCTCATGATGGTGAGTTGGTCCTGAAATGAAGCTGCGGCTCTTTGACTTTTTCCAGGACAGCCAACTTGATAACTTCCCCCTAAAGTGTGATTTACCTCTTCCCCTCCTTCCTCACCCTGGTTCAATTTAAACACGAAGAAAGAAGGATTAAATCTGGTGTTCATGCGTCTCCTGAGCTACTTGGAAACAAGAATGACAATAGCCAGACTTGAGCGTTTGGAGATTAGACAGGCAGAATAATTTTTATGAGGCAGAATTTACTGAATGGCCTCCTTTCTCCCTCCCTCCCTCCCTTCTTTCCCTTCTTCCCTTCCTTCCTGAAACCCTGTGGAAGCGTAGATAGGTCTATTTGCCATCTTTAAAATACCTCAGACAAGACTGCAGCTTGAGAAAATGGGCTGTAGTGACAGGGAACCTGGACCCTGAGGAACTCGGGGGAATCTAATAAAGTGACTGAACTGAGCAAAAGAGGCACCGGAAGCAGGTGACAGTCTTTTCCAGCGGTTCTAGAAATGTGACCATTTGGTCACAACCCCACCTCGCGCGAGTTCCTGTCTCCTGGCTGTCATGCCCTCTCCGTTAATGGACTGGCCTCACTCTCCCAACTGCTCCACCAGCTGTGGTTTCTCACTGTCCCAGTGGCGGCTGCTTTGGGCACCTGAAGGAGCCTTCATTCTTGTGCCTCCATCGGGGGTCTTGAACTTTGGGTGCTTTTCACCTTTCAGCGTCTTTCCTCCCATGGCCCATCCAGCTGCATGAAGATAGACTCAACGCTCCTACTTTATCTTTGATGGAAGTTTCTCTGAGTACGGTCATTTATGCTACATTCGAGGAGCTAAGATGCTGGAGGAGGAGTGCTGGGAGTTACTTCGAGACCCATTCCGCAGCTCCCGGGGAAAGTTAACTGTCTAGTTCAGTCTCAAGAGACTACTTCGTCTCTTAAGCCTCTTTTGGAAAGAAGGTCAGATTCCTCGCTGTCCCTCCCTCCTTCTTTCTTCCCTGCCTCTGTCCTTCCAGACCTGAGCTTGGTCACCCTTTTCTGTCAGCACCCAGCCTGGCACGGGTGCTCAGGAAATGCTGGTTGACTTTTGGCTGAGTCCTGCCGCCTGGGTACTCCGGCTCATCTTTGCTGTTACTGAGCTCCTAAAACTCCGGTGCCTTCTCCCACGCAGGAGGCCTCTTCCTCCAGCAGCACGGCTGCTCTTCAGGGGACCTGCACATCCCTGGAGATGGGTGTGGGCAGGAGAATTCTTCCTGGGGATGTTGCCCATAACTTCTGTGATGTCTTCCAAAAACTCCATGGCCCCAAAGAGGAACCAAATCTATATTTGGCCTGTCAAGGCTGCTGGGGTCACAGCTCATCAATGGGAGGCTGTGATTTCCATTTGCCGACTGTGCTAGGTCCCCCAACCCCACAGAGTCCCCAGACCATCCCACCCCTTCCCGCAAAAGCAAAGTCCCAAATCAGAGAAAAACATGTCCCATCCTATTGTCATGGAAAATTTGCCAAGAATAAGATAGTAAGGGGACAGGTGGTGAACAAGAGGTCTGTGTGCTGATGTCCTTGTACATTGTGGCTGTTCTCTGTGAGCAGACTGAAGAAACAGAATGTTCTACCACGTAGCTGGGGACTGTAGGAGTCAGGGTTCGCCAGCGAGACGGAACCAGTAGGGTGTGTGTGTGTGTGTGTGTGTGTGTGTGTGTGTGTGTGTGCAGATTATGCCAAAGGAAATATTTGGTTGCTCTTTGGGGGCCATGGGCTTTTTTGGAGGATAAGACAGAAGTTATGGGCAATGTATCTCCAGAAACATATATATATATGGAGAGAAAGAGAGAGAGAGAGAGAGAGAGAGAGAGAGTTAGTTTAAGAATTTGGCTTACACTACTAGGGGGACTAGCAGACCAGAAATCTGCATGCCAGTAGGCTGAAAATTCCCAAGAGAGTTGATCTTGGGACGTCCCATGGGATCTGCACGACAGCCCCATTATTTGGGGTTTGAGACCAGCCTGGCCAACATGGTGAAACCTCGTCTGTACTAAAAATACAAAAATTAGCCAGGCATGGTGGCGCGTGCCTATAATCCCAGCTATGCAGAATTATTTTCTGTTCAGGAACATGTGTTTTCTGTGAAGACCTTCAGCAGATTGGATGAGGCCCACTACATTTCAGAGGATCAGCTGCTTTGCTCAAAATCTACTGATTTAAATGTTAATCACATGTCAAAAATGGGCACAGTAGCCTAGCCAAATTGACACCTAAAGTGACCCATAACAGGGATATCAGCTCGAACCACATTTCACAGAGGACCAGCCCCTCAGAGCCTGGCTGAAGGCTGAAAAGCTGTCCATCCAGTGGTTGACTAAGCTGTGGGGCACCCAGCAAAGGGCCCTACTGTGTTCCTTCCCACCCCATGAGCTGAGAGGTCTTGCCATCTGTTCATTCCTCTAAGGACATTTGAGGGAGGCATTGTGATGCTGGATGATGACTGTGTTTTCCAAACCAAAATACGACACACATGGGCTGGTAAGTAGGAATGCAGTTATGAAAAGAGCAGGGCAGGATGTTGCAAACCTTGACCATGGTGGAAAATCTGGGATCTACAGTCCCCACTTGCGGAGAAGACTCCAGAACCCAGGAGTGCTGCCCTGGAGTCCTGGTCATGACTATCTGTGTAGCCTTGGGCCAGGAGTTGCCATTGCCTCTCTGTGCCCCTCTGGCAGATGCAGACATCAGCCACTCCAGGACAGCGACCTGCCAGGTCTCTCTTAATCCCAGCAGTCTGGTCAGCTCCTACCAAGATGCCCAGTCGTAAGGAGAGAGAAAAAAGAAGAATTAACAAAACATTTAAACTTGTATTTTAATGTATTTTACTGCAAAAGGGCAGCGTCTCATTCTGGCTTTCCCTTCTGTGTTCTTCAAGAAAGGCATTTTGGCATGGTCTCAAGAAGAGACATTCCACATTTTAGAACACTCCTATAGAACGGCTGGATCTGGAACGCCAACTTCCTGCCCATGTGGACCCAGCTGTGCACCACAATATGGTTTTGGGATCCTGATAAAAGTCACCCTGGGCCAGGCGCAGTGGCTCACACCTGTAATCCCAGCACTTTGGGAGGCCGAGGCAGGCAGATCACTTGAAGTCAAGAGTTTGAGAACAGCCTGACCAACATGGTGAAACCCTGCCTGTACTAAAAATACAAAAGTAGCTGGGAATGGTGGCTGGTGCCTGTAATCCCAGCTAGGGGGAGGTTGAGGCAGGAGAACTGATTGAATCCGGGAGGTGCAGGTTGCAGTGAGTCAAGATCACGCCACTGCACTCCAGCGTGGGCATCACCCGGACCTGTGAGCCATACCTGGCAGTATTGTTGTTGGAGATGTGGCCATTTGAGGCAGATGGCCAGTCTTCTGGCTATTACGGTTTTGGAAAGGAGTCATGTTTAATCTGCTACTAATCATGATGCCATGCATGGATGGTGAGGATGTCGACCATGATCGTGACCTCACATCATCTCATGGCATCTGCGTGACAGCCCCGTTAGTTGGATGCTGTTGTCTCTGTAGTTTACAGGAAGAAGCTGAGCCAAGGAGGCGGAGTCGCTTGCCCAAGGTTACAGTTTGTGAGTAGGGAACTGGGCAGCCAGCCCAGAAGTTTGGCCCTGACGCGTGCCCTGTAAGCCTCCTGCTGTGGGAACATTCCCAATGTGGGCTTCTTAGGTGACTAATATGCCATCCTAGGTGACTCCTGCTTTCATTTATTCAATGTGTTTTCCTTGAGTGCCTCACCTGGGTCAGCACTGGGTGGGGCTCTGGGACCCAAGAATGAATAAAAGACATAGTTCCCCAACCATGGCTGATTCAGGGGGGTTTGTCTTTTTGAGACAGTGTCTTGTTCTGTTGCCCAGGCTGGAGTGCAGTGGTGCAATCACAGCTCACTGCGCCCTTTGCTCCTGGGCTCAACCAGGTCTCCCACCTCAGCCTCCCGAGTAGCTGGAACCACAGATGCGTGTCACCACACCTGGCTAATTTTGTAAAAAATAATTTCTTTTTTTAGAGATCGGGTCTTGTTTTATTGTTAGGGCTGGGGTTTTGTTGTTTTTGATAGTGATGATTCATATATATAATTCTATATAATCATATATTTGCCCTTTTGCAAGATTATTTTTGTAGACATATGTTAACACATGGGCAAAGCGCAAATCCTTTGTCTATCACATGTCCTAAATTTTATTCTGGAAATGTAGCCTTGGCTTACACAGAAGGACATGAGTCTCCTTTAGCCTACCAGAGCCTTCGTGGTTTCTCTGTAGGTAAGAGGGGCTGGTTGAGTGTACACTCCAAGCAAACCAAAAGGTCTATCCTGATGTCATAGATGCAGGGACAGAGGGGGCTGAGTTTGGGGAAGAAGGTGAGGGACTCCCAGGCCATGAACTCTATTCCTGGTGCAGGATTTTTCCTTTCTTGGCTTCTGCTCCATGCCTCCTCCTGTCTTCTTGCTTCTTGGTGTGGTTACGGGAGCAAGGCAGACAGAAGGGATGGGTCTGCTCAACTCCATCTCTTCTTGCAGATCCAGCTTCAGACTTCGGTTCAGAGACTCCTAGGGTTTAGAGAGAAACAGGGCCTGGGGCCCACTCATCCACATTGCCACATGGAGGAGAAACACATCCATTTGTAGGGGTTAAGAGCTCAAATTCTGGGCTCAAATACCTGGGCTGGAATCTGGATCTGCCACTTAGGCGATGATGCCTCTGAGACCCTCAGTGTCCCCATCTAGAGAGTGGGGGAATAGATAGCACTTTATGAGGAAAGATGTTTTCAGGATGACATAAGAAAGTACACAGGGCGTGGTTAGCACAGCGCCTACAATCTAGTAAACACTCAGCGTCCCTGAAGACGGTGGCCACAATGATAACAATACAACCTCCAGCCCCGCAGAAACCTTCCTGGGCCAGACCCAGTCCTCCTGCCACATTCCATTCTGTGATTGGAGGAGGCTGGCTGGTGAATAGAAAGTCCTTTCCCAAGTGCTGCTGGGGTCCACCTCTTTGGACCATCTGACTCTGATTTTAGCCCCTGGAGTGCCCCAGAGCACGCTTGTACACCCTGTCCCCTGCAGGATGGTCTGTTAGCTTCAATTAGCAGATGGCTTATAGACCCTGGGAAGAGGTGTGGCAGGCTGTCTGCTGTCACTGATAAGTAGCCTGATAAAGACTCAAAGGTTGCTGGGCTGGGCTGAGATTCAGTCTTGCCCTGTCAGCCCCTCCTTTCTGCTTTCTGTAGCTTCCCTCTCCCCTTGGTAACTCACTGGAACTTTTCAGGATTGGGGCATGGCGCTCATTGAGGGCATGGGTCTGGGGCTGTGTCAGTGAAATAGGAGGTAGGGGCAGTGACTGGGGTGGTTGGGGTGTCAGTTCAGGACAGGAGGAATGATCTGTTTTGTACTTCTTTGTTAAACACCTATGCTAAGAGCCCCGTGAGGCACCTGCGGCCTTCCTGGCCTTGGTATGTCCAGCAGAGTAGATATAATGCCTTGTAATTTGCAGTTGAGGACCCCATGGGACCCCAGGAGCCTCATTTCCAACCTCACCTGGCATTGCGCAGGACCTGAAGTGGGTGTCAGCAACCGGGAGTCACCAGGAAGCAATTGAGGAAATCCTACAGACATCCGTTTATAAAGCATCATTTCATGATGCGCTTTTGAGACAGCCATGTGAAAGAAGAGGGTTTTGGCCAGACTAAAAGGGATCCTGAGCTTCAGGTTCTGACTGATCATGGTTTCAGGGGTTTTTCCCCCTCACGTAACCATTTCTCTCTCTTCCTTAGAAACTGGCACACTTTTGGTACCCATTTTGAGTTGGAGTGGCGTATTTCTTAGAACACGAGGCGGCAAAATACTTCTTTAAAATTGGAGGGACTTAGGGCACAATTTTGCAGTTGCTTGGAAAAGTCAGCCCTACAAGGACTTTCCTGTTGGGCACGCACAGGCAGAAAGCCCCATTTTCTGCCCCAGCGTCAGCATGAGGGGTGAGTGGTTCAGGAATAAAAACACAAACTTGGTGGAATGCAACTGATCTCCACTTGGGAGACAGAGGGACTTGAGGCTGGAAGGCAGTTTGATTTGTAGGAAGAAAACTTGGTACAAAGAGGTTGTGACTCTTTGTGACCCTGAGGGAGAATTTGGATTTCTGCTAGATGAAAGGGCCATTGCAGTGAGAACTTGGCCTTAAATCTGAAGGCAGATGAAAGGCTCTGATGTGTCTGGTGATGTTTATTCCTGCAAGAATTTAAAACAAAGGAAGCTGGGAGGCAAACAATGCTTCTGCTTTATAATTCCAGCTCCAAACCTCAGAGGGGGAGCTGTAAAGGGTGACCCTGTCTACACCACCGCCCTGAGTTCCAGTGTATAGGAAGTGGATGGTCTCTGTTTTGCATGAGAAAGTGACCTGTTCTCCTTCCTTGTCACATTTCAGTTGAAAGAGTGTTCTTCAAAATCAGAAATGCACACACATATACACGCACACTCTTACCCCTTTTGGGATAGAAATTGATTGTACGCAGAAGGAAAATAAATCACAGAGCGTGGCTGAGTGTAGTGGAGGACAGCCACATGTGCATGAATTGCTTGTCCAGCAGAGCTTTGGGTGCTTCTGAATCCCAGCTCACCCCCGAGGCATCCCAAAAACAGACCAACAGGACGAAGCATGGGCTGTCTTTCTTCTCTGCCCCACCTCAGAGTGTGAAGGCTAAGAGCTTTGGGAGAACTTGGAGACTTTCTTGCGTCTGGAAGCACTGGCCTCCCCTCCTTTTATGGCCTTTTCAGGGCACATGTGGTGGGAGCTCTTAATAAACTGTAACTCAGGAGCAGAACAGTCAGGGAGCCCTGTTCCCTGGCTCAGTAATTTGAAAACCAGAAACAGCTTAGTTTCATATGCATTGATGAGAAAGGTGCCGACAGACATGGCCAGTAGCATGACTGGCCTGCTGGTGGACACTCTCACACCACGGCTTGGGGAGTATAAAGTAGTTCTGCTGAGAGTCAGAAGCAACTACATGAGACAGCAGAGGTGTTTGTAACTTTTCTGGATTTTTAGAAATCTGATTTCCATGGGTTTCTTGCAGGGCTGAGAATAGACTGGGGGTGAGTGAGGCGCTCTCTCAGGTACAAACTTTCAGAAGGCACCAAAAACTCAGTAGGAAAAAATAAGTAAAATGTAATGCACTATTATCAGAAAACCAAAATGAGTGCAGAAAATTCACAATCGACCAAATATTATTTTTAATAAAGACAGGATCTGGCCCTCAGCTTGCTCCACTCGCCTCACCTGCCTCACCCTAATCCCAGCCCTGGCGTCTTGTTTGAGGATAAAGCCTGCGTCTCGAATAGAGACTCAGTAGTTTGAGGTAAGCGATAAATCTATTGGAGCTTTTACTGGGAAGGAGTCCTGGTCCAGACCCTAAGAGAGTGTTTGCATCTTGAGCAAGAAAAAATTGGAGGCGAGTCTACAGAGTAAAGTGAGAGCAAATTTATTAGAGAAGTAACGAAACAAAAGAATGGCTGCTTCGTAGAGCAGTGGCATGGGCTGCCTGACTGAGTCTACCGCAGTTATTTCTTGATCATTTGCTAAACGAGGGGTGTATTCTTCATGAATTCCTGGAACTGACGGTTCCCCCTTTCTGGACCATAAAGGGTAACTTCCTGATGTTGCCATGACATTTGTAAACTGTCTTGGCACTGGTGGGAGTGTCTTTCAGCAGCTAATGCATTATAATTAGCATATAGTGAGCCCTGAGGACAACCAGAGGTCACTTTGGCCGCCATCTTGGTTTTGGTGGGTTTTAGCCATGTATATATATATATATATATATATATATATATATATATATTTTTTTTTTTTTTTTTTTTTTAACCACATCCTGTTTTATTAGTGGGAGTCTTTGTGACTAGTGTCTTGTGTGGACATCCTGTCTTACCCAGTGACTGAGAATGCCTCACCTTCTGACAATGCAGCCCAGTAGGTCTCAGCCTCATTTTACCCAGCCCCTATTCAAGATGGAGTTGCTCTGGGTCCAACACCTCGGACAGAGCTACCCAAAGGGCATGACACAAGGACACAGACAGTTAGCTTAGGTGGAGCATGAGAGTGTCTTTACTGCCATTGTGATGGTGAGCATAAGTCTTGTTCATGAATATCTTTTCCATCCTTAACCTGATATCTCTTGAAAATTAGCAAGGGTGTCTTCTCTTGCTTTTTTTAGATTATTCAAAGGTGTGTATAATGGTGTTGGCATTTCTCTCTGGGGATACATTCATTCTTACAAAAATACTTGCTCCCTGTTTTCCCTCTTCCCTTTCCACTGCCGGGAACTATTTTGAGCCCTGTCTGTCTGCAGCTTTGAATAAAGTTATAATGAGGCTGGGCCAGGCAGCTACGGATTTCTCAGGCCTACTTCGGCCTGGAGTTCACCAGTGTCACTGGGGGCTGGGGAGAGAAACTCTAGCCTCACTCATTTGATGCATTTGGGTTGTACCAGACGGAGGGAAACCTGCTGTCTCTCGGATTCCATAGACGACTTCATTCCCCATGCTTTGGAGGAGTTTGTTTCTCTGATTTTTATTTTTCAGCCGTCAGTCTTGAAAATCACACACCATATAACAAAAACAGAGGTATTTTTCTGCTGTTCTCCTTTCCTTTGACCCCCCTAATGCTTCCTCCAAATATCCTTAAGTGCATGGGTACCATAGGTCTATGGTCCAGTGAGCTGATGGTCTAATAAATTCTGTGACTTTGAGATTATTTTTAAACTCGGTCTTATGATAATAGGCCATGGAAGAATGTGCAATGGTGAAGAACATGAGGAGCAACTCGAGATCAGAAAATGTCTTCCACCTCCGCTTCCACCTGGGGAGAACAGACATTTCACAGCGTGCACACCTGGGGGAAAGGACTCCAGGCACCCTAACAGTTTGGCTTAAGGCTCTCTAAATGCAGTCTATGAGATCCTGGGAACCACTTATCTTGGGTGGGGCGGGGAATCCTGCTTTGAGTTGTGATGTTAGTGTTGGGGTAAAGGTCTAAGGCCTTCTGCAGTAACTCAGCCTTTTAAGGATGTTCAAGGGATGGTGAGGGCCTTCGAGAATCTCTGAGTGGAGTTTGGAGCCAGAGGGACCCTGTAGAGATCCAGCCAGTCCTTTTGTTTCTCAGAACCAGAGGAAAGGTGCCCACATTTCCTGTGAGTGAGTCATTGGGCCTAGAAGCCTGGGTCTGCCAGCCTAGTAAAGCGTCTGTTTTACCTCTGCTACCGTAGCCATCTATGCAGCCTGGTTTGTCTACCACGGTGCTGATGTGGCCTGCAGGAGTTATTGCCAAGACATAATGCTTCCACTTCGAGTAATCTAGAGGCCACAAGTAATCTAGAAGGTTTTCTAAGAAAACTCCTTAAAGACTGGCTGGGTAAGGACAAAATAACTGGAGATCCATTGAGTCAGCCAAGGATGCCATGTTTGGGCCACCGGGTAGGGCCGGAAAGTGATGGCTTATGTGGACCTCATTCATTCATTCATTTAACAGATATTTGTTGTTGAGATATTGGGACCTGACTGAGCACCTATTTTGAGCCAGACATGGTGTCAGCTACCCTGGACAGAGAGGTGAATGGGGGAGACACGACCAGCAGCGTGTCTGGACAAGGTCTCACTGTTGCTGAGCCAGGGGTTTGTGCCTGGGCCAGACCCCATCTCTTAAATGAAATGAAGGTAGTGGCCCTCTTTCTTAGGTCTGATTGGTAGGGGTCAGTGGTCTGATTGGTAGGGGTCAATATTCTGTTTGCAAAGGTGTGTGATACTGTTAAAATTCTCAGTCAAGTCCTGGATAATCCCAAAGGTTTTTTGAGGGGAAAGGAGAAACATAGAGCGTATTTTTTGAAAAGGCAACAATTAACCCACAGCACATTGCTCACTGCTTTTGACATTTCCAAATATTCTAAAATCATGGGCTCTTTCTGAGGGCTGCAGGAGATGGACTTCCCACCTCGTGGGGCGGTGGGATGAACGATCTGCCTTGGGTCCTCCCAACTTTAAGCTGTGAGAATTTTCTGCAGCAGAAGTAAAGCTATGAATTGCCGGTTCACTGTTCCCATGTTTAGGAAGCGTAAGGTTTGTATAATAGTCTTTAGAACCAGAAAGTGCCTGTGTGTGTTCTCTGCTTGTATAATGAGGTCACTGAGGAGCTGTGTTTCCTGGCCTGTTTTCTTTCCTGGAGGTTGGAAGAGCACCCCGTGGGCTGTCTGGCATAAGGCCTGGCCCACAGCAGACTTTCCTAAGCATTCGATAAGTGCGCGAGGAGTAAGTTCAGTAGAGAACGAAACTCCTGAGGTGGTCAAATGAGTGTCGGGGGTGGGCTCTGAGCCTCCCGGGAAGGAAGGGATAGCATGCCTGCCTCCACCTGCTGAAGTGGACTGCTGGGGGAGAGGAGGGGCATGTCATGCTTCCACCTGCAGAGGACAGACATTTCACAGTGTGCACACCTGGGGGAAGGGACTCCAGCCAGCTTAGTGTGCTGGGTTTGCTGTGATTCTGAACATGCTCTTGTGCATTGTGGCGGTGAAGAGAATTGTTTTTTTGGTCAACAACAAAAAAAAGACTGCAAGCCTTCCTCTTACACTCAAGAGGCCGTGGTTGCCATGTCGTTAAAGTGAGGTTCAGGGTCCGCCAGAGTTCACTGGTCACAAGCGACAGAAACCCAGTCTAGCTGGCAAAGCGCGGGAGGACTTCATTGGAAGGATGCAGGCTCGCTCCCAGACTGGAGGCAAAAACAAGCCCTAGGCTCTGAAAGGAGTGGGGCCAGGGTAGGACCGGGGGCCTGAGAGTGTGCCCAGTGGACAAGGTGGGGCGGGGCCGCTTGGCAAATCACAGCTTCAGAGTGTTTTCTGATCTTGAGTTGCTCCTCTCAGGAGTCTTGGGAGAGAAGGGGTCCGACTGGCCCAGTTTAGGTCTCCTGATCAGTCCTCAGGCAGAGGAAGGTGAGGCCTGGCGATTGACTGTCCCCCAGGGACCTCACACAATGGGAGGGGGATAATTCTCCAAAGAGAAGATGGCAGACTGGATTCTAGGAGACAAAAATAACCAATGTTGGCCTCGGGCTCCAGAGAACTGCCTGCTTCTCAGTCCGTGGAGCGCAGGTGCCGCTGTTCCTGGTCCGATCCCTCCCCTTTGTCTCCAAGGGTTGGTTGTTCATGCGTAGCAGCATCCACTGGATGTCCGCTGAAGCGAAGGGTCACTTTCGTGGGCCTTTGAATAGTCAGCCACTTCCACACAGGAGACCATACTGTGGGTACGCTGCTGGAGGGCATTCTGTTTTCTAAGGGTATTTGGATTAATCTTCCTGTTTCACTCTATCTTACTCATTAGAGCCACATTCAAACTGGTTCAGATTACAGAAGGTGATTGACACTTTCCTCCCTGCCAGGGCAGGCATTTCTAAGCTTGGGAGAGTTGATGAGTGGTGCCTTCTAGGGAATGTAATAAAATCTGAAATTGAGTTGCAGTTAGAAAGCATGCGAGGGTCTAAAAGTTGCTTCTCCAGGGAATGGCAGGGGGTGGTATCCGATGACTGCTGGTGCCCGGCAGCTGGGGGCTGCCTCCTGACTGTCTGCCAGTGGGAAAGAGTTGTTTCTCCCCATCTTGGCCACAGGACAAGTCACAGAGCCGTGTCTTCTGTACAGTATGTCCTTTGGGCCAAAAGGCAATATTGCCTCTGCCTTCCCAGTTCGGAAGGAAAAATTCGAACCAAGGAAGTAGATCGTCAACTTGACATGTCTCCTAAGTGTGACATGAACACGTTCTGTTGGTTGGAGGGACACTCAAGCCACCAGCTGGGCTATTTAAATGAAAACAACAACATCTCTATTTGTAAAGAGGACAGTAGTATCAGGTACTAATTTTGTTCATGTGTCATCTGACCTGTCTTCGCTTTATGGAATCAGCCACTAGACTAGGAGTTGTAAACTCAGATGCTCCTGAGGGCCAGACACACAAAAAAGAGGAGTGAAGGGGGCCAGGTATAAAATTACTGAAAATGGCGTGGACTGGGGAAGAATGGAAGGCTTATGCCCAGTCTCCGGCATCACTACTCGGCTGCCATGCTGGAATATGAGGTTGGTATTAGCATAACTTCCAGTTCTTCAAGAAAAGCTGGAAATTGGGATGTTTATGTGAAATTTTCGGATTTAGCAAAAAACGCCATTGACAGAAAAAAGCTGACAAAAATGCCAATTTGCTAACCTCGGTACTGGATTAAAACTGCATGGGTTCAGCTCCCTGCCCCTTGTCTGTCTTTTTATAAGTGTCACCCAGCGTCTACCCCAGCGCCTGCATGTTGAAAAGCAGTTAGCAAATATTTGTTGAATGCTACTCAGTTGTGGGGGCTGGAATGAAAACTGGGTTTTCAATAGTTTGATAAACTTTCCTAAGAAGTTAGAATCTGGTCAGTGAAGCTCCTTTTGCTGTTTCCAGACTGGCCTTTGAGAATATCTTTGTCTCTTCTTTAAATTTCAGATACAGAGGCTAGCTTCCTGATCAGAAAGATGGAGAATTGTTAATTCATTTATGAAAACGCAGCACAGAACTTAAAAACAGAATTTTTAAAACAAAAGTCAGCTTTCCTTATTTAAAAACTTCTTGTAGAGTGAAATAAGGTGTTTTCAATGTGGTATTGCAAATGAAGAGTGAATATGGGAAATTTGGGAATGTAATATTTAATAACACTTACACGTGATTTTTGGGAAAACCTGACAAATACAAAACATTTCACAAATAAGACTCTGATGCCACTACACCAATCAAATAATGAATGTTCTGAATACATAAGTTGAGTGATAATTTATTATACGAACACACACACACCACCAGAGATTGCAAATGGAGGTGTGCTGGAGGGTATTTTGTTTTTCCTAGGGTATTTGGATTAATCTTCTCACCTGCTTTTTTGCATGGAGCTCTTGCATGGAGTGTTATAACTGGGACAGGAGCAGATGGAAAAAACTGCCTACCTGTATAAAGGATTGCATTCTGAAGACCCCATTGTGTTACAGGACAGCAGGCCACAACCACTGCTCAGTCAAAGGCTCTTCGCCAATTTAACTTCACATCCACGGTCCACCATTAAGTCTTTCCTGCTCACTCTTTAGTCAAAGGCTCTTCGCCAATTTAACTTCACATCCACGGTCTACCATTAAGTCTTTCCTGCTCACTCTTCAGTAAGCAGCCAGTGAGGAAGCAGGACACAAATAAAATGTAAATGCTCATGAGATATGGGCGTAAGTGCTTGTGAGCTGGTAATCTGCCCACAGAAGGGTGTCCAAGGAGGGACCTTGTGGCCTTGGGCTCTTTATTACCCTTCTTTATTGCCAAGGCAAACATCTCAAATGCCAGCTTAGTAGATGGGACTTTTCTGATACCATTCACTTGACCTCCCAGACCAGATAAATAACAGCAGTAGCTACTGTTTGCTTGCAGCGGACTCTCTGCTGGGTATTTTCCACGCAGGATCTCCTTTGCTTTGTCCAACCACCCTTTTGTCAACCAGGAAGTTGCTGAGAGGGCAAAGTGATCATCACATAACGTAAGAACAGTATTACCAGGTCATGTGACCTGTGTGTACCTGGCACATACCTGTACCTACTGGCGTTTTTTTCCTTCTCCTGTTTTCGTAGTGCAACAGCATCTAACTCCTGAAGGCATGGACACATAGGGATATCCCTTTCGGTGTCTCTGTGACACATTGTTACTACGTATATAGTGGATGCTTAAAAATGTTGGAGATTCTTTGCAGTGATTTTTGCGGTTACTGAACTCTTTAGGGTGAAAGAATCCAGTCTTCCCAGACTAGAATGATCTCAGCATGAACTGGCAGTTGCTCAGTCAGTAGTCTATTTGCCTGGCCTTGTGTGCGGCCCATGGTGGGTAACAAAGAAATAAAAGACGTGCCCTCTCCTTTTGGGGATCTGGTAATCTGCCTTTAGACATGGGTAAGAAACACCCAAACCACGGGCTCTGTGGGTTAGAGGACTGCCTCTGATGCCACTCTGGCCATGCCCCCCACCCCACTGCAAGAGCCTGTGGGACTCAAAGCCACATGTACCCTCTTCAAGAGCATGTTCTGGGTATTCAGGGGCTGAAATTCCCTACTCACTCATCCCCAAGACCACTTCCAGGGCCTGCACAGGTATCCTCCAGGGCCTGACACTTGGGCATGAGCAGGGTTCCAGGTACCTATCCCCAGGCCTGCAGGTGACAGCTGCTTACAGGCTGTGGGGGGGAGGAGCTTGGAGGAAGCAGCCTGGGGCATCCACAGGGAACCGTTGAAGGCAGGTTGGCGTGGGATGGATCAGGGTAGCAGAGAAGGCACTGGGTCTCCACCACACTCCGGTACGGAGTGGCCAGGTGCCCAGGACTCGAAATCAAGGCTGGATCTGCAAGGCATTTGGAAGCCGCATTTGTCCAGATAGGGGGCATAACACTTTCTCCTTTAAGAGCTTATCAGGTTGACTGAAGCCTCCCTGTGGGAGGTGGGCCTCCATTGTGGACTCTTGTTCCACTCTCTACAGTGTCAGGGGCAGGCCCTGCTGTGCCATCGGCTTCCCTCCCACCCACACAGGTTGGCCACCAGAGTGCATGCCCAGAAGGCCCAAGGCTTGGTGGAGGGGTTTCTGTGCCTCAAGGCTGTTGCAGAGAGTATGGGAGAGGGCCCTGCCTCTCTCAACTTTCTCTGAAATCACCAGGGCTCATTTGCATACCACCATTTTGCTTTTGGTGACTGGGGAAGTGCTAAACCTATTAACAAATGCCATGCTGCCTTGCTTCCTTCCTTCCTTAAAATACGTTGGAGTGCTTTGGCTCAAGTTGAGTGGCTCTGCAAGTGCAAATGCATAATCAGCTGACAGCAATTTCAAAATTGCAGGTCTTGCTGCTGATGGAAAAATGGGAACGTTGTTATTCCTTGTGTGTAATTTTCACCAAGAAATGGGGGGCTGAATTTAATGTCAACACTTAGAAATTTAATGTGGCCCTATTGCTGGAAAAATATACCTTTAGCCAAACCCTGCCTTAAAACAATGTCTGCATTGTCTTGCTGCACCCCTCACCCCCATTTCCCATTCCTGAGAAAAAATGGGCTTGAAAGAGGGTTCAGCTCAGTACAGGGCTGGATCCTGCCCTCCGTCTCCATTTCCTGGGCACAGATGGCTCATCAGCGGAGCCTGCCTCTGCCTGGAGGGAACCCACCACCTCTGTTTGTTGAGGAAATTGGGTGGGAAGGAGTTAGGGGGGAGAACAAGAATGGAGGAATAGGGTGGGGGCAGTTTTACATTGTTGTGTCCAACCCAGCTGGGAGATGGGGGCGGTGGGGGTTTCCTTTCAAGCATTAGGTCACTGTGGGGCGCCCTTGCCCAATTTGCCCTCACTGCCTCAAAAAGGCTTCCTGGTGTGTGTTTCAAATGAGAAGAAATTCAATTTGATTTGATTTTAAAAATGCAGAGTGTGGCTGGGAGTGGTGGCTCACACCTGTAATCCCAGCACTTGGGAGGCTGAGGTGGGCAGATCATAAGGTCAGAAGATGGAGGCTATCCTGGCTAACATGGTGAAACCCTGTCTCTACTAAAAATACAAAACAAAACAAAACAAAAACAAAAACAAAAACAAAAAAAAGCCAGGCATGGTGGCATGCACCTGTAACCCCAGCTACTGGGGAGGCTGAGGCAGGAGAATTGCTTAAACCCGGGAGGGCGGAGGTTGCAGTGAGCCGAGATCCCGCCATTGCAGTCCAGCCTAGGTGACAGAGCGAGACTCTGTCTAAAAAAGCAAAAAAGAAGAAAGAGGGGTTATCAGGACTCCCTTTGAGATGGATAATTGGTGCTACTCTGTGGGGTTAATGGAAACCAAGGTGGTTACTCTTTGGAGACTAGCAGAAACACCACAGCTTATGGGAAAGTAGCATTGGCCACATATGTTTCCTCTAGCTATTAGTAATTTGTCCCTCAAATCAAGTCCAATAAAACTAATGAGTTAAGCATCTGCTTTTAACTTCTTCCCACTGAACTGCCTGGCAGGTACCTCCTTGTTCTCTGGGGAGCAATGGTTTGGATGCACGCACTTGTTAAAACCAGGTTTCACGGGTTTGCTCTGAACCACGCCCTCACACTCCTCCAGCTGATGCCAACCATGAACAAAACTGGTTAACAGTGTCAAGACTTCTTTATAGCGCGGCTCCTCTTGAGGCTGGCTCCACCTTCAGCTGCACGGCTAGGGCTCGCCCGCCTCTCAGAGGGCATGGAGTGCTCCTTCTGATGTTTGTGTCTTTGAGGAAGCAACTTGCAGAGGCCAGGGTGAATCTCTAATGACTGTCTTCTCATTAGCACAGACTGCAAGCCCTGTTGTGCACATGGAAGAAACTCAGTTCAGACCCAGGGATGGCTTCGGGCTGCGGGGTAGGCAGGTAGTCTGCTTAGGGCGAAGACCCGGACCAGCGTGTAGGTTGTCCCAAATGCCCTTGGCACAGGAAGAAAAACCTCTGGACAGGGTGCTATGGTTGTTTTTAACTATTTCTTGGCTTTCCATGGGGGTGAGGTGGAGGCCCAGGTGGTACTTCCAGAGCCAAGGAACAAAACCTGCCCTGGAGGGGCTACGCCAGCCATGGTTTGGTCTCAGAGAGACTGAAAGCCCACCCCTGTGCACAGCGCTGAGTCCCAGGGCATTCAGGCCACACCTGCAGCCGGTGCCTTGGGTGAGGCTGAGGGCCTTGAAAGGGCAGGCACATGTGCCCAGGTGCCTGCTGGGCTCTGAGCAGGCTGGCTGCTGCCCAGCTACCCAGACCCTCCATGTCCTTCCATGCCCTCAGTCCCAACTCTTCCTGGGGGTTGCGGAGAGCAGAGGATGCACAGTTCCCTCCAGAACCTTCCTAAGACCCAGAGCTGTAGCAGGGAGGGTGTGAACACGCGTTTCTGAGACCTCAGCCAGGTGGCAGCTCTCACTCCACACCCTTGGGGGCCCCTGAGTGGGGAGGCCTGGGCATGCTCACCTAACATTACCCTGTGCTTTGCAGACGGACTGTGCCCTATGGACTGTCCAACCACAGAGGACGCTTCCGGCGGGGCAAGAGGTCTGCGGGGCTGCCTCCGGGGAGCCTGCCGCTCTCACAGCGGCCGCACCTGCGCTGCGCTTGTGCGGGGAAATACGACAAGGCCTGCCTGCAGTTTTGCACCCAAACTCTGGACGTCAGCAGGTATGACACCTCCTCTAGCTTCACTCATTTGCAGACGTGAATCAACCCTTGACTTGGCCAGGCCAGGGGCTTCTAGGAGCGTGCAGGATGGTTCAGTCACAGCCTGACCGCTGTCGTCCTGTGGGCCAGAGAAAGGAGATGCTGAGCCCAGAAAAGACCCAGGTCCTCAGCATCAGGAGGGCGGGAGGCGCCATGTCCCCACCCACTCGCTGCCTCTCGGGGCAGAGGCTTCACCGTGGCTGTGGCTGAGTCTGCTCTCCAGACATTGTTTTTCTGGCCTGCACAGCACACTGTGAAAATCTGAATAAGTTGCCAACACTTAAAAGATGGAAGAATTAACCCCCGCCGAATACATATTTTTAGCCTTTTTGAAAACAGCACATGATAAGAGCGCAAAAGGTTTATTGGGGGAAAAAAAACCAGCATGTAGGACCATCTGGCCTCAGAGCCCGCCCATCGCTTTGGCCACTATTGGCTGGAACTGAGTGGAGGCATCTCACGTTTGAGTAGGATGTTGAATATCCATTTACCTGTGTTACTCATTGATAAATTACTTTGTGGCCCTTGGAGGCCCCCAAGTTTGAGACCCTGTGGTCTGTCCTGGCTGCTTTAGGGACGCTTGTCAATCATGTCGAATGGAACCAACAAGCAGACTCCACGTTTGAGCCAGGAGCTTTGAGCTGGTATTCACTGAACAGGTATTCCTGTGAATGCTTCTTACTCCTCTCCTTCTTAACTTTGGGCCAAGATTCATGAACGCAGCCAGGCAGAGCAGCCCATTCAAAACCCTTCCTGGAGCAGGCATAGGTGAGCTGCCCTGACGCGCACAAAAGAGACATAGACAGAGGTGGGCTCCTAACAAGGCAGACACCATAGCACGCAGGACCCCAGGGTCTGCAGTCTGCAAAACCCAGTGTGAACTGGGTGTGTTTTTCCTCCTTCTGGGCTTTTAAACATCCGATGAATAACTGAGTGGTGAGTATATTCTGTACTTTGGTAGAAATCCACCCACCGAGCACTCAGCCTTCAGAAACTGTGCCTGAGACACAGTCCTTGGGGAACGCACTAATGTGCTCGTTGGTGGAGAAGAGGAAGTCATAATTTGACACCGAAAAACCAGCCACATGAAAAGGCAGGTTGATTCATTAAAACCAGCTCTCTCCCCACAGTAATTCAAGAACAGCAGAAAAACAGACAAAGAAGAGGAAGGGAAGGTGAGAGGTGCCAACAGAGGCCAGTGTCAAAGGAGGTGAAGATGTGACGTGTCGTTCCTTCGGGGCGGAGGGTGTTTTGAGGGGGTGGCATTTGG
Source organism: Saimiri boliviensis (assembly GCF_048565385.1). NCBI lineage: Eukaryota > Metazoa > Chordata > Mammalia > Primates > Cebidae > Saimiri > Saimiri boliviensis. The sequence goes on from NC_133457.1 coordinate 122,651,536, forward strand.
TCTAGTCCTATGGGTACCCCAGATCTCATGGGGTGCTGCACCCATAGGCAATGGTACCTTTGGTGGACCGTCTCTGGGGGCAGAGCAGGCTGAAGCTGTGGACGGTTGTGGTCACTTGCCTGGCCCCGGCCACCCTGCTGTGTGTCCTGGGAACCAGCCCTTGCATCCCTCGTAGCTCTGGGCAGTGACATCCTGCTTGGATTTCACCTGGCTTGGAGAAAGCTGGCCTACCACCACTCTCAGAGGCCCCGCAGGCTGCTCTACCCAGGCTCACGCTTCGCCTCTGCTTCCTTAGCAACATGTGGTCTTTCTCCTCAAAAAAAAAAAAAAAAAAAAAAAAAAAAAATCATTTCTTCTTTTCAGCAGCTGATTCTGGACAGAGGTGGATCACAGCAGCTTGGTAGCAGGTCCTTTGGTGCTCCAATTCATTTTATTATTTTTTTAACCCACTTGTCTTTTTCGTATGAGAGATCCTGAGGGTTTCCTGTAAGCAGACTGGTTTTCTTTGTCACTCTATCCATCAGAAGTTGTTATTAATGACTCAGTGGCACATCTGCAATGGGATGGGAATTTATTTTCATAATAATGGCCTGGAGGTGGCTTGGGTTTCTACAGGGACTGATCAAGAGAAGATGAAACCATGCTCAGTATACAGGAGGCTTTCCAAATTGGTGGCAGATCGCTTCCAGTCTAGTCCAGAGAGGGATCTGTCAGCATCCATAATAAAAATGCAGCGGGAGGAGGAGGGCCGAGGTGGCAGAGACCGAGCCCGGGAGAGCATGAGTCAGACCCAGATGGTCCCACTTGGCCTCTTCATTCTTTTTCTTCTTTTTCTCGTCCTCACCCCAAACCAAAGCTCCTGTCAGTGAGGGTGGGATGTAATTAAACCCATCCATCCACTGCATCATTTATTCATTCACTTATGCATTCGTTCAGCAAAGACTTGTTGAGCACCTGCTAGGGGCTGGGCACCATTCTGGATGTTGGGGACACAGCAGGAACAAGGCCCAGGATCTCTTTTATGGAGCTTAACTAGTGGGGGATGCAGACAGCAAACAAGTATGTACAATATAAAGCAAGATTGCAAAGGATAACAGCAGGGATAGGGAGTGTGGGGTGGTTGTAATTCGAGATGGGGTTGATGCGGCCTCGTGAAAAGTGTTCTTCCAGGTCTCTACGACTCATGTAAAGCTCTTGTAAGAAGTTTTACTTGGGAAGAAAAAGTCTTTTATGAAGCCAATGTTCTTGCTTTCCTACAAGATTCAAGTTAGTAATTCCCAGACTCTTATTCTCAGAGTGGAATCTGCCGCCGTCCTTAGCTTGTGATAATCAAAGACGGGGCCAGGCTGCAGGAGGGCTCCTAGCGGCCGTGTCTGCCGCCGTTATCATTGTCACACCTTTCCAGTCTAGTGGTAGGCTCGGGAATTGCTGAGAAGCACTGGTAAAAGGGTACGTACAGTTCCAATCAGGGAACAGGCTGGAGAGGCAGTGGGAAGACATTCCATTTTCAGTTTCACAGAGCTACACTTTCATAACATACCTTTTTTTTTTTTCTTTTGCCCCCTTTCCCCAAGATAGGTTGAAGTCAAGGACAGACAAAGCAAGCAGGCTTTAGACCTCCACCATCCAAAGCTCGTGCCCAGCAGTGGACTCGCCCTCGCTCTGCCTACCTGCCCCTGCTGCCTCTTTCAGCACGGAGCCCCTTAGGAGGACAGGCCTGCAGCATCCTGGTCTCAGGAGGCTTCTCTCATAGCTTGCACACAGTTCAGATTCCCACCTCTTTGTGGACAAGAAGTGAATTCGCCTGGGGCAGGAAACCCACCCAAAGAGTCGCCACTTAACAATACCCCCCTACTACAAGAATGCCCAAATCCAAATGACCCCAGTTTTCCTAATGGGTAAAATGATCCCAGATGTGCTCCAGACCATGACGCCCGCGGCTCTGGTTTCGTGCAGGAAATTGTGTTTGAGAGGTTTGGCAAGTTGGAAAGCCACTTACTGGCTTTTGACATGACTTCTCTGGCAGAATAAGTGGCCTCCAAAGCTAACTCTCTGCAAATGTAAACATATGTCCATCTTGTAACAAATGCGAAATGCCCATGCAGCAGGAGCGTGTGACTTTCATATCCTGAAAGTCAGACCTAGAATAGGCCGCATGGCGTACGTCAGTGAAGGCCACGAGGCGTCGGCTTTAGACACGGATCATAGCTGTACAGGAGTTTATGAATTTGAAGCTTATGGGATTTAGGCAGAGAAATTTTCAGCTGTGCTTGATACCCACCAAAAGAATGTATCTCGAAAGAAGGAAAAAGAAGAAAAACGGAACCTTGATGTTTGTGACAAGAAAAGGAGACAGTATCTGCAGTATGGAGCCTGTTCCTGTTCAGTGACTGGCCCTCTGTGTTCTTTATAGACACCAGGCGGATACACAACGGAGTTCCCAGGCCTTGTTTGCAGGAAGCCGACTGTAAAGACAAGCCCCCCAGCTCAAGGCTATTAGGTTGAATATTTGCTTTCATGAATAAATGTGGATCTTTGGGGAATGGCTTCAAAATAAGCCATGAACACAAATTCTTTGTAAATTACGTAAATTCCTATTTATCTACATAATTGGCAACAACTGGGAATTGTATCGCCTGACAGTTCAAAATCTCTTTCAGCTGCACTCTTCCCGCCAAGCTGAGCTTACCGTGAGTGTGGAAATGTGACTCTGCCACGTGACCCTGCCTGCGCAGGGGAGAGGCCGCCCATCTCCCCACCCAGCTGCAGAGATAAGAACCAGCATTTGAGTGGGTGTCCAGGGCCCCTATGGAGACATTTAAGATGGTGTATGACAGAGCATTGGCCTTGACCAAATGTCAAGTTCTCTATGTGTATTTCATAAGTTATTACAGGTATAAAAATGATGACCTATCATGAGGAAATGAAAGTCGCTGATTTGCTGGTAGGATTTTGTACAGTTTAGAGAAGCAATTATTTATTGTGAAACTCTTCTCCAACTCCTTCCTGTGGATCTGTTCAAAGTAGTCACTGTATATACGTATAGACAGGTAGATAGGTAGGTAGGTTTTAAATTGCGTTCTGAATCCAAACTCATATTCCTTAGAGCTTAAATTACATTTTTAAAATGCATATGCGCTGTTTGGCACTGTGGCAAGATGGCATCTCAGAGAAACCCATTCATTGCTTGAACACTCAGAAAATACTGTCAAAAGCATAATAAAAAAAATCTAAAAGTTTGCTCTGATTTGTGGGTTTTTCCCTCACCATCTTTATATGCATGGTTGTGCATCAACTTTTCATGGACCTCTGGAGAGGACAGGAAGGAGTTGTGTTTTGGGAAGCAGAATCCATCTCAAGTCAATTATGGAGCTAGATGAGGGGCTGCCTGAATATTAAGAAAGAAGCGGGGTTTGGGACCATTCCAAGAGCATAAAACATTGACAGCAGTGAGGGAGAAACCTTTGGAGAGAGCTGGGTTTTCCCCCAGCACCCTCCTGCCTTTCTAGCAATGGGGAGACTTCCTTGTTGCCCTGACAGAGATTGCTGTGCAGGTCAGGAGTCTAGGGAGAGGGTGCTGCTGGGCGCCCAGGAGTCTAGGGAGAGGGCGCTGCTGGGGGCCCGGGAGTCTAGGGAGAGGGTGCTGCTGGGCACCCAGGAGTCTAGGGAGAGGGTGCTGCTGGGCGCCCAGGAGTCTAGGGAGAGGGTGCTGCTGGGCGCCCGGGAGTCTAGGGAGAGGGTGCTGCTGGGCGCCCGGGAGTCTAGGGAGAGGGCGCTGCTGGGCGCCCAGGAGTCTAGGGAGAGGGCGCTGCTGGGGTCTCGGGAGTCTAGGGAGAGGGTGCTGCTGAGGGCCTAGGATTCTAGGGAGAGGCTGTAGCTGCTCAGAGTTCTTGACAAACAAGGCAGAAATGATCACAACTGCAAACCTTTAAGGCTTATTAGAGAAGATTGGGGATATTCGGAAGGAGTGTGGTTTTCTTCATTTTCTTTTTTTCTTCCTTTCCTAACTTCCCCAGCTGCCTTTTGAATCAAGAATCAGAGACCACTGGATGGGGGGAATTGGAAAAAGGTCCAGCCAAAGAGCAAAGAGAAATGCAAGACGAGCAGTAGTTTGGATGGGTACCTGATCTGAGAAAATGCAAGAGCCTCTTGTCTTAATTAAACTTCGTTTAGAGAGTTTTGACTTTGATGTATTGAGATAGCGGGGTGCTCATTTATTCTTCAGGATGTGAGGCAGCACATGGCAGGAGCTGCCGTGTTCACTGGAGGCACTAACCGGACCTGGGGTCCAGAAGCCCGCCCAGGTGCCACTGAGGCCCCAAGCAGAGGACAGCCAAGGACTTCCGGGAGTCGTGGGCACTCCGAGGCCCAGATGTGGCAGGCTTTTCTGGCATCTGGGTGGAGGAATGGAGGGGTAGGATGGAGTTGTGAGCAGTTTTGGCTACAGAAATTTTAGGGCCCCTGGCTTAGAAGGAATAAGAACTTCAGATGGCATATTAAACCATGAGTGTCAAGCCCTTCTGAACATGGGATCCTGTTTACCTGGGAAGGTTGCCAGCAGATTAAGCTCAGAAAAAAGCTGTTGAGTCTGGAGACCTGGATTTGACACCAGCCTCTCCAGGTAAACCAGCCTTAAACTCTCCAGCCTCAGTTCCTTTCTTTTTCCTTTTCTTCCTTTTGAGACAGGGTTTTAATCCTGTTGCCCAGGCTGGGGTGCACCTGCACATTCACAGCTAACTGCAGCTTTGAACTCCTAGGCTCAAGCCACCCTCCCACCTTTGCCTACTGAGTAGCTGGGACTACAGGCATGCACAATTCCACCCAGCTATTTTTTTTTTTTTTTTTTTTTTTTTTGGTAGAGATGGAGTCTCACTATGTTTCCTGGGCTGGTCTTGAGCTCCTGGGTTCAAGCGATCCTCCTGCCTCTGCCTCCCTCAGTGCTGAGATTACAGGCATGAGCCACCATGCCCAGATGTCACAGCCTGTTTCTTCATTCATGAAATGGGTATAGTAATGGCCCTGCCAACTTCATAGCAGTATCAAGAGGTCAAGTCTTCAAGCTTTGCCCTGAAGTAGCCACCAGCTTCTTGTTTTAACTAGAAATTTCTCATGGAGGCACATTTTTGAATTTATAATATACCTGCAAGTAATACAATTTGATTTATAGAAATTGTCAGGATAGTTAATTTTCTGCCCCCGGAAGACATATGTTCTTCAAATCCCAAAATTCTTATATGGAAATTTTTAAGTATCTAAAAGCTTAAGCAAATGAAGTTACCTGTTACTGAGACCCTTTTAAGTCTGCTTGGCTCCTTCCATCACTGAATATGCAATTTCTTCTTCTCTGCTGGCAGGGAATTCTCAGAATTGTTGAGATCTGGGTGGTATCTAGTGTGAGGAAACTGTAAGAATTAGTTCCCTGTCAGAGGCCAGAATGAATGAATACAACCACCCGTCTGCTAGGGGTGTCTCATTAATCCTTCCAGCATTCCAGAACCATGTACAGAGTAAATGACAAAAAGCTGGGTGATAAATGGAAGAGGCAGAGGGATTAGAAATTCATGGCAGAGAATAAGAATCCCGTGACACAGGAAAGGCATCCAGTGACCCTGAACTTGCCCCCTTTCCTCTCTGCCTTCCTCCTTCCCTCCTCCTCTCCCGTCTCCTCCTCCATCCTTAGTTGAACAACCTCCCTCGTGGAACTACCTTATGTAAATTCCTACTTATCTATATGATTGGCAAGAACCTTCAGGAGCAAGTCTGGCTCTGGGGGGTTGCACCATCGGCAGGACAATTGGACCTTTTCATGGGCTTGCTTTTTGCTTATTTCATGAAGGGGTGTGCTCGAAAAGGGTCCCTACCTCCTCCTCTACTTTCACTTGCGTAGCAAATGTCCACTTTGGATATTTTGGTGTTAGATTAATATTGGCTCCAGAAAGGAGGTGGAGGTAGAGGAAAAAAAAAAAACCCGAAACCCCTTCTGAACAGAGTTAAGTGTCTAGCATGCTGCCTTGCAAATAGAAGGCACTCAATTGATGTGCAATAATTCTATATATAAAGAGATGAAATGGAGCTGTAGCAAGACAGGGAGTATTGGCCCAGTCTGGGGGTGGTAGGAAGACTTCTTGGAGGGGATGAGTAAGAGCCAGCCAAGCCAAGCAATGCAAGAAGGACATCCAAGTAAAGGGATGAGCTTTGTTCCTGAGCAATGGCTTGGAGAAGAAGGCAGCAGAGCTCTGCGCTCAAGGAAAGCCGACACACTCAGGATCTCAGGAACGACAGGTAAGAGGCAGGGCCCAGTGGGAGGAGGGAAGATGTAGACTGAAAGCCAGAGCCACAAGGAATAGATGACCAGGATCATGACACAAAGAACTGAAGCCAACCTGTGACCTTTGAGCCATCTTGCATGCCTTGCAAGGGTAGGGTTCAGACAAGCTCTTTGTCTCAAACAAATGTGAATCAAAGAGTGGACTGCCTTTGTCTATGTGGAGATAGGTTCTTCGTTTTGCTATTTTTAGACACTCCCCTATACTACTATGCCTCCTGACATTCTTCCCAGTACCATCTTGCAGAAAACTGGAGCGATCATCTAGCTGAACCCTCAAAAAGGCTTTTGTCCTCCGCGGCCAGGAACCTGACTGTCTTCATCCCACCATGGGTTGAGTCTACTACACACAGAAGATGTTTATCACACACGTGTTGAATGAACAAACACAAGTAAACAAACACTGAATCTATAGAATGGAGATTGGCACAATTATACTACTTTACTATCAGTAAATATTATATTATTTTTATAAATATTAAGAGATTTTCGGCTTTATGGGCTGCATGGTGTCTGTTACAGCTGCTCTGCCCTTGTGCCTGGAAAAAGGCCACAGGTAATGTGAACATAAACAGGCATAATCCTGTTTCATTAAACCTCGTTTACAAAAAGGGTCAGTGGAAAACCAACTGAGTGCCCAACATCTCAACCCAACTCTGACTTTCTCCACCTGGAGTCAGCATCAGAGCCAGCAAGTTAAGGTCTCAGTCCTGCAAGGCTGCCCCTACTTCAGACACTAGCCAGACCACTGGGGTCCCCAGCTGATCCACATTTCTTCCCAGCCTACTATAACTTTGGGGGTTCCATAAGCTAAGCTATACCTCTATGCTTGAGAACTCATTAGAACAATTCCCAGAGCTCGAGGAAGTACTGTGTGTACAACTTCCGCTTGACTATAAAGGATGGGGCCCAGGAACAGCCCCATGGAAGACAGGCAGGGAATGAGGTGCTGGGAGAGGAGGTTTCTAGCCTCCAGTACATCTATGTGTTCGCCAACCCCGAAGCTCCCTGAACTTACTTAAGGCTTCTCGTGGCGGTTTCATTACCTAGGCCTGATGGATTAAATCATTGGCCATTGGTGACTGAACTCAAGCCCAGAGGTCAGGGGGATGGAAGGGAAATTCCAAGGCCAGGGAGAGAGCTTTGTTCCCATTGACTCCTGTGCGAGTCTGGCTCCTTTGTGATTGGGCCAGCGTGGGTCCTGTGTCCATCCCGAACCAATCACTGGGCTTGAAGGTTATCATGTAAAGAGTGGGCTAGGCTCTGATACTCAGCTTTTGGACCCAAAGGAAGTTTGGATGCTTTCCCCAGAGGAGGGCAAAATGGATAATGAGCAGCAAAACCCATCAAGGGCCCATGGGAGGTACCTGGTAACCTAAGAGCCTTGATAAGGACAGTGTGCCTGTCTAGAATTACGTGGATTAAATGCTTCGTCCAAGAGGAGTCATGCACGGTTTTCATCAATTTCCAGCCTCCAATATGAATGCCTCTCAGCAGGCTTCTTCAGATCCTTCTTCCCAACCATCTGTGTGGTCCGTGTTTCTCACTAGAGAAGACCCAGTGACACCTTCCTTTATTTCTCTCTATAACCTGTGGTCCAGGAAACGGCCTAATGTTATAAATAGGGGAAAGATGATTGAACGGGAAAATTGCGTTCTGTTTTTGAAAGTGTCAGAGGACAATTTCTCCCAAATCACAATGCAACGATAAGCCAGTGGCCAGTGAGTGAGTGACGTCATTTTAGGGATGCCCAAGAAATTATTATCACAACCATGTCCCAGTCATACCTGAGGTCAGTGTATCTGGAGTTCAAAAGTTCAACCTTAAATATCTTAAGTATGCATTCATTTAGTTGCCAGGATCAAAAACCAGGGAAGCTTCTTCCTGGTAATTAACTGACTAACCTTGGGACCCAGAATCAGGGAGCCCTACTTGTAGGTATAGGTTTCAGATAAGGAAACATCAGCATGCATTGGAATTGCTATTGGACATTTTCCAAAGTGATTGAATAACAGAGGCACTTCCTACTGGCTCAGGCTGTTTTAGATATGACTTGAGTTTAGAACTGTGGTGGATGAGCTTTTTCCCTTGGTAAATATTAAGTCAGCATTTAAAAAAAAAAAAAAAAAAAAAAAAAAAGCCAGTTCTTAAGACTCTCCTATTTCTCAAGTGGTTAAGTCAAAGTGAGGGTAACTCCGTCATGGGCTATGAGGCCTTCTATGATCTGGCCCTTGTTTATCTCTATGGGCTCATGGTGTCTATTGCTCCTGAAACTCCAGGCACACAAGACTCTTTGCAGCTGCTGGAATTCCTGTCCACCTCGTGACATTCACTGAGACTGTTTCTCTGCCTAGAATTCTTTTCTTTCCTCTCCTCCTTCCCCTACACCCCCTGGCCATCCCCTCCTGGTCTGGGTCCAGCCCCTCCATGGCTCTGTGTTTGATAGCACTCATCACAGGATGGCATGGCAGGCCATCACCCACTGTCCAGTCTCAGAGCAGAGTCACACAGAAGCACAGTCCAGCAACCAGAAGGTGACTTGAGGGCTCTGCTTAATCTCCCACACACTGCAAAGGGAGAGATGACACGTGCTTTGTAAAATTTTTCCATTTTCTTTCTGGCTCGCCTCCTTCACCCCTGCAGCCGCTCCACCTTCTCTCTCAACACCTCCTTAACAATATCTTGCACAATCCTACCAGAGAGCCTCTTATCCTCAGCTCCTTTCCCTAGTTCTACCTCCCAGGGGCTCTAGAGAATTGGCCCAGTGTGTAGAGATGCTCAGGGCGGTGGGGAGGGTGAGGCAGTAGAAAACCAAGCCCAGGCGAGAGGAAAGGGCCAAGGCTGGAGGCCTCATGGTTAATTTGTAGTTTGTCTTCTGCATACTTGTTTTGTCACTTTAAAAAGTAACTTGTCCCCTCTGTTTGTCTCCCCCGGGAGGGCGGAGTTGATGTCTGTTGTGTTTGCTGCTGTAATCTGAGTACTTAGACAAGTACTTAGCGCTTGATTGCACTTCGTAAACATTTGTTGAGCGAAGGAAGGCATGAAGATGAGCACCACATAGTCCTTGCCTTGAGGGACTCACGGTCTAGTGAAAAGGCAAGCAAGCAAACAGACCGACGTGGGCCCTGGAGCTCAGGGACTTACAGGGTGCAACGGGGCCCAGGGGGATTTTTGTAATTTTATTAGAGACGGAGTTTTACCACGCTGGCCAGGCTGGTCTTGAACTCCTGACCTCAAGTGATCCACCCACCTCCGCCTCCTAAAGTGCTGAGATTACAGGCGTCAGCCACCATGCCTGGCTGATTAAGATAATAATCATTTGAATTTTCTTATGATTTTAAAATTTTTTGATTTCACTGAGAAGAAGTTATTTATTTTGCTTGTGAGCACTAAATTGTATGCAACTCATATGGTTACATATTAATAGAGTCACAGTTGACTAGTTGACATAATGTTTTGTTTTGACAGTGTGTAATGAGGCATTCATCAACTTTATTTCACAAGGTTGTTTTTTGTTTTCGCTTTGCTTTGCTTTGTATTTTGGAGCCAATGGATTCCATTTGTTTCAGTCCTCAAGTATAAGCCCTTGGATGGCTCCAAAGCCTGAGCTTTGTTCCTGTTAGGAAGTGTCTGATAAAGCAGCTCCGGGCTGCCATATGGTTCTTTACTATGTGGGTCCAAGTTTTGCCTAAATTCAAATGATTAGTCAAGAGAGAGAAAGAAAAATGCTTGAAGTTTTCTTAGCCTTTGTATCAGTAAGCTACTGCTTTACAGCAGATCAGCCCAAAATTTAGTGGCTGAAAAAATAACCTCCCTCCTCTCCTATACCACCCCCTCCTCCATAAATCTTTGTATCACCTGAGTGTTTCTGCTCGTCTGGGCTGAGCTCGGCTGAGCTCGGCAGAGCTAACTGGTGCCTCTGCAGTCAGCTGGTGGCTTGACCTGGGACTGACTGGTCTGGCGTGGCCTTGGCCAGGGTGACTTGGCTCTGTGCCATGTAGTCACTCACCTGCAGGGGAGCCTGGCTTGTCCTCATGGAGGGGGTGAGGGGCCCGGGGTGGGGAGAAAAGTGTTATGTCCAGAGACAGAGGGTCTCAGAGGCCTGGCTCCTATATGTTCTATTATTTGAAGCAAGTCAAAAAGCAGCCCAGATTCCAGGGCATGGGAATAAACTCTACCTTTTGATAGCAGGAACCATAAAATCATATTACAAAGGGTGTGGATGTAAAACAAGGGGGAAAATTGGAATTAATATCTTTACAACAGCTGACTAGCAAGTCTATCATTTATTTGTGTTTCAATATTACAAGGAAATGTTTAGCCCTCGCAGAAAATATTACTTTGCGATATCCTAATCCTGTCTGTTCCATGCAATTTACTCAATGTCACCTTGATGGATGTCAACGGGCAATGACGCCAAATGCACATTTGCTAACTTGCTCCTTCAGCACGGGGAGTGGTGTGGCATAAATGTGCACACACTGCCCCTGGTGTTTTCTCAGAAGCCTCGGACGGAGGCCGGTGAGTGAGGGCTCGGGCTCCGGGCTCTGGAACTCTGCTGTTCACCAGTTGTTTTAGTAGATGTTGTTTGAGCAACTGAGCCTCTCTGAGCGCTAATATTTTTGCAACCTGGATACAGTAAGGTTACCTTCCTCATGGGGCCGTCGTGAGCATTCAGTGCACATCAAGGGCTTGGCGCAGGGCCAGACGCGTTGATAAATGTTTGCTCTTAGTGTGGTTCTTTTTGGTGGTTCTGGAGCCCAGACTCTGGAGCCCAGAACCAAGTTTGTGTTCAGGGAAAGCTTGTGGAATGAATGAATGAATGATGCAAGCCCAGCTTTTCCAAGGGCAGAGAAACCATGTGGAAAAGAAGGCACAAAATTTGTGCAGCCTTTTGGAGTCTCTTTTGGAAGAAAACTGCTTCCTCGTCTCCTGTCTTATGTTGAATGCCTGGGTTGTTATGTAGCTAACAGGTGAATAACCAAGGCAATGGAAGGATGAGAAGAGGGCTTTTTCTCAGATCTCTTAAATGCTTCTTAAATTCTCAGAATAGTAAAACCATGATGACAGCAAAGGGTGACAGAATATGATTGGAGGAGTCCCAAGCTCTTTTTGATCCAGGCTTGGATGGGTCTGGACAGAAGCCCCTCTTCTGATGGACAGTTGTTGCTGGAAGACAGATGGGACATAATTGCGGGGGGCCCCTGTGGAGAGATTTGAAATGTCTCAGGGAAAGAAAGGGCTATGAAGGGATCCCCTGAGGACACTGGTAGCATTTGCAATGGGACACTCCGGCTCATGAGAAAGCTTCTGGGCATGGGAATTTCGGAGCCCAGATGGTGGGAAAATCCTCAGAAAACCTTGGGATTTGGGTCTCTGCAGCTGGGCAGCAGCTGTGGGCCTGGAATTGGAGCCGACCACAGGTGGTACCACCTGCTGCAGTGACCACATTTCCCACCGTCGTCCCTGAGGCCCAGCCATTTCCCCCTCAGAGTTTTGGGGAGTGTGAAAGAAGAATGGGAGGAGGCCATTTGTTGAAAAAATTAGGGAGATGAGTGTTCATTCCTGGAAGCCTCCTGGAGGCTCAGGGTTAGTTATTTAAAAAGCCCCAACAGCAGAAATTGTGCTATTTTTCCCTGATGCCTCAATTAAATCATCCTCGGACGTCACATTTTCTGCACCTGCAGGGTTTTCGGTCAACAATTGGTAATGTGGACTCCATAAATTTAGAGTTTATAATTGTTCTGACAGGGCATGGGTTGGAGCTTCTTCTTGAATTATCTGTGAAAAAGCAAATTAAGAACATAATCCCGACTGCATGGAATGTGCCCAGCCTTCTAACAGGAACAAGCTCTTCCCTGGCCTTTTCAAAGCATCTGGTACTATGTAATAAATTAATAGGATAATTACAAATGGTTCTTTCCAGGTCTACCAGATTTCTGATGGACAACATTCTCTTAGTTTTTATGGTACTTGAAGTCATGCATAAGGTCACACAGTAGCACTTTAAAGTAACTAATTACAACTATTTCCTTTATGATGCACTGAAAAACTTCTTCACCCCCCATGAAAATGAGTAAGTATTAAGGGTGCATGTCTAGGGTCAGGCAGCTTGGTTTTCTACCTCAGCTGGCCTGGTTGGTTCCCTAAATTTCTCTGAGCCTCACTTTTTCTGCCTGTAAAGTGGGGATGATAATGTACCCAAGACTTCTTAACCTGCAATGAGATTGAATAGGTGTTAAGAGCACATGTCTAGAGTCAGGCAGCTTTGTTTTCTACCCTAGCTGGCCTGCTTGGGTTCCTTAATTTTCCACCTGTAAAATGGGAATGATGATATACCCAAGACCGCCTGCCAATAGTCAGCACCGATGTACCAGCTGGATCACCGGAGGACTGCAGCGTCATGAAAGGCCTCAGGCTACTGCCACCCAGCTAAGTCTCTCTAGATTTCTTGACCTGCAGAAACTTTTAAGAAAATAAATGCTTTTGTGCTGTAAGTAAAATACCACTACCTATAATGGTACTGACATGTAGGATTACCGAGGAAGAAATGCATCAATGCAGAGCAAGTGCTTTGGATGGTCTTAGCATATAGTAGGTGCACGTACATGGTAGAGATAGGAAGTTTTATGCTAATGTTTGAAAGGAAAATATAGATAATATACAAATTCCCATTTGTGAGCATGGATTGGGAAATTTAACAAATAGAAATCCAGGAAACCTGTTAAACTTACATTTCAGATGAACAATATATAAAATGTTAGCAGAAGGATGTTCCACGTAATAATGGGACAGTCACTGAAAAATTCTCATGACTTATCTGAAATTCAAATTTAACAGTGTTCTGTATTTCATCTAGTAATCTAGTTCAAGGAGATCCATGAGCCAGTGAGTGTCTGTCTCTGATGTGGTTCATCCCATTATTCCCTAATTGAAAAAATATAAATTTTTTAATACTAAAATGAATTTTGGTGTTCTTTAAAACCTGGCAACAATACCTAGGAATTGTCATTCTCATACAAAATGATTGAAGAACTTGAAAATGTTCACACCCTAAGCTTTGATTACAAAGATATTTGCCATAATGTTACTTAAAATCACAAAATACCTGGAAACAAAAACCCGTTGCTTAAATGATAGTAATAATCTGACATTTTCTTCTAAGTTTTCCAGCAAAACTCAAGACATCCTCTGAAGATTGTCGATGAAGATTGTATTGGACTGAGAAAAAGTAAGCAACAGAAATGCAGTCTTCTTGTGTGGCTCTAGTCTGGCCTGGAATAAATATTTTGGAAGTCACTTCTCACATGCAGGAGGACACATAGATCATATGCGTTGGCCTCTCTGCAGTTCAAAGCTGATCTACAGAGCATCAACGCTGACTCCTTGACAGAGAGTCTGAGGGTCGGATGATCTTCAGGTAAGAATGTGAGATTGAAGTCTCAGGAACACACGGAATTCATATGAAGTTCCTTTTACACATAACTTGTTAGGGAGAGCATGTTTGCTAAAGTGGGGGGCTCCTCACAGATTCTGGGAGCACAAGAGCTCTGGAAATGCTGGGGACAGAGTGGAGGCTGCACTGGGAGGACCCTGGTGTGGTTTCAATTTCAGCCTGGTGCCAGGTTCTCTGTAACGCCTTCTTTCTCCATGAAAGTGGCCAACTGTTGCTGAATCCTGGAATGTTGGATGGGCGAATGGCCACCTGGCCAAGTCCGGCCTGGAATTCACAGCCAGATTCTGGGAACTGATGAGTTATTGATTCCTTGTGACACTGACTTGCATGAGCTGACACCCAATGGCCTTTGGTTGGGGGCTAGAGGAGCGTAGGGTGAGGGTACCTAAGAGGACAGAGAAGACGGAGGAGGACAGTATAGAGTTCATCCCTTCCCTGCCCACCCCTGCGGTGTTTAGCCGCTGAGGTTAATTGAGGTAGACTGTGGGATGCTCTGTCCTCCAGCTAGGTCGACATGGAGCCTGCAGGAGAGAGGCAGGTGTCAGGCTTAGGAGAGGGAAGTTTCCTTCTGCTGCAAACCCTGGGGCAGCTTCAGAGCCAACTTCCTCGCTTGGCACAGTGAGCCCAGGGGCTAGGGGCCATGAAACTTTTAGGGTCCTCTGAAAGTATTTTAATTTCTTTTTCTTTCTTTCTTTCTTTCTTTCTTTCTTTCTTTCTTTCTTTCTTTCTTTCTTTCTTTCTTCTTTCTTTCTTTTTCTTTTTTTATTTGAGACAGAGTCTTACTCTGTTGTCCAGGCTGGAGTGCAGTGGCACGATCTCAGCTCACTGCAACCTCCGCCTCCTGGGTTCAAGTGATTCTCCTGCCTTATCCCCCTGAGTAACTGGGATTACAGGCCATGAGTCACCATGCCTGGCTAATTTTTGTATTTTTGGTAGAGAGAGGGTTTCTCCATGTTAGCCAGGCTGGTCTTGACCTCCTGACCTCAGGAGATCTGTTCTTCCAAAGTGTCAGGGTTACAGGCATGAGCCACTGTGCCCAGCTGAAAATGTTTTGATTTCTTTTAAAAATCAGGTAAAAAAGTGAACATTGTAATAATAATGAATATGGATCTTCTCTGTAATGTGATGGGCTGTGTGACCTTGGGCAAGTTATTTCGCCTTTCTGGGCCCTTGTTTGCCTGTCTGTAATTAAACAGACCACCTCATCTCTGCGACTTCAAAAGAGGAGAGGACAGTCGACAGGGGTGGCTTGCTCAGAATGGCCATACTTCGTCTCCAGCACCCCTCCACAACTCCAAGGGCAGTGCCACCCCAGACCTCACTGCCAGGCCCTCTAGAGTCCAACAAACTCACGTCTCATGACCACAGCTTGTTCCCTAGACCTATGTGCACTTGGGCATGCTGGTGGCTGGAAGGTGAGTTCATGAGGCCTCAGATCCGTCCCTGAAGTCAGTACTGTCATTCACCCATCCCACAGATGAGGACACAGAGGCCTGGGAAAAGTCAGCAAGGACAGAAGCTGGGTTCACAGCCCCCCAGGCCAGCTCCAGAGGCCTCGATCTTCACCAGCTCTGTGCCTCTGAGTCTGAGAAGATGGGACGGGAAGAACACAAGAAGCTTCGAGAAAAAACAATTGAAACTGCACCAGGAGTCAAGGATCCGCTGCCTGCTCAGACGTGCAGCAACCTGACAACATCCATCACAATTAAAAGCACCTGCACCCTTTGACGTCACAAGGCCCTTCCAGGGATGTACCCTCCCAGCGCACTAGTGCGCACGTCTAAGATACAAGGCTCTGCTGTAACAGAACTGGTTACGGCCGCCCACACCCCAGCCTCGAGCGAGGAGGCTCCAACTCCACAGCAGGTGAGCAGGGACTGAGCTGTGCCCTCCACTCGATGGAAATATTTCCTGGACAAAAACAGAACTGTGCCAGGGACCAAGACAGACAGACCTCCTCCACCCCGTGGAAGCTAACGTGGAGAGAGGTCCCGTGGATCTACCAGGGAAAACACTGTCTTATCTTTCAACTAGAGAAGGATCCAGTGCAAACCGGCACACACGGGAGGATCCGCTGTAGTTGCTGGAACGTAAGACCAACGTACCATATGTGTATACGTGGGAAAGTTCTGGAAAGTGCAATGTGGGGGTGAAGGAGGTAGGAGGCTTTTTCTTCTTATTGTCATATCCTTCAGTCATGATTCATTTGGTTTCGCACTATCATGAGTATATATTATTTTACAGTTTAAAAAAAAAGAGTTTGAATTTCAAAACTTCCATGTCCAGCTCTGAAGTCAGTGGGTCAGAGGGAATTCGCTACTCACTCCTGGAACAGACCCATCCACCCCATCCTACCCTTCCTGGGCTCTGCGGGAACCACGCTTGTGCCAAGTTTGGAAGCAGCTGGATTATACGCTCTTTACACCAGTGCTGCTGGAAATAGACTTGGGAATCCTTTTTATGGAGAAGAGGG
Source organism: Saimiri boliviensis (assembly GCF_048565385.1). Classification (NCBI taxonomy): domain Eukaryota; kingdom Metazoa; phylum Chordata; class Mammalia; order Primates; family Cebidae; genus Saimiri; species Saimiri boliviensis. The sequence continues at coordinate 122,667,790 of NC_133457.1, forward strand.
ACCAGGAAGGCAGAGTGCCTGGGGCCCAAGCACGTTACCTTCTCAGCAAGCACTGTACTTTGCACGTTTGTTTTCTTGTGGAAGTTCTAGAAGGAGGAGAAGGAGGCTGTCCTGAAAAGGCTGCTGGGGCCGGAGGGTGAAGGACAGTGGGCTGGCTGGCCGTGCTCCTCAAGATGGCCATGGGGCGCTCCAGAGATTCTATCCATGTGGGTGGTAGTAGGAGGAGCCAGTTAGGTCTGGTAAACGTTACCTCTCCTTTAGCTGCACATGCAGGCTGGGATCATTCAGAAGAGACTTTAATATTTAAAAGCAACGTTGCCGTTTTCTTCCAAGGCAGCGTTAATCTACCACTCACAGGAACCAGCTCTCGCCCCAGACATGCATGGGCACCATCTTTGCCAACACTGCCTGCAGAGGCCTGAGGGCTCTGGGCTGGAAACTTGGCCCCACTCCTCCGAGTGGCCATGGCAAGTTCTTTGACTGATCTCTGCCTCAGTTTTCCCATCTGCGCTTCGAGGATAGTGATAACACTTTCTCATGGGATGGCTGTGAGAACTAAATGAGATAATGCATATATGTGCTTAGAACAATATGTGCTGGGCACATGTTATCAATAAAAATAATGAGGAGGAGGACCCAAGAAGAAGGGGGTGTGCCTTGCAATCTTTGCATGTGTCTGCCATGTGTCACACTCATCACCCTATGGTGGCCCCATTGTGTGGAGCAAAAGTCACTTCAGGGCCTCTCTAAATCTCGACGGGGATGCAAGCTGGCTGGAGAAGGACTCTCTGGATGACTGGACCATGTCCTGTGTCAGACTGGGTAGCCCAGAGGTGTCATCTTTGCAAATAATGGTGTGTTGCAAGAGAAGAGATGGGATGCTGATGAGCGGGGAGGGTGTCAGGGTTCAGCTGTGTGGGGACAAGTTCGCTTTGTAGAAAAACAACATCTGCACCCAGCATGGGGAGACTGAGGGTGTTTGCTAGGGAGCAGTTGGGGAGATGGATCCTGATGAAAAGGAAGTCTTCCAGCCAGTCCTTCAAACAGCTCAAAAGGACACTGCAGCCAAGAAGGCCTTGTGGTAACAATTACACAGAGCCGATGGAGCGTGGCCCTGGTGAGCTGGGAATGGTCCTCGCTTTCCAGAAGCTGATCCTATGGGTAGCAGCATCCAGGAAGCCTTCTGCAAGGTGGTCAAGGCTCTAAGAGATGAGAAGCTATTGCAGGATCCCTGGGGTGCTAATCCATTCCAGAGGCCACAGCACATGTGGCGATTAAGCCTGGGGGCCCAGAGGAGGGGTGCTGGATGCAAACCCTGGCTCCTAACTGAAACGCTTTTTGACTTGAGGCCAGTAATTCAACCTGTCTGTGCCCTGGTTTCCTTCTCTGCAGTTCTCGTGACGGTTCAATGAGATGATAAGTGTTTTAAAAGCTGATGCAAGCTCCCTGTGATCACTCTTCTGCCTCAGTATACCAGCAGGCACTGGGAAGGCTGCTTGGAGGAGGGAGCCCTTGAGTAGGGCCTCAAAGGATGAGGAGGTGCCCCTCAGGACAGAGGGCCATCTAGACAGAGGGAAAGCATGTATACAGTTCCACGGCTAGGATTTGGGGGTGGGGTATGTTTGTGTGAGTGCGTGCATTGTGTGTGAGAGTTTAAGTGTGCATCTGAGTGTGATTATGAGTAAGTGCATGTGAGTGTGCATGGATGTGTGTGCTTGTGTGAGTGTGCATGTGTGTATGTTTGTGTGCTTGTGTGTGTGTGCACGAGTGCATGAGTGCGTGTGTGGCCTGTGTGTACATATGTGTGTGCATGTGTGTATGTGCTTGTGTGAGTGTGTGCATGTGAGTGTGCATGCGTGTAAGTGCATGCGCATGTGTGTGTGTGTGTGTGTGTGTGTGTGTGTCTGTTGCTGAGGGAGAGAACCTAGCATCAGTGAGCAGAAGGAGATGAAAAGGGAAACAAATTTGGGGTTCATGCAGTCACGTGACAGGCTCTGGGGTGTCCTCTGCAGGCCTTAGGGAACAGACCTGGTTTGGAAGCACTGAGGCTGGGTGGTGGTGTCAGGTCCTCACTTGATTTCACCCTGGGGGTGTGGGTGGGCACAAGAACAACAGCCAAGCAGGCAAGAGGGGACAGAGGCTGCGTGCAGAGCCTGCGCCACCTCGAAGGAGGCTACTTTCCCAGCTGGGCCCTCCGGCAGCGTCTGTGTGCTCATAGGGAAATCCTTCTCCCACGAGATTTATGGCTGGCAGCTGCCACAGCTCTCTGTCCTTTGTAGGAGGAGCTTGGCTGCTCCTGACTTGGGCTTAAGCAGAGCACAGTTTTCTCGCAGAAAGTCTAGAACCTCCCTGCTGAGCAGAGCTTTGGGGAAGCCCCAAGTTGTTCTATGAAACAAGGTGCCACCAGGCAGCCAGGGTGACAAGGGGCCCGCCATCTGACAGATGGCTTGGATTTGGAGGAGGTCACTGGATGTCCCTGCAGATGGCCGGGGGCCCTGGAGTGTCCTCCTCTCATCTGCACCTGGTCCAGGCCCTGGCAGCTGGGTGTGCTGTTGGGGAAGGAAATGAGAACAAGGAGTGTTGAGGATGCCGTGAGGGTGGCGCAGCATCTGCTTTGCGCTGGGCCCATGTCACCCCTTTGCTGGGTACGTGAGCTGGCTCAGCCCTGTGGGGAGCAGACGCTCCGGTACGTGCTTGGAGACGCAATTCTCGACTCTCGCCGTCCATTGCTGAATCCGCGTGCAGGCCCTGGGCTGTGTGCTCAGCTTGTCTTGTCTCACTGAACCTCACCACGGCCCCTCAGGGATGGAACGATCTCTGACTCCCTTCTGCAGATGTGGGAACTGGGGAAGGGAGTAAAATTCAGGAGGAAGTGGGTGATGCTGACTTTGGACTTTGGACCTTTGACTTGAGAGCCCACAAGCTTGGCCTTGTCGCCATTTCTTTAGGCGAGGATTTCTCAGCCTTGGCACTCCTGACATTTTGTGCAGATTGTCCTCCGTGGTGGGGCTGTCCTGTGCGCTGTGGGTGTTTAGAAGCATCCCTGGCCTCGACCCACTAGATGGCTGTAGCTCCCTCCAGGTGTGACAACCAAAGATGTCACTTCTGGTTGAGATACGTGCTTTAGGGAAAGGTGAAGATGATCTCGAAACGTCACCAGTTTCCCCTTTCCCTCCAGCTCCAGCCCTAGTGTCAACCCTCTCTGCTTTCCTAACCTGCTGACAGTGAGCTCTCAGATTCTGTTGCCTGCGTAAGCGTGAGCCTCCATCAGCCTGGAGAAACGGTCCTGAAAGTGGACACTTCTACCTGCCTTTCTGGACACTGGTGCTGCCTCGAGCAGAGTGCCTGTGAGCTTTGGGGGATTGGAATGAGCCTTCAGCACCTCCCTGTGCCACGCAAGCAAGCCTTGGGTCACACTCAGGCTAAGCTGTCTGAGGGGTGGAGAGGGCGATGAGATCCCAGGGATCTAGAAAGTTGTCTGCCGAGGCTGATGAGAGCATGGGCACATGGGCACCCCAACTCTTTGTTGGCAGAAGTCAGAATAAAGCCTCCTGTCTTCGGGAGCTGAGGCCCAGACTTGAAGTTCATGTGTTCTTTGCTCTAGCTGTTCACCTCTAGAAAGAATCCCACAGAAGTACAGGCATGTCTGCTGAAGGCTCTTCATTCCCACCACTGTGCGTCAGTGTGAGGAAGAGGAAATGAATGCTGAACAGCAAAAATACAAAGAAGAGGAGCCAGTGGCTGCTGCACAGATGAGGACAGACTGGTTACCAGTCTCTGTGGTCTTACTCTCCCCTGTAGCCATACAATTAGCAATGTGACTTTGGCATCTCCCATCAACAAGTGCAGTCTGTTTGCTGGCCCTTGAATACAGGCTGGTCTGGGGCTTGCTTTGGTCAAGGGGCAGAATGAATGACAGTCAGCCTAGAATGAATGACAACCAGCTTAGAATGAATGATAGCCAGCCTAGAGTTCCACACATCGGGAGGCTTGCTCGATTCTGAGCTCTCTCTCAAAACCCTTTCTAGCTGCCATGAGAACAAGCCTGGACTAGGTTGCAGAGGGTGAAGAATTGGGAGGAGGAGAGCCAGCTGGAGGAATCAGGAGGAGGAGAGCCAGTCAAAGCCACCCTTGTCTGCTGACAGCCAGCCAAACCTCAAAGGTGAGAGAGCGCCCAGCCAAGTACTGCAGAGCTGTGCATCTGAATGAACTACACCTGACCACGGACAAGTAAGTCCAGAGAATCTAGAAGAACCACCCTGCTGATCCCCAGACTCACAAACAATGATCAATGTGTCTTATTTCATAACATTAAGATTGGGGCTTGTTATGCGGCAAAAGCCAAGTGAATACATCAAGGCACAGAGAGAAGAGATGATTTGCTCCAAGTCACATTACTAGTCGGTGTTGGATCCAGAGGGCAGACCCTGACCCTAGTGGAGTCAGTTTCCATAATAACATAGCCAGAGTTAATAAGGGGTTTAATTCAACAACCTTTAAAAACTTTCTGTGGAAATAAACTTCACGTCATGACTGCCCGTAGCCCAGAATCTATGCAGTTGCAGGCTGAGCAGCAAGAGAACATCCAGGCATGTTTACAGCTCAGACTCTATATCTTAGCACTTTGTGGGGGCTCCTGGCTCATGGAAATGAGCCTCTTGGGCTGCACTGAAGACAGAGAAATGCAATAGAGGCAAGGATTCCAAAGCAGCTCTAATCGAAGTAACAGCAAATCTCTCTTCATGAAACAAGTGGCTGAGTGGATCTTGCTGTTCTGGAAAGGCAAGGCTCAGTGGGGGAGATGTGAATGCTCTTCCCTGATTTGGGGGCTTGACCCTAGGGAGCCAAGGCTGTGCATCGCAAATGGAGGCCTGGGGGGGAAGGTGGGTGGTCGAGTAGCAGCTTGGACTCTGTGCCATCCTGCAGAACTTCTCTGATCTCAGGTTTCCCTTGGTAACATAATTGTCCTTCCCTACTAGGCAAAGAAGCAAGAAAACAGTGTTCCTGAAAGGCAAAAGAAGGGCTGTAGCGAAAAGGGTATGATAGTGGTCAAGTCTGTGGACTTTAGGTCTGGCATGGTTCTTGCCTCTTAAGAGTTGTGTCAACCTGGATAAGTAACTTAACTTTTGGAGCCTTGTTTTTTTCATTGTAAAAGGGAGGGAGCATTTGACCACAAGAATCCAAGGAGAGTGATGATGGACAGAGCCCATGGTAAGCTTCTTCCCCAGACTCCCCTCCCTAGTGCTTTAGCACAGTCATTTAACAGGCTCTGGATAAACCGTGGTTGAATTTACTGAGTAAAATAGTCGCCAGTCAGTGAATACTTACTATGTGCCAAGTGGTGCTTTGAATACCACATCATCAGAGCTTTTCTGTATTTCCATGAATACAGAGAAACAGACTGTATTCATCTGTTCTCACGCTGCTAATAAAGACACAGTTGAGGCTAGGTCATTTATAAAGGAAAGAGGTTTACTTGACTCAGAGTTCAGCATGGCTGAGGAGGCCTCAGGAAACTTACAACCATGGCAGGAGGGGAAGCAAATATGTCCTTCTTCACATGGCGGCAGAAAGAGAACTGAGAGCAAAGTGAAGGGGGAAGCCCCTTATGAAACTATCCGATCTCACTTATTACTGTATGGGGGAAATCACGCCCATGATTCAATTATCTCCACCTGGTCCTGCCCTTGACATGTGGGGATTATTACAATTCTAGATGAGATTTGGGTGGGGACACAGCCAAATCAAATCACAGACCAAGTAGGCTATATACACACATATAATGAACTGGCTCCCACGACTGTGAGAGTTGGCATGTCTGACCTCTGTGAGGCAGGCCAGCAGGGTGGAAACTGAGGTAGCATTTCTATGTCACAATCTCAAGGCAGAATTTCTTCTTATTCAAAAAGCCTCAGTTTTGCTCTTAGGGCCTCCAACTGATTGGCTGAGGATCATCCCCATTATTGAGGGTAACCTCCTTAAAGTCAACTGATTACAAAGGTGAGTCACTTCTACAAAATATCTTCCCCGCAACATTTCAGTGAGTGAGTGGCCAGACAACTGGCACCACAGCCTGGCTGCTGGATTCTGGCTTGTGCTGCTGGGTAACAGCCATGGCCACCGCATAAATGTGCAGAGAAGGAGCAGGTTTGGGGGGCCCTTATCATCACACACTTCACATTCTAAAGGCAGGCCGTTTCCATACCATGACACCATTTCCACAAATGTGCTTTATAAACAGTATATTTTGTGGCTGGTGATTTCCTTCTGGGGGGAAATTAACTCCTCTCTCATTCTTTCAAGATTGATCAAGAACAGATGTGTGTGTGTGTGTTTGTGTTTGTGTGCGGAGGGCAGTGAAGGGTGACTGTTAAAGACGTAAATTTAGACCCCAGCTCCATTCCAGAGCCAACCAAATTGTAATTCACCCTGAGTAGTGGAAAAAAAAAAACCCACATTTTTTGCCACTCCTTTAATGGCAAAAACCACAACTGCTTTTGTACCAACCTAATAGAGTAGAATCAAATGTCAGAATTCCCAGGCCAGCAGCAAATGGTCCCCTGCTGCTCTCCCAGTCTCCCTGGGCAGCAGGACCCACAAGCACAGCCCCCTCTTCCTGTGTGCCATTCTGTGGGATTCTGGAACGTCCAAAGGGACAATTTAGGGCAAAGACTCCCCTGGCTTGGCACCAAGAGGGCTGGAGTAGTAAGTGCCAAGGCCTGGGTCCAAAGCTTGCTTCCAGAATTGCTCTCTACGTCCCTTGCCTTTGTGATAAAAGACCAATGCTCTGATAAGGCTTGTGATATTGATTTTTAAAAAGTCAAAAGGAGACTATTCTTTGACACAGTAATGATATGCAACTCGAATTCTGGTGTCCACAAATGAAGCTCAGTTGTAGCACACTCATGCCTGTTCATCTGCCGATGGTGGCTGCTTTCTTGATACAATGGCAGAGTTGAGTAGTTTTAATAATCGTGTGACTCACAAAGTCTAAGATACATACTATATGGCCTTCTACAGAAAGATTTCCTGTCTCCCCCACCCCCATTTAGAATTGTGCAGCCTCCCCTGCTGGTTATTAAATAACCACCACCCTGAGGTCCCAAAGGCCTGCTTCCAACCCTCCCCAGGAGCCTGTAGGACCTCTCCCACCCATGGATAAAGCTTGTCTGTCCGAGAGCTCTGGAACCCCATGAAAGCCTACGCATGTGTTGTTCTAACGGATGGTGCCCACTGTGTGTGTGTGCATTGTAGTTTGAATCCCATCCCTGATTTTCTCACGGTTCCTTCAAAGGATGCTTCCTCCCTGCCTCGGAGTCTTAGTGCACGCCGTTCTGTGTGCCTGGGATGCGCTTCCCCGTGTCTCCACCACCGTGCACCAAGTCAGCTAATTCCTTCTTGTCCTCAGATCTTGTCTGAAGTATCAAGAGAGCCTCTTATCCTCCAACATTAGGTCAGGTCCTTCATGACACCCTTTGGAAGAAGGTCACTGTCCAGCCACACTTAAGAAGTAATGGTCATCCTCCATGTCCCTGAGGGCACAGTATCTACATAAACAATCTGGAATTCTTCTGTATGAGAGATTTATCTGTGCTCTCCAATTTGTTTACTTATTCAATCGTTTATTTAATCACTATGGTCTCACGGATATTTATTTTTACTTTGGTTTACGATTTAATAACATTTTACGTATTTTGTTGCACAGATTGTCCCAGCTTTGGCCATGGGGCGTTCTTTCAGCTGGCTCCTGTGTCCCTCTGATGTAGTGTCATCGTTGTAAGCAGGGTCTTTATTCTTTGCTTTAGCATCGCCTTACTTTCTGGCATTATAGGACATCCCAAGTTCATCTTGTACCAGTCCTACATGAAGCTACTTTCCCAAGGAGTCTTTGTTCCTTTTACTGTATAATAATATTATAAACCAAGATCTGGGTACAGGTGGGCTCATTGCTACAGGAATGCTGTTGCCTGTAGGCCCACTCAGCCAACAGAGACAGGGGATCTACATGTGCACATTAACTCATGTATATGCACAGATATATAAATATTTTTATGTGGAACCACCCATATCCATGTAAAGCTCAATATGAGTTCACGCTGATGTCTCCAATTCTAATCCATTACCACATGGATCATTTGGCCTCCACCCCTTGCTTATCTCACTCCAATGGTGAGAAGCTGGTGTTCACCGCCTACTGTCCATTTACTTCATTATTCAGTTGCCAGAAACATAGATATTAGTGTCAGAATTATTCCCTTGACACTGTGGGAGGCAACCTTATCAGCCAGAGTCCAGTGCTTCTGTACAGTTCCTTTTATCTTTAGTCTTACTGACTTCTCTCATTTTCAAAGTTACTAAGGTCAGTACCTTTCCCTTTCTGTGTGGTTATCTGAAACATTTGCAATGTTTTTAGATTGTTTGATCACATTCTGCACTTCCTCCTGGGATGGGGGATTCTTTTTATGAGTAAAGCATTGGGGCTCTGGCTTTCTGTAGAAGGGACATGGAAACTGTGTGGAGCACTTAGCAGAGGAGAGAAGGAGGATGACATCACCCTTGATGGTGCCTCACTAGCCCTCTGGCCTGGATTTAAAGTCCGGATGGTGAGACGTTTTAATGCCAAGGACAAAAGACATTGATTTTTGCAAGACTCTGGGCTCAAGCAGCCCCATTTTTCTGCCCAGCTGACAAATTATGATCCCAAGTTGGGGAGAGGAAACCATCCTAACTCTTGCTTTTCCGGGCTTTGTGGAGCTGGGGTTCCTGGAAGGCAGTTCCTTTGGCAAATGTATCTATCACCACAGCCAGCATTGAGAGTCCCTTGGGCACCTCCTGGAGAGGGAAGACATTGGCATGCACATGAGAAGGCAGAGACAGAAGGGCAGAGCAGGGAGGGTCCTTTGAGAGAACTGAAGCTGACAGGCTCCAGGATCATCCAGAAATACTTGGGGACTTTGTAAGGGACTAGACTGGGTCCTGGGTACATATTGATATTCGTAACCAGCATCACATCTCAGCATAAATGTTCATGTGTCCCCATGGGTGCCTACTACAGGTTGACGAGGCACAGGAAAGTGGAGAGGGTCTAGATTAGAGCTGTTCTTATTTCTGCTCTGCTGCCTGCTAGCCCTGTGGCCTTGGGCCAAGCATGTAACTCCTTCAAGCATTAATTTGCTCATCTTTGAAGTCTGGAGAAATAATAATCATAGTACCTGCCTTAAAGGGTTTTGTTGAGGATCAATAAATTAATTCATTTCATTATAACCATGATTGGCACATAGTAAGAGCCCTGTGGAATGTCAACAATGATGATATTGATAATGATGATGATGACAGCGATGGATTATGATTATGGTGATGATTGGTGATGAGGAGGAGGATGAAGATATTGATGATGATAATGAAGGGTGATGATTATAGTGATGATTGGTGATGACTATGACAATGATAATGGTGATGATTGATGTTGATAATGAAGATGATGATGATGGTGAGGATGATGGTGAGGATGATAATGAGGACATGATGGAAGATGATTATGGTGATGATTGATGATGATGATGAAGATGATGATGACAGTGATGATTACAATCATCATCTCAGTCTACTGAGGCCTACGGTATTAGAGTTACATTCGGAAGAAATTCATAATTTTCACCTTGGGAGTATTTATTCGGCTCACATGCTATTGCTGAGTGGGCCAGGAAGCATGTATAGAACTAGAAATTGAGAACTTGAAGCTCGTTTTAGGTCCGAGAAGCAACCCTTGAGATGAGGATTTGCGTATAAGTGATTCATTAAAGGGGCACTCCCCCAAAACACTGGTCAAGTAGAGATAGAAGATAGAGACAGAAACTGGAGTGGGAAGGGGAAGAGACCAAGGAAGAGTGAGGCTTCACCTGAGTCCCAGCCTCTGCCTGAGCCTATGGGGAACTCTGGCTTACAGATTTTTTCTTGAGGTTCGTCTGGCTCAAGACAAAGGAGCTGGGCTTCTGCATTCCTGCATCAATCTATCCTTGGCTCTGACCTTTCCTGGGGGATGAGGGGATGAGGGTGTGTACCAAGCAAAGATGATGCATGCCTATAATTCCAGCACTTTGGCTCTCAGTCCAAGTGAGCCATTCCAGTAGCTCAGGCATCATCCTCTAGAGGAGACTGACACTGTGAGCTGTTAGGAGTAAACACACAGAAGCCAGGGGTGGGGGGGCAGGGGGACACACAGCAGGGGGATGGGAGGCATGTGGGTGGAGCACTAATGTGTCTGTGCGTCACGGAGTTCATATCCACTCTTCCAGTGACTGGCGTGTGATCTCGAGCAAGACACTTCATGTTTTCAGACACTGACTCCATGCCAAGCATAGTGGATGGGACTCCTTGGAAGCTGGACGTCCAGCATGTGCAGCTGACTGACAGCTGTCAGGTGTGTGACACTGGAGAACCGCCTGGAGCCCCGGGTCCTCTCCTTCACAAGGGAACCTATTGGAATTCCAGGAAATGATTTTGCTTAGACAGGTAGTCCTGAGCCTATTCTAATTCATTTGAAAAAGTGAATCTTCACACACGTTGCCATTTCTTGAGTAACATCTTCTTGCACCTTGCCAGAACATGGTTACACCAAGTTTACCATAGGACTCCGTGGTCCAGGAGCCTCGGCTCCCCTGTCTGTAAAGCTCAGGGCTTGGATTGACAGATCGACAAAGCTGCTTCTAGCACTGACTTTCTAGGACACTGAGTTAAAACAAACATGAGTCAAGCAGTTGATTAACCCCAGGTTCTATTTTTCCATTTGAATGCTGAAGGTTTTTCCTTGTGGATCTTAAAAACAAACTCCGGAAGGGCCTTTTACCTTTTCCAGGGATTATGTTGTAATCTAAACAAATATGTAAGAAGCAAGAGACAGAAATGGTGAGATGAGAGCTTAATGTAGCATGCTCGAGGCCCTGGATGATTTATCACTGTCCTTGAAGAAGCACAGCTTCACAATGGGTTCATGAATGTCTCTCTCCTCTCCTCCCCCAAGGATCTTTGGCCAAGCAGGCCCCTTTAACAGGGAAACCATTCAACATTCCAGAAAAGATACGGGTCTGTGGGCCACCCAGGAGGCAACACAGCCCTTGGAGATGTTAGTGAAGACACAGAGACTCAAAAAAGGGCAATTTCAGAGTTGGCCTCTGGCTCTTTTATAGAAATTCCTCCCTGTACCCTTTCCTTTCAGGGCATGATCCTGTGGACAAAATTCACTGGACCAGGTCACTGTTTTACAGTTATCAGGGTGACTCTGAGCCAATCAAAGCAAAGTACATGAACACCTTGGCAGTGGAGTCCAAGAACCATCTGGGTCATCCCCACACCCACCCCGTCCCTGCCCCACCATGTTCTCATCGTGTGTGTGTGTGTGTGTGTGTGTTGGTGTTGTTGTTTTACTGCATTTTAGGCTTTGGGGTACATGCGAAGAACATGCAAGATCGTTACATAGGTACACACATGGCAGTGTGATTTGCTGCCTTCCTCCCTTTCACCTATATCTGGTATTTCTCCCCATGCTGTCTCTCCCCAACTTCCCATCCCCTGCTGTCCCTCCTCTGTTTCCCCCCAACAGACCCCAATGTGTGATGCTCCCTTCCCTGTGTCCATGTGTTCTCATTGTTTGACACCCGCCTATGAGTGAGACCATGCAGTGTTTGATTCTCTGCTCTTGTGTCAGTTTGCTGAGGATGATGGTTTCCAGGTTCATCCATGTCCCTACAAAGGACATGAACTCATCGTTTTTCATGGCTACATGATATTTCATGGTGTATATGTGCCATATGTTCCCTGTCCAGTCTATCATCAATGGGCATTTGGGTTGGTTTCAGGTCTTTGCTATTGTAAACTGTGCTGCAATGAACATTCGTGTGCATGTGTCCTTATAGTAGAATGATTTATAACCCTTTGGATATATACCCAGTAACGGGATTGCTGGGTCAAATGGAATTTCTATTTCTAGGTCCTTGAGGAATCGCCACACTGTCTTCCACAATGGTTGAAATAATTTACATTCCCACCAACAGTGTAAAAGTGTTCCTATTTCTCCACATCCTCTCCAGCATCTGTTGTCTCCAGATTTTTTGGATTAAAGACTTAAACATAAAACCTAACACCATAAAAACCCTAGAAGAGAATCTAGGCCAAATCATTCAGGACATAGGCGTAGGCAAGGACTTCATGACCAAAACACCAAAAGCATTGGCAACAAAAGCCAACATAAACAAATGGGACCTAATCAAACTCGACAGCTTCTGCAAAGCAAAAGAAACAGTCATTAGAGTGATTCTCACCTTAAACCCATCGTTGCATCTTGCACTGCTCCTTCGTAACCTTACCCCAGCGGCAGATCGTAAACAAATGACTCATGTGCCTTACTGCCCATCTTTACCGCCCATCTCCTTCCCTATGAGACTTGAACTTCTTGGGACACGGATTCATTCAGTACATAGAGAGATGAGGGCTCTGGGAAGGTTTCCAGGAGACAGTCCCTGTGGGACCTTAGATAGTGTTACTTCACATCTTCTCATCTGCAAAGTGGGGCTAATTAGTCCCCAACTCAGAGGTGTTCTTACTATTTTTCTTTTAGAGATGAGGAATTTGCACTCTAAATGTGATAACCACCCAACTGAATTATTGCCAAGTCATCAAGTTACCCCTAAATCATTCGTCTATCCATTAATTTATCTTTTCTTCCTCCCTCCCTTCCTTCCATCCAGCCATCAAACCATCCATCCACCCAACAATCACTAAGCATTTTATGATGGAAGGCTGCGTATGAGGCTCTTGGGAACACAACAGTGACCCCCTTCAGGAGATCCTTAGCTAATCATAGTGGGAAAAGATAATCAAATAAATACCTGTATTTCAACCCCGTCGGATTAAGGGTGCTAACAGAGATCTTGGAGTCCAGGAGAGGGAGGGGTCTGTTGTCCTGAGGGGAGGCGGTAGCTGGCTAGAGGGAAGCAGGCAGGAGAAGCATATTGGATGAGTCTCATGTGCCAGATCGTTGAGCTTGGACCCAACTTGTTAGCTCAAGAAAAGGCTATAGAAAGCAAAATGAAGCTTTAAGAGTAAAAAAGAAACAAAGAAAAGAAAAATGAGCTGGGTGTGGTGGCTCATGCCTGTAATTCCAGCACTTTGGGAGGCCAAGGTAAAAGAATTGCTTGAGCCCAGGAGTTCAAGACCAGCCTGGGCATCATAACAAGATCTGGTCTCAAAAAAAAAAAAAAAAAAAAAAGGTCAGCCAAGCAAAGGTGGTACATGCCTGTAGTCCTAGCTACTTCAGAGGCTAAGGTGGGAGGATTATTCAAGTTCAGGATTTTGAGGCTGCAGTGAACTCTGATCATACCACTGCACTCCAGCCTGCGAGACACAACAAGAGCCTATCCCCCAAAAACTAAAAGATAAAAGGTGACTTTATCTTCCTCTGAAACTGCAGCAGCTCTTCATGATCCTGAGGGCTTGGGAGAGTTTAAATTTGCTTTATCTAACAGAGCATGGATATAACACCGTGGGCGCTACTCTGGAAAACTTTCATCCAAAGTGAAACGGACACTGACTCCTTCCTCTCGAGGCAGAGCTATTTATCCACCTGAGTCTTGACATCGGTGTGGATCTCAGAGGACTCTGGGGCTGATATCCCTGGAATTAACCTGAGTAATTAGTAATTAGTTCCCAGGAGATGGTGGAACTGATAGCATCTTGCTTGGTGGAAGTTTTCCCTCTTACCCTGTCCCAGAGCACAGTTCACCCTGTACCCCTGGACAGCTCTATTTCTTTCCAGTGATGGTTCACAGACTTTCAGGGTCTCCAGCCCAAACCGTGACATACCCTCCTCTGCTCCCCTTGGTGGCTTGCCTCCCCTGACAGCGTGACAGGTTATTTCTTTAGTCATTCAAGTTGGTTTACCAAATATTTTTGCTTCTCCCATTTCCGGCAGCTCACTGGGCCCCTCTGCATCCCCACAGCTCCAGGCAGGTGTGTTACAGGAGTCCGGGTGGAAGCCACTTGCCGAAACTTCTTCCCTTCCAGAAAAACAAACCTGTACTGAATTGGCCATGTGCATTTCACAGTTTTTACGTAAAACCCAGGATTCCTGACTTTCCCAAGGAACTGGGTAGTCTGGTCCTGTGTCTTCACCTGACAACAATAGCCTGGTGCTGGGGACTGGCTGGCGCCTTCAGGGGGCATGTTTCTGCGTGCTTGCCACTCTCCCCACCTAGCTGTGGGCATTTACAGAACTAAAGTGGGGCGTCCTGGGGGCAATTTGGCAGAGATGGGAAAAAGATGGGGAATACGGAAGGCCATTCATTCCTCACTCAGGGACCATGACAGGCTGGCTGAGAGAGGTCAGATGCTTGTAGGAGCTATAACAGACTGGTCTTAACACTGGGGCAATGGGCACCTCTTTGGTGAGCCATGTGGACAGGTGGCCCCCGCCATAAGGATGTCTCCTGTGCTTTGGGGCTGGCTTGGACCTCAGCACAGTCCTGGGGGAGCCCCATGGTGCCATCCAGCTGGCAGACGGGGAGAGGCAGGAGCCTGCTTAGTTCTTCCCCTCTGAGATGTGGCCCGAGATGCTCCCTGGCTGTGAGGAGCTCAAGAGCCCGGGGAACGGGCCCTTTTCTCCTGCTCTGCGTTGCCCAGGCTCTGTACCTGGCAGCCATGGCCTCATTTATTGATCAAGGTGGCAGCAATTTTCTCATCACTGAATCTAACCCAGTGCACGTCCCTGGTGTGTGTGTGTCTTCTTCTTACTGTCAGTGACATGTGAGGCCTGGGGAGGCAGGTGGGGCCAGAAGGGAGGGAAGCCTGGAGAGGAGACGGCTCCCCTCCCTCATGCGGCTCCCTCCACTCTTCCTCTGGGCCCACAGTGCCTCGTGGAATCCTTGCGGCCGCCCTACTTGAGGGATGAGGACAGCAGGTCTCAGGGACCTTCCCAGGTCACAGGATTCGGGTCACAGGATTCAGGCCTAGGGCAGGCCAGGCCTGAATCATGCCCACTTTGGAACAGCGTGGCCTCGATGCTGGGCATTTTCTGCGGTACCATGGTGCCTCGTTTGCCCTGTGTGCCCAGGGCCGGCATGGGGCAGGCCTGCGTGTGTGCACCCAGCGGGTAAGGCCCGGCCTGCTCTTCTCTGTGCCTGGAGAGCACACCCTCCACTCTAGCTCACCACCTCCTGCCTTAGTCTAAATAGCCCCCTGTAGGATTTTGTTTTGCTCTTTTAGATGAAGAAAACTT
The DNA here is from genome assembly GCF_048565385.1 of Saimiri boliviensis. Lineage (NCBI taxonomy): Eukaryota > Metazoa > Chordata > Mammalia > Primates > Cebidae > Saimiri > Saimiri boliviensis. The sequence goes on from NC_133457.1 coordinate 122,683,058, forward strand.
TTTAAATTAAAAAGCAAAATCAGATCTTTGCCTTTTGCGATAAAAGCCCATTTCCTCCTCAATTAAGCATAATTATACCAAGGCATTGATTGGATCACCTGGTAAAGCTAAGCCCGATCCGAACAGCCTGGGTTTTGGCTCCTGTAACTCCTTTGCACGAGGCCTGGGCCTCAGGAGCCGGCGGGTTCCTGCTTCAGGTGCAGCTGCTCTAGAGGCCCCTTCTCAGAAGATGGGCCCCACCTGCTGCCTTTCCCCGCACATCCATCCATCCATCCTGGGGCTGCTGCGGCTCCTCCCAGTGGACAGTCACCGCGCGGAGAGCACAGACGCCAGCACTCTCAGGCCTGGCACCACCGAGGGCCGAGGGAATACGGTCAATGAGATGGTGAGCGCGGCTCGGGGGCGTTAAGGCATGGGCTCCCACGCTGCCACGACGCTGGCCCTGCCTCTCCTCACTCTGCAACCTTGGGCAGCAGCCACCGAACTCACCGAGCCTCAGCTTGCTCATCTCAAAAATGCACGCGACCACGCAGCCTCTCCCGTGGGGCTGAGGTGAGCACTCCGTGGAACCATCACCGTGCCTTAGGCAGGACAGGAGCCACAGGGACGGTGCCAGTTCTAATTCGCTTAGAAGTAGCGTCACTGGTGGTGCACAGGAGTCGGGGCAGGGGCGGTCTCAAGGGACCCTCCTTGTCACCGGCGTTATCACTGGGCCTTGGGGATGGCTTCAAGAACCGCAGGAACATTTGCCAAGGAGCTGCTGGGATCCAGGAAAGCAAGAGGGCATACTGCTCGGCTTTTCCAACGACCCCTGCCTGTCTCCCCCGCCACACTCAGCTACTGCGGAAGGCGGGAGTTCAAGCTGGGCCTGGCTTCCTCTTCTCTGCTTACCGTTGTCTTTGTGATGAATGCAACCCTCTCCCCGTCCCCGTCCCCCTCCCCGTCCCCCTCCCCGTCCCCGTCCCCCTCCCCTTCTCTTTTCCTCCCTCCTCTCTCCCTCCCTCCTCTCCACCCTACCTTCTTTTCTCCCCTTGCCTCCCCTCCCTCCCCCTCCTCTCTGCCCTCCTCTCCTCTTTCCCTCCCCTCTCCCCCACCTGCCTCTCCCCCACCTGCCTCTCCCCCACCTCCCTCTCCCCCACCTCCCTCTCCCCCACCTCCCTCTCCCCCACCTCCCTCTCCCCCACCTCCCTCTCTCCCACCTGCCTCTCTCCCTCTTCCCCTCTCTCCCCTCTCCTGTCTCTCTGTCTCCCTGTTTCCTTCTGCTCACAGGAACCAGGGCTCACACTGCAAGGAACCAAAAGGCCATGAAATACCAGGGAGTTTCCTCCAGAGGGTGGAGGTGGCCCCTGCGGCTGCCACATGGTGTCCTGGGGGTGGGCTTGGAGCTGCTCTGTGAAAATCCAGGGGACCTCCATCTGGGGGTTACATATGGCACAGTGCTGGAATTCTAGAGGGGAGCCCTCTCGGCACTCCTCCAAGGCCACATCCTAGATGCGGTGGGAGCTGTGGGGTCAGGTCGTCGGTGGTGTATTTCACACTAACCAGACGGGGCGGGCATGTCCCCTCCAGCGGATCCAGCGGAGGGAAGGAAGGCAGTGTCACTGGGCCTTTCCAGGGCAAGCCCAGGCTTTCCCCCACAGCATCTCAGCCAGTCCTCATCCCATCCTGGTGGAGGGATCAGGCAGGACGTTGTTTCCCCATTGTGCTGTGGGGGCAAAGGTGTAGCCGGCCACACAGGCTGCTGGGGTGACTGACCCACAGGGACAAGGTGCAGAGATGGCTTAGCAGACAGCCAGGCACAAGGAGACATTCAAAATGGCAGCTGTTTTCATCCGGTCATTCACAGAAGGAAGTGGAGGCCCGAGAGGTTAAGGGCAAACAAGGTCCAGGCCTGGGGGACTGGAGTCAGGGAGCACTTCCCCAAGGGAGTGCCCCTAAGCCCTGGCAGTGTGGATACGAGACAGGAAACAGCAGCTGCATGGGTGTGAGTGCAGCCCCGGAGCCGGGCTGCAGCCCTGGGAAGCTGCTCAGTGCCTGCAGCTCCTTGGCGGCCCTCCCTTCCCTCTGGCCCGCTGTCTGCCTATTGTGCTGGGCACCATTTTGCTTCTAGCACCACAGTGGAGGTGGGCCGGGAAGCAGGGCAGGGGTGTCCACCTGAAGCTCTGGTTGCACTGGGGAAACCCTCCTGCTTCCCACTGTTCCAACACCATCACTGAGCTGAGCCCTGTGGGGAGGGCTCCATCTGAAGTGTTTTTATTTGTTTGTTTTTTGTTTTTTTGAGACAGAGTCTCACACTGTCACCCAGGCTGGAGTGCAGTGGCACAATCTCAATCTCGGCTCACTGCAACCTCTGCCTCCCGTGTTGACACGATTCTCCTGCCTCAGCCTCCTGAGTAGCTGGGATTACAAGCATGCACCACCACACCCAGCTAATTATTTTTAGTAGAGATGGAGTTTCACCATGTTAGCTAGGCTGGTCCCGAACTTATGGACTCAAGTGATCCTCCTGCTTCAGCCTCCCAAAGTGCTGTGATTACAAGTGTGATCCACTGTGCCCGGCCCCATCTGATGCGTTCATCACCAGGTTCCCCACTAGGAAATCCAGTCCAGTACCTGACACTCAGCAGGAAATTGTTAGAGTTGATGAATGAATGGGCTATGTCAGAGTCACTCTCTCCTTCCCTACAGGGCATGAGTTTGTAGAAGACAAAGCCATGACAGAGCCTCCTGGAGACAGAATTAACTGGTTCAACCAGAGCACCTTTGTTGAGGGGACAAAGCATGGCATTAAATGGGCACCTGGCGGCCCAAGAAGGCTGAGTGAGGGGTGCAGTAGGCAGCCTGGAAGCTGTGGCAAGTTTTGGGCATTTGCTAAGTTCAGAGGGACATTCCTACTAGAGCTGTACATGTCCGGGCACAAGCAGGAGTGTCCCCTGGCTGTTAGAAAGCCAGGGCTTTGGGAGAGCATGGCCTCTGAGTGGCAAGGCCTATGGGGGCATGGCTCTACCAGGCTTCCAGCAGGATCCCAGGAGAGGGCAGAGGCAGAAAGGCTATGTCCTGGGAAAGTGATGGCCTCTTCATTCCCTCACCTAAATCCTGCCTTTAAAAAAGCGTTACAAATAAATGGACAAAATATTGAACTCTCAGCCTTGGCAGCAGAAGGATAAACACAGGTGCACTTTGTCACAGTGACAGAGTCAGTGTCAATGGGCATTCATTTCTAACATGGTAAGCATCATTTCAATGAAGACAGCAGCCATCAGTTAAATAGTTATGCTGTCCTAAGCTTGAGTGCCAGCCAGGTTCAGAGCACGGACTTGGGGGTCACTGACTGGCATCTGTCAGCTTCTGAACTTGGTGCTGGTGTGGTTCCCACAGAGCCCAGGGAGGTCGGGGAGTGGGTCTGTTCCAGGAGTGAGCCAGGAACTCCCTCTGATCCACTGACTTCAGAGCTGGACATGGAAGTTTTGAAATTCAAACACTTTGTTTTTAAGCATAAAATAATATATGCTCATGATAGTGCGTAACCAAATGAATCATGACTGAAGGATATGACAATAGGAAGAAAAAGCCTCCTACCTCCTTCACCCCCACATTGCACTTTCCAGAACTTTCCCACGTATACACATATGGTACGTTGGTCTTACGTTCCAGCAACTACAGCGGATCCTCCCGTGTGTGCCGGTTTGCACTGGATCCTGCTCTAGTTGAAAGATAAGACAGTGTTTTCCCTGGTAGATCCACGGGACCTCTCCCCACGTTAGCTTCCACGGGGTGGAGGAGGTCTGTCTGTCTTGGTCCCTGGCACAGTTCTGTTTTTGTCCAGGAAATATTTCCATCGAGTGGAGGGCACAGCTCAGCCCCTGCCCACCTCCTGTGGAGTTGGAGCCTCCTCGCTCGAGGCTGGGGTGTGGGCGGCCGTAACCAGTTCTGTTACAGCAGAGCCTTGTATCTTAGACGTGCGCACTAGTGCGCTGGGAGGGTACATTCCTGGAAGGGCCTTGTGACGTCAAAGGGTGCAGGTGCTTTTAATTGTGATGGATGTTGTCAGGTTGCTGCACGTCTGAGCAGGCAGCGGATCCTTGACTCCTGGTGCAGTTTCAATTGTTTTTTCTCGAAGCTTCTTGTGTTCTTCCCGTCCCATCTTCTCAGACTCAGAGGCACAGAACAGAACTGGTGAAGATCGAGGCCTCTGGAGCTGGCCTGGGAGGCTGTGAACCCAGCTTCTGTCCTTGCTGACTTTTCCCAGGCCTCTGTGTCCTCATCTGTGGGATGGGTGAATGACAGTACTGACTTCAGGGACGGATCTGAGGCCTCATGAACTCACCTTCCAGCCACCAGCATGCCCAAGTGCACATAGGTCTAGGGAACAAGCTGTGGTCATGGGATGTGAGTTTGTTGGACTCTAGAGGGCCTGGCAGTGAGGTCTGGGGTGGCATTGCCCTTGGAGTTGTTGAGGGGTGCTGGGGACGAAGTATGGGCATTTTGAGCAGGTCAGAACTCTCAGAATGAGGAAGAAAGGACAGTTCTGCTGACCATCCTCTCTTTTGAAGTAGCAGAGATGAGGTGATCTGTTTATTACAGACAAGCAAATGGGCACAGAGAGGTGAAGCAACCTGCCCAAAGTCACACAGCTGGTTACATTACAGAAGAGATGCCACTGCTGCTTTTTACCTTAAGCACAACATTTGTTTCTCCTTGCATGAAATCACCTTGCTGTGGCTCTGATGCTTCGCAGCCTGGGTTTGAATCCTCATCTGCTGACTTCTGACTGTGGGCAAATCCCTTTACCTGTCTGTGCCTGCAGATCTTCAAGACAGAAGCGGAGACGCAGGAGCTCAGTCACTAGCGGGGCTGCTGGTGTCAGCACCTGGGACAGCCTCGGTCCTTCTTCCTGGATCTCGCACCAGCAGGGCACCAGTGACCAGAGGGCCTCCTGTTCAACGCCCACGGAAGCTACAGGTGAGTCCAGGCCTCAGTGCAACACACGCTCTTGTGATGGCCCCAGAGCTGAGCAATTTTGTTATCGTCTTGTAACTCATCCACTACATCTGACCTTAGAATTCACAGAATAATTAATGGGGCATTTTGGGTGGCGCTTGAAGTGTCAAGTTTTTAATTAATATGCTGGACTGAATATACTTAGCGGGACAATTCTGCCCAGTCCATGCAATTACCCAGACTCATTATGCAACTCAATTGCGTTTTCCATTACTTGGTGACTTTGCTAAATGGGCATCCATGCTGCAGACAGACAGCCCAGTGCCGATATTGATTAGAGAGCACAGTTTATTACCCAGTGGAGGCAACGCTTAGGGCTGTAAATCTCTTGCTGGACACAGCTTTTCTGCAGCCTCCAGGTGGGGAACAGAATTGTATTTGGATGAAGCGTTTCAGCCATCGACCCTTCTTCCTCACTTCCTCTGTGTTCTGCCTTTGTTTAATTGAATTGCCTTTCTCTTGCCAACTCCCCCTGTAAATACGCTCAGGGCCTCCTCCTGCTTCAATAGCTAAAATGGATGCACGGTATTTTTCACCTTCCCAGAACGACACAAAGCGTTGAGCTTGCCAGGGAGCATTAGCGGGATCAGCCGCAGGGGAGGACGCCGAGCCTTCTTTGTTCTCGCTGGATTTAGGATGGGTCTCGTGCCAAACCCACCTTGTCTCGCTCTGTGGTGGCTCCAGCCCTTGGCGAGAGAGGGATGCAGCAGGCAGCCAGCGGGCAAAACTTGTGTTTAAGGTTGTGATGGTTATTCCAAGGGAAGAAACACTCCCCTCCCCGTCGTGTCAAGGGTACTCTTTCATACCCGGTAACCTCCTTCCATTCCCAGCGCCCTTTCAGCGTTGCTTCAATGTGTTTTCCTAATCTGGGGCACAGGCTGCAGGCTGGGGCGATGGTCGGGTGGTGTCCCTCCGCCACGTCCAAGCTGGTGAACACCTAGTCTGTGCCAGGGACTGCACGTTTGTCAGCTCCAGTCCTCAGGAAGCCGAGGAAGCACGTATTTGGGTTATTTTTATTAACGTCTTATTTATAGCTTATTTCATATTCACAAAAGAGTTGCAAAAATAGGATAGAGAGTTCTCATAGACCCCCCCACACCCAGCTTTCCTTTATGTTAACACTGAAGTGTTTTAGTCATCTGTGGAAAAGAAAGCTGAGGCTCAGAGAGGTTAAGGAACCTTCACCAGGTCACACAGCCATGGTGTGATTGGAGCACGGGTCTGTGTTTAGCTTTGCCTGGGACATCTTGTAAGCATGAATGACTGTCTACCAAAGGTCTTGAAAAAGGAATGGGTGCTTATCATGCAATCACAGAATTCAAGAGCAGAGCTGTAGGTCTCCGAAAGGTAGATGTCTGATGCCCAAGCACAGAAATGAAACAACCTCGTTTATGTTCAAGACGGATGTTGCTTTGCAAAGGCACAGAGGAGATTCGAATTCCTCAGGGGTCTGAGGGAAAACATGAAGACTTTGAGCACAACGCTGACCAGCAGCCCACACCCTTTCTCCCTCATTTAGACTTCAGTCGTCTTGTTTTGTGGACCCCAAACTGCTGGAAGGACCAGCTTCCAACCCACCTTGCCAGAGCCAATCAGCCATCAGCACGTCTAATTGAGCTGGTGTTGACACTCCTGTTGGCAATCTAATAGTGCAATTAGCAACAATTAACCTTGAGAATAAATGAACCATCACAAAAGAAAAGTTACGCTTTTGCCAACCTCGACAGACACCCTTTCCACAAACACCATTCTCTGGACACTCCTAATGAGAAAACGAGCTGCCGGTGGTTTGAACAAATAGAGCAATAGATCAAAAATAAATCCCATTTATTAAGCACACGTTGATGCCAGGCTTGGCGCTAAGCACTTGACATTGACTTAGCTCCCAAATTCCCTCCAAAAACGTGTGCAATCAGTGCTGTTTTTATGTCCTTAAACCCCAACATTTTAATTTTGAAATAACGATGTATTAAGAGGAAATTACTAACATAGTAAAGGGGTCCCGTGCATCCTTTCCCAGTTTCCTGCAGTGGTGACATCTTATGTGACTTAGATGATCAGAAGCAAGATATTAACGTTGGTTCAAGCTACAGCTCTTTTTCAGATTTCACCATTTTCCACGCACTGTTTGTGTATATGTGTGGCGCGTGTGTGATCTATGCAGGGTTGTCAGGATTCTCCCTCTTCGTAAACGAGGAAACCGCATTGTAGACAGGGTTAAGAGACTGGCCCAAGCGGCCAAAGAGAGCTGTGTCCAGGCCGAACTCCAAAGCTGCACCCCGGCCCGCCTCTCCAGGTTTTCCAACACCCCCATCCTTTGGGAATGTGATTACGATGAGGGAGACTTGACTTGTGGATGAAGTTAGCCCTTAAACTACACATGCAGTTGACGGTAAAAACATTGTCTTGCTAATTTGTCTCTTCTAAAGATGGTATACAAAGGGCAGAGAGCCCTTTTGTGCTCACGCTCACTCTACTGCTGTGTGTGTGTGTGTGTGTGTGTGTGTGTGTGTATCTCACAGAAGGCCTTCCTGTGTGCAGACCCCGATGGAACAGGATGAGTGGAAGTCACTGTGACTTCCAGTCGGTTAACATGGGCAGCAAGTACTTGGCCGCCTGACCTGGGACAGCCAGGGCGGGAGAGACCCACCGGCAGAGGGGAGCCCACCTCCTACCACGTACAGGGTCGGGGGCACCAGCAGGCCCAACACACCAAAGGGAAAGCTCTGTACTTGCTAACATGTGATGGCTTCAAATTAATAACGAATTGCAAAATGAACATGCACTGGGGACTTGGCTTTGTTCTTGGAGCTGTGAAGACTGTAAAAGGTCATTGAGCTATAATCAATAATGAAATGTGCCTGTTTTGTGTCTGGGAGATAGGGTTTTTTTTGGGGGGTGGGTTGTTTTAATGGCTCTGGGGAGGAGTACTGAAATCATCCCCCTTCTCTCTGGGTGGCAGTGGTGGTGGAAACTTACTGCAAGTTAAATTTTTAACAAATCAATAGCATTTCAGATGATTGTGAATTAGGGGCTATTTGTTGAGGCTTAAGGAGATTAGGGTTAAAGCCTGAAGATGATCAATGGGTAATTACTGCAGAGCAGTGGGGTGAGTGCGCCGAGCATTTCTGTAGTCTTGGGGCAGCTCCTACAGCAATGAAGAAGGCAGCCCCGACGGACCGGGACCGCTTTAACAATCACAGCTTGCAGCGTGTTTGCGCACTTTGGGCCTGAGCAAGCTGGGCTCGGTGTGTGCGGGAAGCCATTTGCTAGGCCGTTAACCCCTTGAGAGTGTCCACCCTTTGCCCTGTCTCCTCACCACCCTCACGGATGCCCCCACCCACCAGGGAGGAAAGGAGACTTGCCCTCCATTCAGACTTCCAGCAGACAAAGGCCGAGGCAGGGACCTGCGGGTACCTCTGCGCCAGTCAGTCCCGGGGCTGTAATAACTACAATTTTCTGATTTGAAGGCAAAACCAAATGGCCCAGAGGAGTGACTCAGGCCCCACGCGGCCCTCTTCCTGAGAAGATGTGCAAATGGATTTTTCTATCTGAAGCCCAATTTTGTGCTGCTCATCGACCCCTCAGCATTTCTGAGTTCTCTTTTCTTCCCTTCTGCTTGAGTCATGATTAACAGAGGCCCAGGAAGTTGTTTGCTTCCTGTTTCTTGGCTTTGTGGGCATAGCTTGGTCTTGGTGCTAAGAAAATGCTGGGGAGCCCAAAGCCCTGGAGTTGCCTGGGGAGAGTTGCTCACCCTTCTGGGCCTCAGTTCGGAGGGTCCAGGGGCTGCAGAACTGGCAGCCTGTGCCCTGAGCTGGGACTCTGTGGAAATACTGGCAGCCCAGTCTGCCCAGGGAGACGGAGTCAGACTCTCCAGGGGTCACTGCCTCTTTGGGTCAAACATCTGCTCTTCACCAGATGGATTTTAAAGTGTAAAGCAGCTGGGCACAGTGGCTCACGCCTGGAATCCTAGCACTTTGGGAGACTGAGGCAGTTGGATCACTTGTCAGGCGCTCGAGACCAGCCTGGGCAACATGGCGAAACTCTGTCTCTACTAAAAATATAGAAATTAGCTAGGCATGGTGGCATGTGCCTGTAATCCCAGCTACTTGGGAGGCTGAGGCAGGAGAATTGCTTGAACCTGGGAGGTGGAGGTTGCAGTGAGCCAAGATCGCGCCATTGCACTCCAGCCTGGGCAGGAGAGCAAGACTCTGTCTCAAAATAATTTGATAAAATAAAGTATAAATCAACTCAGAATTCCCCAGCAGCTCCCCCAGCTCGGAGTGAAACCCAGAGTTGGGACTTTGGCTGCAGGATCCTCCTCATCTGTCTTCATCTGCACACTAGGCCAGTCTTTCACAGGCTCTGCTAAGCCACCCTGGCCTTCTCTCAGCCCGTGCTACTCTCACGGGAGTGCCTGCCCCAGGGCCTTTGCCCATGCTGTTTGTGCTGCCTGGATGCTCTCATCCATCCATGCTCGAGCTCACGGTCCTCTCTTCAATTTCCAGGCCCACCATCACCTCCCTGGGTCATTGTGTGAGAGGCAGCCCCTCATCTCCCTCCTCCAGTATCGCCTACTTGAGTTTCTACGCAGCCCTTATCTCAGCCTGAAGTTTTATTCTTTTTGTTTACCTGCTTCCAATCCACCTGCCACACCAGGATGCGCTCTCCCAGCCCTGCATCTCCACACTGAGCCCCTGGCCCGGCCCGCCCCGAGTAGGTCTCTCGAGTGCATGAATACATTCAAGGCGGTGCAGTGGAGCCTCGCTCAGTACTGACACTTTCTGAGTCTGGGTTCAGCTCTCTGGAGTTGCTCATTTTACACATGAGGGAGCGGAGGTCCTGGCAGGCTGATCCTGATGTGAGTGATCCCCCCACAGCTATTAGTCCTCAGGCTGCCCTTGTCCATGCTGGGGGCACCTGCCGGCTGCTTTCGATTTCAAAAGCCACGAGGCTTCTGAAGCAAAGGGCCCTCTGGGGTGATGGGACCATCTGGCCTTGCCCAGGACTGAGGCCCCAGAAGGGAAGGGTTGAAACTGGTCCTGTGAGCTCAGTTCTTTCGGCTAAAGCTCTGCATGTTCCCAAGATAGAAAAGGTCAGACACAAAGCAGTTATTCTGAGGCCATGGAAATCTGCCTGGCGCTTTCCAGGCTCTTAAACTTGTCCCTTTAATCCTTCGTTAAGATCTGTCCATCAGCTCATCTCTTTGCATTGAAAATATTTCCCAATAGCTTCTCCCCTGTGGCAGGGGCCTGACTCTGGAAACTGAACTCAACCTTCCCCTATCCCGCACCCCCAGGATGAAGATGAGGTCCTGGTCCCACAGAGCCAGCCAAGGCCTTGCAGCCTAAGACTCAGCTGCTGGCTCCGTGCTGGATGCGTCCAATCCACAGGGATACAGGGCTTCCACTGGAGGTGAGCTGTCCGGGTCTCTGTCAATCTCTTCCCTTCTCTTTCCCCACCATCAGGGACATTGGGCAGAGAAAATGCCAGCCTGGACATGGACACTCTGATCTATGTACTCATTTTCTTGTGCTCCAGACTTTTCCCTTTATTTGACTTCAGAGACGACCACTGGGCCAGTGGCTTGCAGCTCTTTCAGAAGCCCTTTCCATCCGTTTCCAGCCACATGTGTACCGCTCAGCCCCAAGTGTGGGCAGAGCCCTGTTAGAGGGTGGTCAGGGCACAGCCAAAGGTGCAGGCATGCCGCACCTGTCCCCCACTCAGCCGGAACTGGTAGGTGGGGGCACTGAGGCCCAGGAGCCTGTGCCCTGTGCCTGCACCCTGCCTGCCTGCCTCAGTGCTTGGAGACAGCAAACAGGAACCACTTGAGGGGCTGTCAGCCGCTGCTGATACGAATCAGAGAGCACGTGGTCCCCAGCCCAGGGCAGAAGCATGCTGGCCACCCATTAGTTGTTATGGAAACTCATTACCCCAAGAGGTCATTCAGCTGAAAATATAAACAGTTTCCCAAAAGGTTTTAGCAAAATTCATGGGTGACAGCCATAATGGCATTATTAAGGGAGAGGAGGACGCACCCTCCTGCAGCTGTGGGCCACAGCCTGCCTTGTGTCTGGAGCACCTGCTCTCCCACGTCTTTCCACTGCCACCCACCCAGTGGCATCAGGCCAGACACGTGGCAGGTCCCCCTCGAGCCTCGTGAGTCCTCCCATCCGGGGCTACTCCATTTCTCTCAGACACGGTCCTGGACTGGGGAGGGAGAAATCCCAAGGCAATGTGCCCCTTCCGGGCTCCCTGAGCAAATCCCTCTTACAAAGCTGGGTGCAGAAAAATATCACCTGTAATGATGGCGACTTATGACAATTAGAATAGCAGTGATTCTTATTCCATGGTATTACTTATATGATTGGTGATCAGTTATATTATTTGTAATTATTAATACAAACATCAAGTATCGTTATGTTCCAGGCTATTCGTGTTTCAAGTGCTATGATTCTGGTCACCATCAGAGGAGGCAGGAATTGCTGCCATCTCATTCTAGAGATGGCAAACTGTTGTATCGTCCAGTATCCTTTCATTCTGTTAAAAATGTGACTGAGACCCTGTGCCGAGCAGGAACTTTAAGTTTCCTGAAAGTTCTCTTCCTCTGTTCGTTCTCCCTCTCACCCTTCTCTCACTTTCCTCCAGCATTCATTCCGTAAGTACCTATTGATTCTACCACGCGCTACACACGGTTCTAGACACAGCGAGGCAGGACACGTGCCTGTGCCTTCACCGCTGGGTTTTTACTCGGCTTCCTCTATTCACCTGTCGGAACCTAGACGTCATTTCTCCCAAGTGCCTTTCTGGGACTTGCTAGTTGGGGTCAGGGGCTTTTTTGATGCTTCTGCGGATTCTGAACTTTCTTCATCTCTACACTGGGAGTTCGTGGCAAGTGCTTACTTGTGTCTGTCTCTTCCTCTAGACTAGGAGCCCTTTGCAGGCCAGGACTGTTTTTTATCTATGTTTCCAGGACTAGGCGCAAAATAGGCATTGAATTTTTGTTGAATTTTATGGCTAGGAAAAAAGTTCCGAGAAGGCCAGGTCTGACTTTTCTACCCTTAAATCTACTAGAATAGCATCTAGTCTAGAGTGGGTGCAAAATATATATTTGTATGGTGGATAAATGGATGGATGGATAGATGGATAGATGATTGATTGGCTGGCTGGTTTAATGGGTGAATGGATTAATGTCTGGATAAATAAAATGTTGGTTATTAGAAAGTTGGGTGACTGAATGGTTGGTAGATATTTGGATGTTGGACAGGTGGACAGATGGATGGTTGGATGGGTGGACGTATGGGTGGATGGTCAGATATATAATTGGTTGGATGGTTATATGGATAAATGGAAAGTTGTTAGGATAGAGGTTTGGATGACTGGGTAGATCACTGAATATTGAATTGATAAATGAGTGGCAGATGGCTGGTGCCTGAGGTCAGTTTCCCTGGGCAACAGATTGTAAGCTAGTGTTTTACGTGCAGAAAAATTGCTGAGACGTGCCTTCAGGATCAATGCCGATGGAAGAGTGGAAAAAGAAAGAGTAGGCAGCAGGAGGAGCTGGACTGAGACAGCGTTGCAACAAGGGCCTCTGCCAGTCCCATGGGGACCTCTGGAGCGGAGACAGCCCTTCAGGTTGCCTTGCCGGGAGGCAAGGAGTCTCAGTCTTTATAGCTCCCGTTATCAGTCACTGGGTGCACATTGTCCTTGGGGGAAAAGCCTGTTAGGGATGAAGCATCTTTTTCAGCCAAGGGCAATGCCTGGAGAGGGACTCAGTGAGAGTTTTCACTTTTTAACATGTGCAGCAGCTGGGAGAATGAGTGCTTCCGTCCAAAAGGCAGGCCCCAGGTCACGCCCCAGAGGATCCTCTACACTTCACCTCGTAGCCTTCTGATCGACTGACTTCGCTCCTCCAGGATTCAACCACTTTTCCTGGACAAACTTACAAGAGAAAGGTCGATGGGACAAACTACAAACCTTGCTGCTGCAGGCACCCTGCAGCCATACCTGACACTCACTGCCGCCCTCGCCTGCTGCCTGTCTGAATTGCCTTCTCCATCAGGCGACACCTCTGCTCATGTTAGTGGCATACTCAGTGAGGCGACTGAGGCCCTCATTTCCAAAGGATCTACACCACCAAGTTACCAAACTTTTCTCATGCCATGGTTGCTACATTTTCCATTTACTGTCAAAATTAAGGGAGTACAAGAGATACCCCACGGATCAAGTATCCAGCATACTCTCTCCTGGCTGCATTACGTAACAGCAGCTTAGCTTCCTGATGGTCAGGGTCTGTTACTCCAGCCAAGATGGCTACTACTTTTGTTGCCTGCTGTCTCTTAGCATGAGAAGCCCAAAGCAAACATAGCTTAAAGTTTAATGAAACACTCACTGCGACCCTTGGTGGAAGTGTCCTGGAAACCTCTAAATCCACAGAGCCCAGATACAGATGAGAGGCACACATTCGTCCAAGGTGGTCAGTAGCAGTGAGGGTAAGCAGGGTCACTCTTAATTCCACACATAGTTCCTGGACCCATATATGCTACTCTTTGGGACACAGTATCACATGATGACCGTTGACTTAGCTGTGTGCTGAAGGGTGATGTCCTAACCTCTTAGGGTATCATTTGCAAGTTGGCACCTGTGATGTACTTTTAAAAAGCTGTGTTGTCACTCTGACAGGTTGGCAGCATCTGAGTGATGTGTTATGTGAGAGGACTGGTGAATTCCATGGTCACATGCCTAATGCCAGACCTCCTTTGCTGAAGCGTCCTTAGTATAATGTGATAGATGCATGATGTACTGTCAGATCAAATACTATGTAAGCATTCAGAGTGTAGAGCTAGCGGAGACCCAGGGCATAGTAAAGACAAACTAACTCCTAGCTGGAATACGCCAGCCCCAATCAAGGGAAATTGCTGCCCTTTCGAAGGTGGAAAGGGTCCAGTAGAATCAGCTTGCCACCAAGTAGCTGGTTGGTGCTGTTCTCAAGGGCTAGTGGCATATTAGAAGCTCTGTGCATGTCTCCCGAGATGATTGCACCACTTTACCGATACGGCTGGACCTTTGTAGGATGGATATTTGGTGGTGGCAGTAGCTTGATCAACCTTGGTAAGTGGGGAGTTCATGCTATTGGGCTCCTGTGTAGCTTACGTCTGTGCCACCATAGCTATTCCATTAATGCACCCATGGTAGTAACAACAGAGCAGCTGATGACGAATGCTGGCTGATGTCAGCTGCCCTAGTCATTGTGTCTATTTGGTTGTCTAATGGCTTCCAGGATAGATGCTCTCTATCGTGAACATGTAATACAACAATCTTAGCACTATATGACAACTTTTTTTTGGCGGTGGAGTCTCGCACTGTCACCCAGGTTGTAGTGCAGTGGCACGATCTCAGCTCACTGCAATCTCTGCCTCCTGGGTTCAAGCAATTCTCCTGCCTCGGCCTCCCGAGTAGCTGGACTACAGGTGTACACCACCATGCCCAGCTAATTTTTTTGTGTTTTTAGTAGAGACGGGGTTTCACTGTGTTGGCCAGGATGGTCTCGACCTCCTGACCTCGTGATCCACCTGCCTCGGTCTCCCAAAGTGCTGGGATTACAGGCATGAGCCTATATGATAACTTTCACAGGTCCTTCCACATGCCTCTTCTTCAGATCTCCTAACTGTTTAAGTCTTTATTCTCAAGACCTCTTACTGACAAGTCAAGCTATTTACCTCAGCCCATGAGTCCATGTACATTCTCACATTGAACTACTGTTTTTCCAAACAAAAATGCACGGCCAGGTGCACTTCCCAAAGCTGTGCAGTTTTGCTCTGCCTTTGGGAGTACTTTCTTTCACTACTGTCTTTCAGGGTCACTTCTGAGTGGTGATATTGTGCACCTGGTATCTGTTTTTGGTTTTCACTCGCATCCAGTTAACCTACTCGTGAACTACACTCCAAATTTTTTCTCATTTTTCAGCTGATCATTAAGGAACCATCCCCGCCTTCATCTGGCAACGCTTTGAGCTAAGGGAGAGGGGCTGGTGCCACTGTCGTAGATGACAAGGGAGTTTAGACTTCCTCCTGCTCCTGGGGCTTACATGTTTCCCTGTTCCTGCTTGTGCTTGATCCTGGAAGTACCACTTCCATCTTAAGTACACTGTCGTGGGGTCTTCCTGACTTTATGACCTGATAGATATGAGAACCCAACTTATGATGGACATCTGCCTGAAGGTCACTCGAAGATCCATAGTGAGGCTCCATGTCCCCAGCAGGGCTGAGAAGGTTACCAGGAGCTCTTCCTAAAGTGGTCAGTAATTCTCTGTTGCAGATGGCCTTGCTCCGGCACCCACGTGGGCCTACACTGTGACCCTCTCACAGGGATTTGCGATGCCATCTTTTCTGGTCGCTGACACCTCTAATGTAATACGTTCGGTGGAGTCATGTGGTCGGAGCAGCAGGGCCACCTGGGCTGCAGCCTTGAGCCCGCTGGCAGCGGGCACCCTTGTGCATCACTCGCTCAGTCACTTGGAGCACTTTTCCAAAGTACGGAACATGCGTCTTCAGGTCCCGTACAGGCCTTCCAGTGTTATCCTTCCATCTTTGTGGTAAAAAGTATGAGGTGAAATCATCTGCCTTTTATTGGGAGAGGATGTGTCATTACGTTCCGGTGACTGAACCACTGTGCTAACACGACTGAACCTTTGTAGGGTCAGGCTCTCTCATCCCTCAGAACACGTGTGGCTTCCCAAGACTTCCAGCCTGCCACTTCCTGCTCATCCAGTCCAGCTAGCACGATGTAATGAGATATCACAGAACCAATGTCATGTTCAGGGGAAAGTCCCTATCACCCAATTTCCTTTAGAAGGACAGAGAACAGGAGAATTAATATCGTGTGCTGGGGCAAGACTATAAATGTACGCTGTCGTTCATGCCAGGTGAATGGCAAACTCTTTCTGATCTTCCTTTTTGATGGGGATGAATGCATTCAACAAATTAATGACTGTATCTCACTCTGACCACTTGCCTAGTATAACATGTACTATTTGAATTTGGCAATGCCCAGTAGTGAAATTTGGAACTAGGTTCCCAGGTGAAATAAGACTTCTTGAGGCTAAGCGCCAGTGTCCCTTGCAACCCCTCTAGAGCTCTGCATTGGGAGGTTATTATACACTTGCCCAGGTAATAATAAAGTCTGCCTCATTCTCATTTTAATGCTATTCTTGGTATGTATAGTGCTCCTTCAGGAGCTTTGCTGGGAAGGCATAAAGGGGCCAAGCTGGGATATGCATAGCCTATGGCTATGATGCCACCAAAACTGCTCCAAATTAATGAAAATCGTGCACAAATTTAACAGTCACCCTGCTTCTCACCTACTCGCTACTGAGAGCCTTTCATGTTCATGGAGATACATGGCAGGGGACTGGCCATTCAGCTGGGGAGCAGGGAGAAACAGCACAGGCTTTCCAAGGAGGGAGGCAAAGCAGGCCAGAGAGCCCCAAAGCTTCTGTGGAGGGAGGGTGACTTAGGCAAGGAGAGAGCTTGGCCACCCCAGACAAGGAGTCAGGAATGGTAATGCCTTATTTAGAGAACCATGCCTAGTCAAATAATAAGCAATATGATCATAACTGACAACATGTGTGACATTTACTGACAAGTGCACAAAACCTATAGGTGTCTGTTATACATTTCACCCTCAAAACAACCCTTCATTCATTTAGTAGTGCAACAATTATTTTTCAGACACTGAGGGCATAACGGGAAGCAAAATAGATGTGATTTCTGCCTTCCGATGGCTCATAGTTCCAGGGAGCATGTGGGGACAGAGAAGAAAGTCAGCCAATAAATAAACATGACAGTTTCAGATAGCGGCTAGTGTTATGAAGAGAATAAAACAGATGCTGTGGCGGAGAGGAACTGGCCTGGATGGGGAGCGCTTCAGATGGGAGGTTAAGGAAGCCTCCCCAAGGGAGTGACAGTCGTGTCAGGACTGGAGCAGCATACAGGTGGCGTGGAAGCACGCTGCTGGAGGAATAACAAACGTAAAGGCAAGCATGCTTCGGGAGGTCTGAGGATGCTGGGGAGGCCCCTGTGGCTACAGCATGGCCGATGAGAAAGATGGCTGGGAACACTGATGGGCAGATCACGTCTGGGGACAGACAATCCAACTCCTGATTCAGGATGAGTCTTCAACACTCAGGAAGGAGAAAGGAAGGCCAGGCCACACTGTCCCAGAGTCAATTAGGCCCTGTGTTTAAAGATCATAACCTCTCCCACCCCCACATTTGCACCAGGAGGAAAAGGTGACACATGCTGTCCCTTGTCCTGTAGAAGACCCTGCCCTACCACTCCTGCGTCTGCAGCTCCCGGAACTGGATGGCCCAGGAGCTCAGCCCACATAGCCCTTTGTGAATTGTATGGGGCCTCTTCAATTCACTGCTAGACTTTCCAGTATTGACCAACAGAATGCTTCCCAATGGCTTGTTTCTTGGAAGAATGAGAGAGAGATGGGCCGGCGGCGGGGTGGAGCCTAGCTCTCCACATGCAGGTCTCTTTCCTTCCCCTCTCCCTGACCTTTTCCAGGCATGCTTCCGATATCCCCACATTGAGAAGACAAACCACAGAGAAAGTAGCCTCTCCTGGCCCATGGCTGGGGGCGTGGGTGACTCCATCCTGTGTGCAGACAGCTGAACAACCAGATTTTGACCTTGGCCTGGACTTCCTCAGCTGGCTGGAGATGAACTCATTTTCAGAGCTGTGAAACTTGACATCCTTTATCCCGGTACCTTCAGCTCCAAGTTTGCTTAGCCAAAACAAGCCATCTCTGTTTAATCTTTGGGGCTCTTTCTCATGGAAAAGGAGACTGCTTCTGTGACCATTTCCAAAGGCCAGTGTCCACAGAGCCTTTCTTTCACACCACAGTCACTTCTTTGGACCCTGATGGGGAGTATCCTACTGTCATTTCAGTCACATTTTTAGAACCGGAAACCAGGTGGTGAGGAAGAGCAGACCACCATAAGTTGAGGGACCCAGGGGGGCCTCTTGGAAGCTCACGATCTCTTCAGTAGAGATGAAATGGGCTTGGCCCTGAGCAGTCTCACAGGCAGTTGCTGACTTGCTACTGCTCTTCTGTGTGTATAAAAGCAAGCTGGCCAGTGTGGTCTTCACCGGGCAATGTCACCTCAAAGGGCTCAGTCACTTGGTGTCCCAGAGGGCATTGGCAGAGGGTGGGCGGGAGGTGGATACTCTTGTCCAACCAGCTTAGGGAGGTGCAGCCAGAGGCTCTGAGGACAAATGTCACCAGTGTACACTCCAAGTCGGAGAGACCAGGACTCCAAGTGGTAGACAGGAAGAGTGCCCCAAACTCTGCTGGCCGTGCGGTAGGTGAGGAAGACATTTATTTATTCATTCATTCACTCAACAAACACCTGTTGAGCCCTGGCTGGGCTCTGGGGCCTCCCATTATACTCTGAGCAGGCCCTGGATTCCCATCCTCACCATCTCTGACCTTCCTGCTCGCTCTTTGACTCCAACCTTATCCCCTCCTAGGGGCTTTTGCACCTGCTGAGTCCCCAGCCTGGAGATCTTCCTATGACTCCTCTTTTACTTCACCAGGTCTCTGCTCAAATGTCACCTCCATAGCATGGCCCTGGCTGTCCCCATTCTGCTGGCCCTTTCTCTCCATGCTTCACTCTGCTCCAAAAAGTGTTCTGGATTTCTTCGCTTAAAGTTGCTCTCCGTCATTGGGCCCCAAGGTGCCTGAAGACGGGGAACTTGTCTCTTGCATGGTGGAATCCAGTTGGCACTTAATAAATACCAGCGGAGAGGATCAGTGGTAAACAGGAGAGAAACAGCTCCTGGCCGTCGTGGGGCTTTTGGCACAGCAGGAAGGCAGGCCTTAAATAAACGCGCACAAATCAATCTCTATCTACAAATTATGACGAGTGCTCCAGAAGAAGAGGCAAGCATGGGGCTTCACGAAGGAGGGTCATCTAGTTTGTGAGGTCTGGGAGGTCCCACTGGGGGTGTGGCTTTAAACTGACCCTGAGCGATGAGGTAAGCCAGCCCTTCTAGGGGTTGGACAAAGTGTCTTCTCAGCCTTCACCTCTACCTACGAGATGACCCAACGACTCTGTAGCCAGGAACAAAATACCCAGCAGAAGTGTAGTCAGCCAGGCTCGATGGCTCATGCATGCCCGTAATCCCAGCACTTTTGGGATGCCGAGGCAGGAGGATCACTTGAAGCCAGGGGTTTGAGACCAGCCTGGGCAACATAGTGAGACCTGTCTCTACAATTTTTCTTTTTAATTAGCTGGGCATGGTGGTGCATGCCTGTGGTCCCAGGTACTCAGGAGGCTGAGGAGGAAGGGTTGCTTGAGCCCAGGAGTTTGAGACTGCAGTGAGCTACGCTCACACCACTGCACTCCAGCCTGAGCAACAGAGCAAGATCTTGTCTCTAAAAAGAAAAAAAAAAAAGGAAATGTATTCATATGTTCAGCAAAAGTCATGTGCACTAAATATTCACGCAACATTAGTCTAAATGGCTCTGAATAGTAAATAAATCATGGTACATTCACATGACAGAATATCCAGCAATGACAAATAGCCCTACAGCTCCTTGCAATGTGGATGAATCTCACAAACATTATGAGTGAAAGAAGCCAGGTATTAAAATGTACATTCTGAATGGTTTCTTTTAACACATTTTCAAAACCAGTGAGCCTGACTCACGCTGCTAGAGCTCAGGATCTTGGGTGTCCTCCTAGGAGATCTGTGACCTGGAAGGCAGGGAGGGGGCTCTGAGCCCCTGGTGGTGCTGCAGCCTTCCTGTAGGCTGGAGTTCTTGCTCCAGGTCTCACAGGTATGCTCAATGGGCCAGACTCCGTAGAGCCCTGCACACTGGTGGCGAGTGTTTCTCTGTACACATGCTGCACATCGGGACGAGTGTTAAGGACAAAATCACCCTCTGGTTGCTCTGAGGAGAACGGAGCCATCAGCAATAGAAGTAGAGAAGCTGTTCTTTGAGGCAGAGCTTGGCTGCCCCTCCTGTCACCTGCACCCCACCCACCCTGTGCCTTCCCCTACAGGACAGTCTCATTCACTGAGTTGGCTTCTAGCTGGCCAGCCCAGAGCTCCTCGGCCCCCCACCCCTGGCTGACCACTAAATAAACAGACTCCCCTTAAAGTGTATCAGTCAGAAAAGCTGAAGCTGCTGGGACTGAGCATCGGAAACCTTGAGAGCGTCCCAAGCAGGACAGGGAATCGCTGCTCCTGACATGTGCATCCAGCACAGACGTAGGACACCTGCCAACGTAGAAGGCAAATTCAAATGGAAGTTTTTTGTTGTCGTTGTTTTTGTTTTGTTTTGTTTTGGTTTTGAGATGGAGTCTCACTCTGTCACCCAGGCTGGAGTGCAGTGGTGCGATCTCAGCTCACTGCTACCTCTGACTCCCAGGTTCAAGCAATTCTCCTGCCTCAGCCTCCTGAGTAGCTGAAACTATAGGTGCCCACCACCATGCCCGGCTAATTTTTTGTATTTTTAGTAGAGACAGGGTTTCATTGTGTTAGCCAGGATGGTCTCGATCTCCTGACCTCGTGATCCACCCTCCTTGGTCTCCCAAAGTGCCGGGATTACCAGTGTGAGCCACCGGCCCAGCCTCAAATGGAAGTTATTGAAGAAGTCATGGTGGCTCCTGAGAAACCCCTCAGGCTAATTTCTGAGCAAGAGGCAGCCCTGTCACTATGGAAGGCCCGGGCCACTCTGTGCGGGCACTCAGGTGAATTCAGGAGAGGAGCAGCCGGCTTCACTCCCCAAGGGACCGCTGGTTAGCCCAGGACTGGAGACTCATTAAATTCCCAATCGGGGGTTCTGCAGAGTGGAACCCTGCTCTACCCTGGGCGGGCCTAAGAGGCTTACGCTATTTACAGTCACAACTCACCTTTTACTGTTTATGTTGGCACTTCCATTTGGTGTCAGAAATTTGCACATTAAGGACTTTCTCAAGTTTTCGTTTGGCATGGCGTTTGGGGAGAGCTGCTGCCCTATGCCCCCAGTTTCACCAGGTCCCACTTTCCGTGCAGCCTCCTCTCATCCTCTCCTTGCATGCATTTTAATTTAACCTGTATTTAGGGTCAGCATTTTGAAAGAAGGGTTAGCACAATTTTTAATTTATCGCATCATGAATCGAATGTACCTGTTCCATGTGTTAACAGTGCTGGCAGCTTGAAGAGCACACGCCTTCTCTGTGAGTTCGACAGCTCCATCCGCGGTGATGGCCAGGGGGCTGTGGCTCATTCGGGCTTTGGTTTAATATTGAAGCTGGGGCTAGAGCTGAAGATGCCGCCAGGGCCTGAGGCAGAGCAATGCTTGGCCTCTACTACATGGCAGGGTTATTCCCATTCACGGGGTGGCACCCTTCGCTCTGTCAGCTTTCCCAAGCACGTGGATTTTTAAAAGTAAGAAGAAAGGAGAATGATGAAAACCTTGTGGGGTTGACAAAGTAGGGAGAGGACGCTGAGTTAGAGACAGAGAAGGAGACCCAGAACTTTACAGACCCGAGCACCTCCTAGAAACTTCACGTCGTCAGGACAAGCAGAATGATCCCACAGCCATCTGTCTCCATCTTAACCTGTCCTCCTAGCTGACACTTTGGAAGCCTTACTTGAGCGATAAGAATATTTTACCACTGCATTTTTACTGGGGCAACACACTTGATTGTTTAGTTCCTGGGACGAAAACAGTTGATAGATTGATGAAGGCAAAATGACCTTGTTTTTGAATAAAAGCCTCCAGATCTCATCACCTTCAGCAGCACTGCCTTCACCTAAATGCTAATGACCTTCGTGTAATTGATTTATACAGGCTCTCCCCAGTGTGTCTGCATTGCATGTGGTGTTTGACATTTCACAGCTTGGTCTCTCAAAGCTGGGATCCAGGCTCAGCACGCACACCTCCAAAGCAGACAGTAAACATGTGTTAGAGCCGGCTCTTGCCCTGACATGGTTGGGATCATACATGGCATCCTTAACTGATGGAGTAAAAGTCCTAACCAGGGAGAGTGTATACCCCAGGAGACACATAAAGCAGGTTGCCAGTAGGGTCTGAATCAATCAATTGATTCATATTATTAAGGATTCTGTGGCCCCATTCCACCCTGCCCCCCAGATCAGTTCAGCTTTGAACTATGTGCCATGGGGACTCACATGCAGGGGCAGATTTCCAAAATGTTGAGAATCTCGCAGGTATTATGAGATGAGCTCACATCACAAGGTAAACAGTTCAAGGAATAGCAGTATGGAAGGAGACAGAGAGAGCTTGGACAGAGACATGAGGAGAGATTTCTGGAGAAAAGCAAATGGAGGATTTGCAGTGTTGGAGGGAAGTGGGCCAGCGGGCAGTGACAACGAAGGCGACATGCTGAGGGTCACCTGGCTCAACCACTCCTCAGTGTGTGAGCTTCATGGGTTCTTCTCAGCCACTCTGGAGCCTCCCTATTCTTCCTGCTTGATGGAGCCAGTGACCCCATCTCTCAGGGCCATCGTGAGTTCTAATGCGAAACAGAGGCGAGACTTTGTGAATTTCTCAGCAAGGAGGAGGATATATCATCAAGAGTTGGGGGTTGGGGACAGAAGTGGGGCTCACACCTGTAATCCCAGTACTTAGGAAGGCAGAGGTGGGAGGATCATTTGAGCCCAAGAGTTCAAGACCAGTGTGGGCAACAGGGCGAGACCCCGTCTCCAGGAAGAAAAGAAAAAAAGAGTTGTGGGGTAAGAGTTGTGGTGGGGCAGGGGGGCATTTCTGAAAGCAAACTTTCAGAAATGGGAATGTGCCCCAAGGTCAAGACCAACTCCAACAAGCTCCACAGAGGTGTTTGTGTTCTGTCTCTGGAGGGCTCAGCCCCTGCTAGGGCGCAGCCAGCACAGCCGGCTTCTTGAGTAATTAAGCCATTTCATCAATCACCTGAGAGCTGTTCCTTACTCCAGACTACCAGGCAGGCTCCAGGGTACCTTTTGCCCCCATAAACAAAATTCCATCACTGATAACACAGACCCTCCTCCATCTCAATATATTGCTCCAATAGGAATTCCAAGGCCGAGAAATGGCATGTATAACTTTCTCCTTATTAGGTAATAAAACATCCAGAAGTGTTAATGTATACAGAACAATTCCGTGTGTGTCAACTACATCTTCAGAATAGCTCTAAATTAGTCTCAGCTTCCTTTCTCCTGCAAATGGCTTAAAGGATGTACTTTTCAAGTCCATACACTTGAAAGATAGGAGGACCCTGCCAGTGGGGTCTTTGCATGCAGAGTGAATACAATTGAAAGTTCAGAGACATCGATAAAGAAGCTGGGTAAATGGCTGGCCTCGGGAAATGTGAAGTTTTCCCCCTCACTTTTTTGTTTGAGGTATTCAGTAGTTTGCAGTTTTATAAATTCTGCAGTGTGTATACCTATGTAATAACCATCCCAGTCGAGATGTACGGTATTTTATCACCCCAGAAAGTTCCCTTGTCTCCTCCTCCACCTCAATTCTGGCTACCCAGAGGCAGCCAATATTCTGATTTCTTTACTATAGATACATTTTGCCTGTTCTAGAACTTCATATGGGTGGGGTGATGCAGAGGTACTGGTTCGTGCCTGGCTCTGTCACTCAAACGAAGGCTTTAAGAATCTTCTGTGTTGTATCAGCAAGTTGTTCTGAATTCCTTTCTTCCTCCCTCACCTGCCCTCATCGTTCCCTTTCCCCCTTCCCCTTCCCTTCTTCCTTCCTTCCTTCTCTTCTTCCTTTACCTTCCCTTCCTTTCTTCCCTTCCCTCCCCACCCCTTCCCCTCCCCTGCTCCTCTCCCCCTCCCCATTCCCCTCCCCTTCCCTGCTTCCCTTCCTTCCTTCCTTCTCTCTCTCTCTTTTGTTCTCTCTTTCCTTTCTCTCTTGCTTTTCTTTCTGCAGGGTCTCACTCTGTTGCCCAGGCTGGACTGCAGTAGCATAATCATGGCTCACTGTAGCCTCAACCTCTTGGGTTCAAGTGATCCTCCTGCCTCATCCTCCTGAATAGCTGGGACCACAACAGGTATATACCACCATGCCCAGCTAATTAAAAATTTTTTTTTTTTTTTTTTTTTTTTTTTTTTTTTTTTTTTTCAGAGATGGGGCCTCACTATGTTACCCAGGCTGGTCTCAAACTCCTGGGCTCAAGTAATCCTCCTGCCTCAGCATCCCAAAGTGATGGGATAACAGGTGACCCATTGTGCTTGGCCGGCTATTTTTTTCTTGCTAACATTTTATTTTTATGCACATCCCTCAGTCTGTTTACCATCTTACTGTTGAGGAATATTTGGGTTGTTTGCAGTTTGAGGCTGCTATGAATAAAACTATCAGGAATACTTTTGCGCATATGTTCTCACTTCTCTTGGATAAACTCCTAGGAGTAGAATTGCTGGGCTGTACAATAATTACTATATAGATGTTATTAAAAACAGAAAGTTCCAAAGTAGTTGTGCCATTTCCCATGACACTCAGTGGCTTCTGAGAGTTCCTGCTGCTCCAGATCCTTGACAAGGCTTGGTTTCAATGGTCTGTTTAATTCTTGTCATTCTTATGTGAATGTAATGGTATTGCATTGAGGTTTAATTCATGAAACAAAGGATAATATTGTGTTATGTTAAGCTTTGTTGCTTCCGTCTGGGATAATTCATGGGCAAAGTCAAAAAATAGCCATTGGCTCCATGAGTTGGGATGAATGGGGAGCTGCCAGCGGGGGGTACACCAGCGGATGTCACCTTAGAAAGAGAAGTGCCACCAGGGTGGGCAAGGCCAGCTGCCACTCAGAACAGCCCTTGAGGGAAGTCCTAGTCCCTCAAAGCCCTCAGTTTCAGGATTAAACTGTCCAGTTAGGGATCAAGCAAGGACAGGGGAGGTGGCAGATCCTCTCTTCTCCAGTTTGACTCCTTTGTCTCCACTGAAGCATGTGTCGGGGTTGCGCAGGCCTCACAGGGCCCAGAGCCAGGCCCCCATAGCTAACTCCTGCGTGTCCGGAGTCACCCTTCGGGTGTGTGTTGCAGGGATCTCTGCTCAGGCAAGTCAGCTGAGCCAGGCCACTTGATGCTGCCCGAGATGGCCGCCACCTGGTAAAAAGGGTCTCGGCAGGGTGCAGGAAAGGTTATGCTGATTGATGCAAGATCGACTTGTTTCTCCACTGCACAGTGCAAGGTCGACCCTGACAGACAGCCCTGAGCCATGGGGGGCCCACCCCCACCTCCGGCTCAACCTCAATATCTCACTCCTTAAAAATCCCAAAGTGTAGGGAAAGGTCAGCCTTCTGGCCCTGGCCTTGTTCAGAGCAGCTCCCTGGCATGCTGCCAGAGCTCTGCCAATTGTGCTGTGGGTTCCTTTTGCTCCCTCCCTGCTTCTCACTCAGGCTTCCATGAGGGATCTTTCAAGCCAACTCAATCATAATACATTTTAGAATGATGAGGAGGATGACGATGGTGACGGTGATGATGAACGTTTCTCGACCGCTTGCACAATGCTGGACTCACTCCTTCATTTAAGTATCACAGCCACCAAGTTTGAAGAAAGGTCTTCAATCTACAGCGGAGAAGTGGAGCTGGTAGCCCAGAAATTTGCCTAAGATCACACTGAATGTTGTCTGCAGAGGAGACCAGGGAGCACTCTGTGAATGCCCTCAGTGACGGACTACCTGGACGTGAGATGAAATGGGCAGAACAGTGAAGACACAAACAATCCTGGAGTGTGGTCTGGAAGTCCAGCAAAGAGGAGCAGGAAGCATTTGTGGACCAGCTGAGACCATGTGCTTCCTGGAACAGATGAGGCCTTGTGATCTTCAGATCTGTCTGTTCTGCTCCTGACCTTTAGAAATAAAACTGTGTCAGAAACCTCAGCCGTCTGAAGTGCACTCATGTGCAGGCGAAGAAAACTACCCCTGGCTGCTTCCACAAGGGCAGCTGGCAAAGCAACCACCATTCCCTGTGTGGTGTCCAAGACCCAAGCCTCACTCAGCACTTTGCACACTGAACTCTCCGCAGCCTTGTGAGACCAGGATTCTCCCTGTTTGATGGATGAAGAAAACGACACTTGGTCACCAGTAGGCGTGAAGTGGTAGAGTTGGCCCTCAAGCCAGGCCTGTCTGATTTCAAAGGCCATGATCAACATGTTATGTCATGCTATGCCATGTCAACGTATGTGTAAATGAACTACATGAGACACGCAAGCACATGCTAACGGTTTCAAACAATAGCAAGAGAGAGACACCAAAATCCACTTCTGTCCTTGCCCACTTCCCTAGTCCCCCTCCTCAGAGACAATAGATAATCTCTTGAACGTCCTTCTAGGGATATTCCATTCATATACATAATCTATGCATAAGTTTGCATAATGACCCTCTTACTCTTTAAGCAAGTAACTGCATATAATGCGCATTTTTTCTGTACCTTGCTTTTCTGAATGAACAGGCTGTTTGGCGAGCAGTTCGGCATGAGTGCAGATGGACTTGACTCATTCTTGGTGATGTCCTGTAGCTTTGTATGGGTGAACCCCAATTTACGGAGCCATTACCCTTTCACTCTGCGTCTGTGGTGTGTTCTTCTCGTATCTTTGGGCAAGTGGAAGAATGTTTGTGGGATGAATTCCTTGACAAGGAGTTGCCAAGTCAAAAGGCACATCTCTTTTCAATCTAGAGGGATGCTGCCAGCAGCTCTTCATAAGTTGCCCTTTCTTTTTTTTTTTTTTTTTTTTTTTATGTTTATTTTTTTTGAGACGGAGTTTCGCTCTTGTTACCCAGGCTGGAGTGCAGTGGCGCGATCTCGGCTCACCGCAACCTCCGCCTCCTGGGTTCAGGCAATTCTCCTGCCTCAGCCTCCTGAGTAGCTGGGATTACAGGCATGTGCCACCATGCCCAGCTAATTTTTTGTATCTTTAGTAGAGACGGGGTTTCACCATGTTGACCAGGATGGTCTCGATCTCTTGACCTCGTGATCCACCCGCCTCGGCCTCCCAAAGTGCTGGGATTACAGGCTTGAGCCACCGCGCCCGGCCCATAAGTTGCCCTTTCTACTCCCGTCAGCAATGTTCAAGGGCGTCAAGTTCCTTATGCAGAGCAATCACAGGGTGTTGTGTGACTCTGTGATGGAGCCAATCTGATAGACACCTTGTCTGCATAGCTCTCATTATAAGTGAGGCTGGGAAACTCTTCGTAGACTTTCAAAGCCAACTGTAATTTCCTTCCCTGTGATGTGGCTGTTCCCATCCTTCAACAGATACACTTGGTGTCCTCTATCCTGCTCTACAAAGCTCCTTGCGAGAGGGTGATGGGGAGTGGGCTGGGCGTGCAGGCCATTGAGGGGTTGCAGGTGTCTTGGACCCTAAGACCAGCAATGCATCTACCTCTCCATGTGATCTTGTTCAAGACATTTGACCACTTCTGAATGCGGTTGCCTTCTGAAAGGGGTTTAGATCAGATAATCCTAAAAATCTATGAATCTCTAGTTATCGCACAGACAGTTGTGGCTGGTGGTTTGCTGTCTACGCAGAAGGAAATGGATCTGAGTTTCAGAAGAAAGGATTTAATTTAGATACTGTGGACAACTTCCTGATGTCTCAGGATATTAAACTCTGGAATGAATGATGACAGTCTGGGGCAGAATATCTTTGTAATACAAAGAGCTTCGAAAACAAGATGACTCATTTGTCCTAATTGGAAAAGTTTCCTTCTGGCCCTGAGCTGGGGGTTTGAAGCCAGTGTGTGAGGGGTCTTTGAGGGGTCTCAGTGTGTGGTGGGCTTCATTTTCTCACAGCTGGGTACCAAGTCTATTGGCGGTGTTTGGCTTAATTACCTGTTTGACCTTGGAGTTCTTGCGTTATCTAATTTCATGATTCAACTCGTTACACATGTTAAGAGCAGACACATTGTCAGGCTTAACTTAATGAATTCCTAAAATTAGCATTATTGAAAAAATGAACTGCAGGGGAAACTGCTGATTTTAATCAATAGTTCAAGTGCGCATGGTTAAAGAATGTCAAAATTCAGCAAAAGCATCCAGAGGCTCCACAGCAATGACCTATGTCTGACATTTTTAGTCCACAAAATGTTTGGGATGAGTTGTCCAGTGCCAGGAAGCAGAAACTGCTCTGAGCACCCAAACACCATTCCTTTTGAGGACATCATTGCCAGATACTTTGCATGGTGAACATACTCAGCATCATTTTGCCTTTTCTTAATAACGCAAGGTCCTATTAATAACATCCGGTCCTAGTTCAGACAGCTGACCCTGACCTCTCTGGTTTTGCAGAGATCTCAAATACTAGTATTTGGGGGAGACTCAAATTGTCCAATTTGGCCTCCCGAATGTAGAGGAGCGCCTTTCAGTATCCCAAAAAAGAGCCTAAAGAACTTACATTGAAGGGTCTTTAGTGTCTGGGAGACCCTGGACACTGGAGTTGGGCGTATAGTGAGAGTCTTCGTTAACTAACCACCACCCCCTCGGTACTGCCCTTTTCCGTCTAATCTTCACCAAGTGCCTACCAAGCACCTACCACGCCCAGACACTGTTCTTCCTGCTGAGGAGTCAGTGATATGCCAGGAGGCAGATGTGGTTCCTGCCCTCAGGAAGCTTGAAATCTATCGCGGTGACAGGTATCCCACAGGGCCCACCACAGCTACACCCACACGCACAGGTTTCACATGCATGACCAAGAAACTACAAGGGAGCCCGGAAAAAGAAGAGCAGGTGATCATGGCGGGGAAGCTGAGCTCTGTTCTGGTTTCATAAACGTTTCACCAGGACGTATTTACCCCACGACTCGGGAATAAATGGCAATTCTGCTCTTCTTGATCACGTGAACATGAATGATCGAAGTCTTTCCCAGAGCCTCCCGCCGGCGGAGCTTCCGTGCTGGGAAGGAGCAGCGGAAGTGCGTCTCTGAGTGCTTTGCACGGAGCAACAGGCTCTTGAGCACCCTGGAAGCTCCATGCAAGAACATCACTGCATTGTGGGGAGAACCCAGGACTGTCCACTGGGAATATCGAGCCTCCGACACTCACTCCATCCTCAGAGCTCTCTAGGGACATGCGAGGCATCGGGGCCAAGATTCCCCCAGGCACAACCCCGCCCCTTTCCAGGACCTTTATTTTATGCTGCAATTACAGGAAGGGGAAGACTCAGGAAGAAGCTAGTCATTAGACAGAGGGGTGATTTCAGGCCCTTAGAGCAAGAACGGTGAGAAGAATCTCTTTAGACTTGGGGGGAAGATTGGTTCCCTGCAATTTGGAGAAAAAGCTATGTGAGTCGATTCTCCCAGAATCCTGTTCTTATGTGTCCCGACAGAACCTGTGAAAGGAGATGAGGCTCAGGGCTAATGTGAGGAACGGAGCCAGGTGGGGTTACCCTCAAGGAGCTGGGGAGGAAGCAGGCCAGAGTGACTGCAAACAGCTGGCAGGCTACAGGAACCTGAGACGGGCAATGCCAACAGGGCGGGTGGGGGAGACGGGGAGGGATTAGACAAAGCCCTGGAGAAGACAATTCCCAGACCCAGGCCAGCTTCCGAGGCCGCCTTCTGTCTATCTCGCCATTACAGAAGAAGCTGCATTTATGAAATGCCTGCCGCGTGTCGGCACTGCGCTAAGGGTTTCCGACACAGCCCAACCTGGGTCAGGTCTGCACACCCCTGGTGGGAGATTTCTGATGGATGGTGGGCAGAGATTTTTTGTTTTCATAGCTATGGGCTTATGGATCTTAGAAGGTATTAGAAAATGTTTTATTGCTCATGCAGTCTGGGATTTCACGGTCATTATTGCCTGGGAGTAGGTTAAGTTTTATAAAGTCAGTCCATCTAGAGTTGATTTAGAGGAAACAGTCTTGCAAATGATAGTCTGGGTAGGATGAGGAACGGGCTGAAATCACAAAGGAGCACGCAGGTGGCTGCATCTGAGAGACATTGAGCCTGCGTGGGGTTGAGGAGCGTCCTGCAGAGTGCATGGCTGTGAAGAGGCTGTGGGTTTACAGCCCAGGTCTGGCTGCATCTAGAGCCAGAGCCGAGGGTGCCTGGGTCTTTCTTCCCGCCTGAGGTGTTGGCCCTGGGCA
The DNA here is from genome assembly GCF_048565385.1 of Saimiri boliviensis. Lineage (NCBI taxonomy): Eukaryota > Metazoa > Chordata > Mammalia > Primates > Cebidae > Saimiri > Saimiri boliviensis. The sequence goes on from NC_133457.1 coordinate 122,713,144, forward strand.
CTCAGTGAGGAGGCAAAGCCGGCCTGCCCTGTGCCCAGCCCCTCCAGACCCCATCTTGACCCTTCTCTGCTCCCTGGACACCCCAGTGCAGCTGAGACAAGGCAGCCGCAGGGGCACATGCCCTGTCGCCTGATAGGTGGGCAGAGCCCAGAAGCACGGCTCATTCTTTGAGTGGAAAGGATAGCAGCCAGGTTGAAGGGCACTTTGGAGCATGAGCTTTGTTGGCAAGACCGGGGTTACATTTGGTCTCTGGCCAGTCCTGCCACATTCCTGAGCTCCGGGCCCCCTTTTATAAAATGGGGTGAATCATGTGCTCCCTGGACCTCCTTGGAGGTCAAATGGAATTGAGGGACTGCCCTGTGCCCAGCCTCAGAGCAGTGTCTTCGGGGCTGCAGAAAAATAACCCCTTCCCCATCAGTCGCTGGCTGATGGCCCTGCCCACCTTTTCCTCGGATGAGGAGCTGGAAACTGGAGAAGGCCAGGTGTTTTTGTCAGTCCTTTGGCTTTGGGCAGTGCCTGGCACCAGAAAGATTCCTGGGACAGGTGACAGGCCAAGGCTCTGAGGAGCGATCCTCACCGTGGGGTGAGCCCCGGGAACGGATGCCCAGGGGAGGGCAGAGCCGAGGAAGGCAGGCAAGGCAGCGCAGCCAAGGGAGAATGCTTCTGGGCCCCAGGAGGACAGAGGCCAGCCACTGGGAGAGCAGGGCTTCCCACCCCTGCCCAGGCAGGAAAGGGATCTCTGCTCCCTGGCACCTCCTCTGTCCCGTGCAGCCAGCTGGGAGGGCTGGGGCCTGGCAGGCCGTTATCACTGCCTCATTCCTGCTCCACCCCAAGTCTGACAGGCGGGGACCCCATCGCTTTCTCGGGGAAGATGAGCCTGCTAATAACCAGGTTCAATAAGAGAATCAATTAACATGTCTAGTGCTCACCCTGCCTCTTCCTGACAGGTGCCTGCTGGGGTCAGATGCAGCCCATAATTACAGTGTGAGGTTCGCAGGCTTCTTCACGGTAATAAATTGTTCCTGCGAAGGTACAAACACATACGTGTATATATATGTCTGTGTATATGTAAATACATAGTGTGTGGTTGAAATGGAGCCTGAGCGGAGATCTGGGGTAGCGGCAAAGATGGACGCGTTTCATTTCCCACGTGCTTGCTCTGGCTTGAAAGCCTGCAGCGGTGTGGCTGTGGCTTCTGAGCAAAAAACATGCTGTTCTAGGAAACCACCTTCTTCATGATTTATCAACCAGCGTTTTGGGAGCCGAATTAATTGCTAACTGTTCTGTGGAGTAACTTGCCTTTGGCATTGAAGAATCTGGTACAGGGTGGTTGGAGGGTTGCTGACCAGCAGCTTTCTCAGTAGTCCTTTCTGGAAGCAGAGCCCAGGCGCAGGGGAAACGGCTGATGGGCTACGAACCCGGGCTGCAGAAACCAGTTGATGTGTCTAGAGAGAGCCTCGCCGCTGCCTCTCAAACATCCACAGCTGCTGCGGCCTTTGGGGTGGCTTGCTGGGCTGTGGGCCTGGGCTGCGCTTGTGCCTGCCTGTGGGCGCCTTCTACACTGCTCCGCCAGGCATCTAGAACGGAGGCTCCTTCCTCTGCACCCCGCGGCAGTTTGAGAATCTGAACTCACCCTGCCGACGTTCTCCCGCCCTGTGGCCCCACCACAGGTGGGGCAGATGGGAGGGCACGCGGGGGTTTTCCAAGGCTGGAAACAGGGCCATCCTAATTCAGGAAGTGGCTCCACCCCAGCGACATCCCTGGGCCATCTTGCTGTTTGGGGCACCCATCCCACTCCTGGGCCACACTCACCCTGCCCAGTCTCCAGGCCTCTTCCTCAGGCTGTGCCCACCATTCAAGGTGTTCCCCTCTAGGCCTGAAATGCCCGCTGCTCAGGACCCAGCTCGTGGCCACCTCCTCCAGGAAGCCCTCTGTGAGGGAGTTCCAGCCTAAGACTGTTATGACCTCCTGTCTGCACGTTGGTGTGGCTCTGGGGTACCTCCTGTGTCCCCATGCAGTGAGAAGCAAGTGGCAGCCTCTCCACGTGTGAGTCCATCTCCCATGGTGCTGAGCGCACGGGAGGAGGGGGAGCAAGCTCACTGACACAGAGAAGCATGTCCTCCCTACCACCTGGTTAGAGTTTGTGGGGCGGGTGCAGCCCCAAGGCCCGGGTCTCTCAAGTGAGGTCTCCCAGCTCCCAGCATTGTTTTCTCATGAGGAAGCATGTTAAAAATGCTGGTTCCAGGGCCCGGCAGAACCCTGCTCTCAGGAGCCAGTGCTCAGGGCGCTTGTACTTTTTCTTAGAAGAGGCTGGGATCTATTTCTGAAGTAAGCTCCCTCAGAGAAACCTGACAGGTGCGGGGTTCCAGAGCCACAGGTGCGGGGTTCTAGACAGTGGCGGGGGAGCCTCCCTCCAGAAGCCGCCTGACTCCGGGGCCCCAGCTCACATGAGGCCCTCGGGCCCACCCACGGTCCCTCCGGCTCACACAGGGTCCCTCTGGCCCATGCACCTCTTTTGGCTGCTGAGGCGTTGTGCTTCCACCAAGCCAGGGGACCATCCTGTGGTCCCGGAGCCACTGTGAAACAAACAGTCCTCAGCTGTGCTGGGAGACAGCTGTGGCTTCTCCATCCTTAAATGGGGGAGCCAATGATTGGGGTGGAGGAGGAGGTGAGCGGGGAGGGGTTGGGGGGAGAAGAAGCAGGGAGGAGGTGCGGGGGAAGGAGGTGATGAGGAGTAGGTGAATTGGGAGGGGTTCTGGGGGGATGGAGGTGAGTAGGGAGGAGGTGAGTGGTCAGGAGGTGAGCAGGGAGGAAGGGGGGAAGAAAGTGATGGAGAGGTGGTGAAGGGGGAAGGTGGTGATAGGGAGGAGGCTAGGGGAGGTGGGGGGAAGGAGGTGAGCAGGGAGGAGGTGAAGGGAGGAAGGAGGTGATGGGGAGGAGGTGAGTGGAGCGGAGAGGAGGGGAGGGGAGAAAGGAGATGATGGGGAGGAGGCTAGAGGAGGCTGGGGAAGGAGGTACTAGGAAGGAGGTGAGTGGGAAAGGAGGTGATTAGGAGGAAGGAGGTGAGCGGGGAGGATGGGAGGGAGAAACTGGTGAGGAGAAGGAGGTGAGGGGAGATGAGGTAGGGAGAGGAGGTGAGGGAGGAGAATGAGAAGGAAGGAGCTGAGGAGCTCAGAGCGTGTTCCCTCTCCTTAAGCATCCTCTGTATTCTTCAGAGGCCAAGTAGTCTGGGTGTGGGCATTCCTTAATATCCCATGAAAGAACTTTGCCCCCCCCCCCCCCGAGTCTGAGCGTGGGTTCAAACACCAAGTCCCTGAGCAGCCCCGTCTCTGGGCTAGGGCAGGGAGAGCCGGGTGTCCATTCAGCCCCACACCTGGGAGGTACTCATAGGAGCGCGCCAGGTGTTCTGCTTGACTTCAGTTTTCACCCCCCACCAGCCCAGGGAACTGCCACTTTCCCACAGTCGTGGCGATGATGAGCCTGGAGTCCTGCAGATGTCGAGGAGGGACAGGGCTGCACCCCTCACCCTAGCATCACTCCCAGATCTGCTGGCCACAGAGGGCGGTGCCGGATTTGGTGGGGAAATGTGGGTTTGCACCGCGGTGCTCTTTACTCTGCACCTCTGGTTAAGTCCTGGGGCCAATGGGAGGAATCGCAGAGGCTTAGATAGGCGGCTGTCTTCACTGCATTCCTTCCTGCTCCCTCTGCTGTGACGGGCTGCTTCCTGCCTGGGAGCTTGAGTTCAGAAGGCTGTGGGCTACTTTGAATCCAAGGGGCAGGTTCTTCTCTAAAAGGGTCCCTCTAGACAGAGAAGAGGGGGCTGGGGGCGAGTTCAGCAGGGAGGCTTCAGACAAAACCCAGAGATGAGGTACTTTCCTTCCTAGTTAGCCAAGGCGGCCAGCACCTTGTGGCCACGCCAGCTCACGTCTGTCCTTGTCTGTTCCAGCATGGGGCAGAGGCTCCTGCTCTAGGACTGGGGCTGTCGCTGGTCTCTGTTCCTTCTTGAAACCCTGATGACCCACCCCAACCTGACCTTTGGACATGCAGGGCATCTGCTGAAAACAGATCTTCCTATTAGCCTCTTGTTCAGCCTTGCTGGCTGTCCCAAACCTTGAGCTGATCTCCATAGCCTCGAAGAATCTTAGACTTGGGAGGGAGGGCAGCCCAGACGACCTCAGCTCCTGCGTTTGGGGGCACAGACACGATAATGGCCTCATTAGACACAACCTGGCTCCCCTTCCATGAAGCTTGTTCCATTTCACTCCCACCCATGCCATTTCCATGTTTGTGTCTAAATAAATTCACCTTTTAAAAACACTAAATAGATTTCTTTACACAGGGTCAGAAGCGAGAAATCATTACTGCTTGCCATATTCAATAGATGGTAGCTGTGAAAAATGGAAACGAAGTGTTCCTAACGTCTAGCTAGAGACCCTTGCCTGAAGGGGATTCCGAGCCTGAGTCCAGCTTCACTCACGTGGAAGGTTGCGAGTGTTTATATTAGATGGAGATATATTAGATGAAGATTTTTCCTGTCATTGGAATGCCACGCTTTAGCAAATTCTGACCAAGAGCAGCCCTTTGAAACCCAAGGGTAAACTGAGGCACCAGGTAAAGAAAGGAGAGGCACCAGGTCAAAGGGGAATCTGATAGCTGGGCTCAGACAGCACTGGAGCTCTCCTCTACAACTTTCCATTTCACTCGCCCCCCCCCATGCCTCAGTTTCCCTCCTCTCCCTTGGTCCAGCCTCAATGGCCATACAGGTGGGAGTGGTGGGGATCAGGTATCAGAGAAGGGCGGCGAGCTCCGCCTCCACTCCATGGCGGTCAGTGGGGGCCCTCCCATCCTCTCCCTTTGGCTGATGATGGCTCTCTCCACGTGTCTGCCACAGAAAGCCACAGCAATCCTGTCCCCAGGCAGTGGCTGCTGCTGGAAGAGACACATGCAAATTCCATCCATTTGCCTCAAACACCAAAGGGAATGTTTAAACTGGAGCCAGTCAGGGGTGGGGGTGGAGGGAGTGGCTTCCCTGAAGAATGCATGATAAATCATCTTGCCTGTCTTCTCGGCTACAGGAACGGCTGTATTTTTTTCCCAACCTCTCCCAATTGTCCTCATTTTGGGCACTGTTTCGTGTGCCAGAAGGACGAGGAGAAGGACAGATGATGGTCCCGCTGTCCGTCACAGTTCTGGCCACACAGAGGAGCTAGAGAGGAGGCTGCAGGGCCCTGGGGTGCAGGGCTCCAGGGTCTGTGGAGAAAGCTGTTTGGGGCTCACCACAACATCCATCATCAGCTGTCACTCGCGTGCTGTTCCACTTCTCTGTTTATTTTCTGAGCTTCTCCAAGAGCCCAGGACACCAGGGTGGGCATGAGGGGAGGAGATGTCTGTGTTTCTCCAAAGACAACTTACCATCCTGTGAGGGAGCAAGGGAAAACGCTGGGGACGTGCTGATCACCAGGTGAGGGCCCCCTGCATTGGCGCAAGACCGGCCATAACCAAGGGCGTGATGAACTGCAGCGTGTGCAGTGATGGGATAAGGGAGTTTCCTTCTTTCCTTACAAAGGCAGACTAGGCAATAAAGCAAAACCCCATTTCTCCACGAAAAGCAAAGAAATTAGCTGGGTGTGTTGGTGCATGCCTGTGGTCACGCCTATACTGGAAGCTGAGGCAGAAGGATGGCTTGAACCCAGAAGTTTGAGGCTGCAGCGAGCAATGATGGCACCACTGGGTAACAGAGCGAGACCCCGTCTCTAAAACACAACGAAAGAAAGAAACGCCCAATGTCTCACCCCCTGTAGGTCTGTAGAGTGCTTCTCAGTTTTCCAGCACCAGCTTGGTTCCCCTAATGCGTCTTGGCAGTACGGATGGAAAGAAGGGGTGTGGGAGGTCAGTAAGGGAAGACAAATTGCCCCGAAGTTCTTAACTCCATGGACACTAGGTCATAGGGCCCTTCTCCTTTCCCATCTCTCCTGAGCAGCGCTTCGGCTGGGAAGGTACAGGTCACCCCTTAAGGGCTTCATCAAAGAGAATAAAGAACATGGAGCAATCACTCCTTGGCTGAGATATGAAAAGAATAAATTCAGGTTGGGTGTACCACCTTGGTGGTCAAAGAGAGGCCATATGTCACACCTAAAGGACATTCACCAGCATCAAAAAGAAGAAACTGTCTTTCTCCCCAAGGGAAGATTGCGTGCGGGGGAGGGAGATTCAGTCAACTGGCTTTTTTTTTTTTTTTTTTGGCCAGTCGGGGCAAGAAGAGGGGGGTGCGGAGGGCATGGTCACACCTGACATATGACTGGCAGAGAGCAAAGTGACCTTGGTGAGAAGGGGAGGAAAATTACCTTTTGTTTTCAAGTTCTCTGAAAAGCTGTGCACCGGGCTCTTTGGCACAAAGTAGTGGGAAGCTTTATCTGAGGCTGCCGAGTGGCCAGGGCCCTCACTCGGATGCCGCCGCCTGCCCAGGGAGCTGCTGGCCAGCCCAGAATGGGCACTGGGTGCTGCGGATGCAGCTGCCGACACAGACGTCAGTCAACATCTGCCTGCCCCGGGCATGAGGCTGGCAGGAGCAGCGTAGGGTCTGACCCAGGCCTTCCCTGGGAAACCTGCCTTCACCCCAGTTCTGGTCTGCATTTTCCACAATAGCCAGAGACCCTTTAAAAACACAGTTGGGAGGTCAGGCGTGGTGGCTCATACCTGTAATCCCAGCACTTTGGGAGGCTGAAGTGGGTGGATCCTCTGAGCCCAGGAGTTCAAGAGCAGCCTGGGCAGCATGGCAAAACTCCATCTCTGCAAAAAAGAAAAAGAAAAAAAAGTAGCTGTGCGTGGAGGTGTGTGCCTATAGTCCCAGCTACTAGGGAGGCTAAGGCAGGAAGATCATTTAAGCCTGGGAAAAAGAGGTTGTAGTGAACCAAGATTGTGCCATTGCACTCCAACCCGGGTGACAGAGTGAGATCTGTCTCAAAAATAAAAATAAAAACAAAAACACAGCTGGACCATATCACTCCTTTGCCTGAAATCTCTCCCATGGCCTGTGACTTTTCCTAGGAATAAAATTCAAGTGATCTGTGAATGAGTTATAACCCCAATACTATATACCAGGCATCCCCAAACTACGGCCCGTGGGCCGCATGTGGCCCCCTGAGGCCATTTATCCGGCCCCCCGTCGCACTTCAGGAAGGGGCACCTCGTTCACTGGTGATCAGTGAGAGGAGCACAGTATGTGGCAGCCCTCCAACGGTCTGAGGGACAGTGAACTGGCCCCCTGTGTAAAAAGTTTGGGGACGCCTGCTATATACCATTACCCCAAGAGTTTCTCACAAGACAGAAGACAGGTGTAGGAGTTTCCTGGGGGCTGCTGTACCAAGAGACTACAAATGGGAGGGGCTTATCACAGAGAAATGTATTCTCTCACAGTTCCAGAGGCCGGAAATCCAAAATCAAGGTGTCAGCAGGGCCATGCTCCCTCTGAAGCCTCCAGGGGAGGGTCCTTCCTGGCCTCTTCCAGCTTCTGGTGGCTCTGGCTGTCCTTGGCTGATGGCCGCATCCTCCGATCTCTGCCTTCATCCTCTGCCTCTATCCGCACACTGCCTCTCCTCTTCCGTGTATGTCAGGCCTCACTCTGCCTCTCTCCTACAAGGATGGCTGTTGTTGAATTTAGGGTCCAGCAGATAATCCAGGGTGACCTCATCATAAGACCCTTCACTTATCACATCTACAAGGATACTTTCCCTAAATAAGGCCACAATCACAGATTCTGGGGATTAGGAGGTGGACACACCTTTTGGGGGTTACCATTCAATCCATAATAGTAGCTGGTTGTTTAAAGCTGGGGTCTCCAGGGGGCAGACTCTAGACAAGGCTTTGAGTGCAAGCATTCGCTCTGGGAGGCCATTCCAGGGAGCAGCCCTGAGACCCGAGGAAGCGGCAGACAGGAGGGTGAAGGAGAAACAGTACAGCACAGCAGCGAGTGACCCAGGCCGGTTCTCACCTGGGGTCTCTGGGAGATGGCGCTGGGCAGGCTGCGGGGCGAGGAAACCAGGATCTGATTCAACTCACACCGTCCCTGGCTCAGGGCTGCTTCTGGGCACGAGAACTCCACGGCACCTCCAGTTATGGGAGAGCCCAGAGGAGAGTCTCTGGTGTTCACGGAGGACACTGTTGGAGCGTTCTGGAACTGCGTGCCGAGGGGATGTGGGCAGCCGCAGCAGTTTCTTTGCCTCCAGGCCTGGAGAACTCCCGTTGCTTCCCTCCTCCAGGCTCAGGCATCACAGGAGACCGCAGAAGCCCGTGTGGGCAGGACCCCAGCCAGATCCTCCGCGCTTCCCTGGGACCCTGGATTCCCTTCCGTTCAGAAGCCCCTCCTCCGAATCTCTGTCTCCTCCAGGTGGTCTCTGATTTATGTGCTCAGAACACCATATTAGGGGAGGGAGGGAAGTTTAGATCCTGCTCGGGACAAGGAGAGACAGAGGCTGATGGTGGACAGAGGGGCCATTTGCTGTTGCCTCCTCCCCTTGAAGGTACCAGGGCTAGGGTCGGAACATCAGTTGGGCTTCAGGAAGTGATGTGGCCTCAGCCCTCCGACCCCAAACCAGCCCTTTCTCCTGAGCCAGTAGTGGGAAAGTTGGCCGGGACCCAGAGGACGGAGTCCCGCTCCTGTGACAATGGCAAGCACAGACACCTGCGGCCCTGGGGGCAGTTTGGTCCAGGAAGCAGAAGCTTGGGCTACACATGGTCCGAGCAGTGATCTGCATTTCATTGACTGCCTCCAGGCTACTGGCTGCCACTGAGTTTGCTACCCTGGTGAGGAGCAGGCAAGGGGTACAGTGAGGGGAAGCAGGCACTGTCTGGCATTTTTACCAGGGATGGAATAGTTACTGGACGCTGATTCTTCACTGGGCCAAAGTAGAAACTGGGCAGCAGAAGGAAACGGTTCTCCCTGAATGACCTCGGGCAGCTCCTGAGCTGGATACGTGGCTCTCTGACGCCATGTCTGTTCCTCCTGCTTCCAGCGAAGACTCTAGCCCTGCTTTCCATCCGTGGCCTCAGAGTGGATCTGACTCCCCGCCTGGAACCACAGTGGGTACAGGACCCAGGCTGGGTAAATCAGAGTCAGCCATGGGTCAGAGATGGACACATGGCCCAATCAGGCCACGGAGTGTCAAGTCCTGGACTCTCAGCAGAATCTGTATAGAAACAGCCTTCTCTTTCCTCTGGCTGCTAACAGAGGGGACGCAAGCCTGGAGCTCTGGTGGCCCCTGTGGCCTCATGAGCAGAGCTGAGCTGGGAATGAGGTCTCAGAGAGGGCACTGGAGCTGAGAGGTAGAGAGACAGGGGTAGGATGATATTCAGGAGCCGCATCCGGATGTGAAGCGTGGCTTCTATTCTGCGGCTTTCCAATTACATGAGCCAACACATTTCCTGCTTCAAGTTGAGTTTCTGTCACTTGCAACCTAATGAGTCCTGACTATGACAGTTACTTAATCTTTCTGAGCCTCAGTTTTGGAGTCTATAAAATGGGAATAAAAGTGGCACTTTTTACATGGTTGTTCTTATATACGATGCTCTGAGGATGTAGTTTGTGAGAAGGCAGTGGGAATGCATTAAGTTTAATCAATGTTCGTTGAGTGAGGGAAATTCAGGAAGCTTCCATCCGTCACGTTAGCCAGTTTGAATCTCTTCTTTTTTTGTGCGAAGACATATTACAGCTTACTCAACTGGTACTAATTGATCTGGGTCCAGCATTTGATTTTATTGAGCCTTGGATTTTCATGTTTTGTGTCTATCTCATTGCTCCAAATTAGCACAGCTCCTGAATTACAGGAGCCACTTCTCCTGCCTCCTGGGAAAATCAGGTCAGGCTGGGGTGCTGCTTTAAAAGTCCAGATTTTGCTTCTTTAGTCTTCTTTATTGTTAATGAACAGTTGTTGGATGTCACTTTGAGCCTGGCTTGTTCTAAGTGTTTATGTTAGTTAAGGATTTTCCTGTGTCTGTGGAAGGAAAAAATTCAAACTGGATTAAGCCCAAACTAGACTTTATTGGCTCACGTAGCTGAAAGCCCCAGGGGTAGCGGCCTTCAGACCTGGCTGGACCTAGTCACTCCAGTGTCACCACGGGACTCGAAGAACTGTCATGGCTCTGCTTGTCTATGTGCTGGTGCCAAGATGATCTGTTCCTGGGGGCTCCCGGCAGCCCCAGACTCACGGGAAAACATGATCATTCCCTTGGTCACTCTAACAAGTAGTCTCAGAATTAGCCCCAATTGGACAATTGGGGTCACATGCCCATCTGTCAACAAATCACTGTAGTCTGTGCTGACTGACGGAGGGCTGAGTTACAAGTCCCGCCTCCTGCCCTGCTCAATTACGTGGACTCAAGACAGGGAATGAATTCCTTTGCGAGCTTCAGCATGCAGCTACTGGAAGAAAGGCTAATGGATGCTGAGCCACCTCTGTGGCCCTTGTCACTCAAATCCTAACAAGTTCCAGAAGTAGGTACCATTACATGTTGCAGATAAGGACAGATGAGACACAGGGAGTGTAAGGGGCCTGGCCATCAGCACACAACTGATCGATTGATAAGAAGACTCCAGCCCAACTGCAAGGTTCCTTGTAACGACCTCAAGAATTTTTGCTGTTTTTCTGCTTTCCTGTGTTTGTGGTTCCCTGGCACCAGCACAGTGCGAGACACACAGTAGGCCTGAAAACACTGCTCATTTGAGTCCATGGATGCCTCTTTCTGGTGTTTGTGTGCTTGTTTACTCCTCAGGGTTTCCAAAGACTACAGAGTATGGCCAACAGCAAAACACATCAATTTTTACTGCAAATTAGTTTTTGAATAAATGATATATAAGTTTATGCATCCTAATTAACCAAAAATTATCTATTACAGCAATTAAAATAAAGTTGTATAAATGACTGCAATTTTAAGTTCTTGACAAAGCAATAAAGTCCATTACTGTTTCTTGCCTTGCTGAGTCTCCTGGAAATCCTGCCAGCAGCTCAGCTGTCCCGCCCCCACCCCCCGCCCCATGAAGATCACAAGGAACAGAGTCAGAGAATCTATGGAACTGGGTCCCCTGGGGAACTGACTCCAGGCTGGGGGCTGCTCTGGGCCCTCCGGAAACAATCAGCACCTTCTGACTTGGTAATGCCAGGGAGGGTATTAGAAACCACTAGACTCCTCAGCCACCCAGACACACAGATATGATGTGGGGTGATGCGGGTGCCTCTCTTCAGAACAGCCAAGTCCATTCTGCCTCCAACTCTTTTTCCCCTTGCTCTGCCCTATGCCTTGCTGGGACCAACCTGAAATGCACCCTTTTCCCAACCCAACATTTACCCATCCCTCCATCCTTCCATCCATCTAGTCATCTATCCGTCACCCTCCATCCATCCATCCCTTCATCCCTCCTTCCATCTATCCATCCATCCTTCCTTCCACCCACCTATCCGTCCACCTAGTCATCCATCCATCAATCTGTCATCCATCTAATCATCTCTCCTTCATCTGCTCTCCTGTCTACCCATCTCTCCCATCATCCATCCTCCTAATTGTCCATCCATCCTTCCACCCATTCATTCAATCATCCATCCATTCATCCATCTAATTATCACAATTCATCCGTCCATCCATTCATCCATGTTTCCATCAATGTCCCAAATCCTAAGTGCATGTTTCCTATCTAAGCATCGTTGGGGGCATAGTGACTACTGGAAAACTCCAAAAGACAGCTGTCAGCTAGCGGCTCAGTCAAGGATCCTGGGGAGTGCCAATAAAATTCCCCTGGGAAACACCAGCTCTGGCCCCATCCCTAGCCCTACGAGAATTCTGGGGGGTGCTGAAGAAAGAATAGATTCCTGCTTTCTGTAGGAAGAATGCAGGCAGGAGAATGGCATAGAAGAAACGGAAAGTATTTTAAAGAATTTGGGGGTCGTAATTCAAGGAAGTAAACCTCTGTGAAGCCTGCTTCTCATCATCGTCTTCCAGCGGAGGAGAGCATGAAGCATGATAGGGTGTCCCAGATATTGCACAGGACATACTCGTACTAAAAAGTATGTTGTTTACCTGAAATTCAAATTTAACTGGCTGTCTTTCTTTTCTTCTGTTATCCTTTCTTCAGCTTTCAGACCCATCTGGGTTCTGCCGCTTGTGAACAGGTGGCCTGGGATGAGTCACTCTGCCCCTCTTGGACACTCGCCTTTCTTGCCTATAAAATGGGGATAACAATAAATACCTTGAGGAGTGTAACCAAAATTGCCCACTGCTGGGACCACATAGGTGGTGGATTGTGTGGAACAGAAACATGAAAAGCTCACCAGGAATTCCAGGTCTGTAGACTGCAGGACAGAGGCCTCAGGCAGAAGTGCTGAGAATCCAAGTTCAACAACGCTCTGCAAGTCACAGGAAACATCTGTGGGGCAAATGCGGTCCCTGGGTTATTTTGCAAGCTCCCATTTTTCTAGAACTGTCCAAAGGATGACATAGGATGACATGGTGATATATGAACCCCGAAGTTTCGGCATGCAGAGCTGGCATTGTACAAGCAGCTGTTCCAGGACTCTCGGGGCAGAGGTCATCCCGATTGTTTTCAGCCCCTTCCCTCTCCCAGCGCTTGCCTCTGCTCTCTCTTTTCAGGACCTCCCCTCTCCCCTACCTCATCTGTTGCAGAGACTCCTGCATCTGCAAATGTCTGCTGACTGCTTCCAAATCCCACTGCCCTTCACATAAGGGAGAAAAAGACTTGGCAGTTTCTCAAAGGATACTCCCAGGAAGCTATGTTGAGACTTGGGTTTTGGAATGAGACAAACTTGAACATGGACTTGACCACTAACTCTTTGAGCAATTCGTTCTGTGCCTATCGGCAGCTCGTTCAGAGCCTTTACAGGCAATGGCCTATGAAGTAAGTAGTGATGGTCGGGAACTCCTAGAGCCGTGGCCAATGCTCCACAAATGCCAACTCTCACTAGCGGGACCGGCAGTGCTACATGATCCTCAGAGCCACAAGGGCCTTCACAGCCCACTTCCTCCAGGCAGTACTCATCGGAGAAGTGCTGGGCTGATTTGCAGCTTCCTCTAGCTCTTAACTTCTGGGAAGCAAGAGGTCAGAACAGGGTGACTGCTGGCTCTACATGTGTCAGAAATTTTACAAGGATGGGAACTCCATTGCCAGCTTGTTGCTTGTTTCGAAACATTCATCCAACTACAGTTTTTCAGGATGCTGACTTTAGTCCACTATAAATGTGTCAGTCAAAACCCTTTTGATTGCAGGTGATAAAATAACCAATTCTAAGTAACTAAAACATTAGAGTAGATTCATTGTGTACAACAAACAGCCTGGAGAAGGGAAGTAACCCAGGCTCCTGTGTTTTGCATCTTTCTGCTTTGCCAGTCTCAAGGTCACAAGAAGGTTGTCATAGCTCCAGGCATTACGTTTTTGGTTTTTTTGTTTTTTTTTTGAGATGGAGTTTCGCTCTTGTTACCCAGGCTGGAGTGCAATGGCGCGATCTCGGCTCACCGCAACCTCTGCCTCCTGGGTTCCGGCAATTCTCCTGCCTCAGCCTCCTGAGTAGCTGGGATTATAGGCACGCGCCACCATGCCCAGTTAATTTTTTGTATTTTTAGTAGAGACGGGGTTTCACTATGTTGACCAGGATGGTCTCGATCTCTTGACCTCATGATCCATAGTATCCTACACAGGAAAGAAGGAGGTACAAGCCAAAGAATTTCCTCCTTATAAATCTCTCTTTATTCTGGGTGATAAGTTCTTCCAGAAGCTTCCTAGCAGATTTCCTTCTGCAGTTCAGTGTCGGGTAGTAAATCACATGCCCATCCCTACATCAAAAACAAAATATGATGACAGTGGCTTAGACCAATTCACACTTTCTGTGATTGTTGTACAAAATCAGGGTTCTAGTCACAGGAACAATGGATAAATGATTACCGGGTGCACGGTCAGTATTTCTACCATTCGTGATAAGAATGCAGATAAAAGTAGCTTCCATTTGCTCAGGAATTACTTTCATCAGGTTAAAGGCTTTACCGAATGACAGTAGCTCCTCACAATAGCGCTGTTGTGATCCTACAAGAACCTGCTGCTCTTGTTGCCATTTCACACGGGAGGCAAGTACATTCTGTGGGCCCTCGGTGCTGCCTGTCCCTGTGCCTGTCCCATCAGTCAGCCGAGGCTGGAACAAAAAAGGTGAAGCCACCAGCGACCCCACACTCCCCCTCCACTTCCCGAAGTCCATGCACTCTAACTCAGGTCTGGCAGGAGAAGTCATGAGTAGACCCTGCCTTGCTGGTCCCCAGCAGCAGCCACCAGCGTAGGCACGGGCCTGCCCTGCAACCCAGCTGCGTGCTTCGACGATGTTGCAATATTCCAGGCCAGAGGCAGTGATTTCTAATCATCGGCCTTGTGCCCTTTGTCCCAGCCTTGCTGGAGCACTTGAAGTGACCGGTGACGGCAGCTCCTGTGGGTCCTGTGTCCAGTCATGTGGGGCATTTTCACTGGGGAATGGTTTTGGGACCCGAGAATGTTCCAGGCGCTTTGGTCACGGGAAAGTGACCACCAGAAAGGAGGTGGGGACAGCTGAGGCTCATGTGAGTCTGATGGAAACCCAGGGGGAACGGCTTGTTACTACTTGGACCTATTTCTGAGCAATGGAAAGGCAGCACGAAGACACATTTGTAAGGCGCCTACTCCAGGCCGGGTGCTGTGCAAGGCAGGGGCCCCGGCGGCCCACGCTCACCTGACCCGGCCTCCCTTCCACGCCTGCAGCCTGCCCGCTTCTCTCTGTTGGCAGAAGGCAGAACACCTCTCTCTCTCTCTCTTTCTGTCTCTGCCTGCTGTCTCTGACTTGCTTTGTCTCTGATCTCTGTCTCTTTGTCTCTGTCTTTCCGTTTGTCTCTGTCTCAGCCTCTGTGCCTATTTCTGGTTTTGCATCTGTCTTTTTTCCATCTCTTTGTCTTCTGTTTTTCTCTCTGTCTCTGTTTCTGTCTTTGTCTCTGTTTTTCTGTCTTGGCCTCTGTATCTGTCTCTTTTTTATCTCTTTGTTTTCTGTCTCTATCTCCGTCTCTATGTCTCTCTTTCTGTCTCTCTTTTGTCTGTCTGTGTCTGTCTCTGTCTCCATGTTTCTTCTGTGTTTCTCTGTCTCTGCTTCCCTATTTCTGTCTCTCCACCTCTCTCAATCTGTGTTTCTTTTGCATCTCTCTGTCTCTGTGCCTATTTCTCTCCGTGTCTCTGTTTCTCTCACATGTGTGCATTCACATGCAGGTGGGTCTTTAGGCGGAAATGATTCTTTTTATTTAACCAAGAATGAATTCGGCTGAAACACATGCATTTTTGCCATTTTCAGTTTATCAAAAAGTATATGTACAACGTATGTATGTGAGTGTGTGTGTATCTGTGATACATACCCACATAGACGAAATGCTTCTCCCCCTCCCCACTCTCTGCCTCTGGGTAGAACACGCTGATTTCCAAATAGCACCAGGAGACCCACACACTCTGACCTTCCTGTTCTTGCGGGTAGCTGGGTTTGTACAGGGAAGTGTGTGTGTGTGTCCTGAGTCTCTCTCTCTGCAGCAGAATGAGGGGATGCGTCTTTCCTCAGGATGGAAAACTACTGCTCTCTGAGCTGTGCCTTCCTGTGTGGGTAGGAAGAGCCTCTCTATCAGAACCAGCTCTAGACCGCGCGGGATCTGTTTTCTTTGCTAAAGGGTCTGTCCTCTGAAATGCAAAAGAATCTCTGTTTTTCGGGCTTGGTTTGTTTCTCCCTGCAATAAGAAAAAAATACATAGTGTTTATGCACACAGAAAAATAGATCTCTCTCTCTCTCTCTCACACACACACACACACACACACGTGCTCTCTCTCTCTCTCTCTCTCTCTCTCTCTCACACACACACACACACACACACACATATGCAGACTCCAACACTGGGAAAAAACGCCTCCCTTCTCTCACTAAAGATGCACCACCCAAAAAGCCTGCACTTGATCTAAATGCAGATGTGTTGGAGCCACACTTGTGTGCCTACCCACTCTCACATGCATGCACTCACACACACACGCATGCACTCACATGCATGCACTCTCACACACATTCACACATGCACACACATGCATGTACTCACATCACACATGCACTCTCTCTCTCTCACACACACACACACATACACACACACACAATTTCCATCACGCTGAGAAATGGAGGGACTGTTTACTTCTTGGGTGATGAATCCCTAAAGAAGGGAAGAATGTGTGTGTGTGTGTGTGTGTCAAAAAACATTCCATCTCAGAGAGTGGGTCTCTGGAGTCTTTATTACTGGATAGAAATACTGGCTCCCTTGAGAAAGTTTGTACTAGAGACAAAAACACACACATAAATTCTGTCTGTGCAAGGAGAAAATTGTG